>NC_083897.1:32818565-33121281 GCF_032452875.1 Bos javanicus | reverse complement strand
CAGGAAGGCAAGGTAGTTAAAATCAATAGCTTTTTTTTCCCCCATGGTTAATTATTGTTATGATAAATCATTTATAAGTGGGTATGGAAAAGGGAACGGAGAAGGAAATGGCAACCCAGTCCTGTATTCTTGCCTGGGAAATCCCATGGACAGAGGGGCCTGACGGGCTGTTGTCCATGGGGTCGCACAGAGTTGGTCACAACTGAAGTGACTTAGCATGCATGCATGCATGGAAAAGGGAAAGTTCAGAGACAACATTGTGGATTCTGGCATGTCTTTATCAGATTGAAACTTCAGTAGTCCTCCAAAAGGAGAAAGTATTTTCAATTGTAAGAAAATTAACATCTAGAGAGGTTTAATAGCCTTCCATGATCACCCAGGTAAGAAATAGTACAGGCAGAGTGGGGCCCAGGACTATCTGATTCTAATATCTGTGGCCTTTCCACAAAACTGTATTGTCTAAGTGTGTGTGTGTGTGTGTGCCTGTGTGTGCGCACGCACACTCAATCGCCAGGTCATGTCTGATTCTTTGTGACCCCATGGACTCTAACATTGCCAGGCTTCTCTGTCCATGGGGTTTTCCAGGCAAGGAGAATGGAGTGGGTTGCCATTTCCTCCTCCAGGGGATCTTTCCAACCCATGGATCAAGCCCATGTCTGCTACATTGGCAGGCGGATTCTTTACCACTGAGCCACTGTACGCTGTTGTCTAAGACATAGACGTAATTATAACATGTCGAGCACTGAAACAGTGGGTGCCCCAAGGAACTCCAGTGCTACAATCCCTTAGTGTGTGGTATTTATGTAAGACAAGGGGTACCTTCTTACCTTCTGGGACTCAATTAATGCTTTTTGTGTTTTTTCAGCTTTTTTCATGAGGCTTTGGCTTCTCCCTTGTAAAGTGCTTTCCTTTGCTTTTTGTACCATTTGCATTATCTGTAGGAAAAACATAATTCAGGATTTCTAATAAAGGCAAAACAAACCTTTCTAAAGTTAGAGTCCAGAAAACCAGGGCTTCTGCAATCGAGCTGGTTGTCTTCCTGTATTTCTTCCTAACTGGTCTAGCAACTCACTCCAACCCTATTTTGCTGGTGGTTATGTTGTTTAGTCGAATTTGACCTTGTCAAATAATTTACCTGCAGCTGTTATGAGGTGTACATGCAAATACTTGTGATTGCCTAACACTTTTGCCTTTGGTGCCAACTGTAAATTTGTTTTACTCTCTCCTGCTACTATTCAGGGACGTGAACAGCTTATCACTTCTCCTCGGTCTAACCCTCTAAATATTGACTGTAAAGAACAAACACTACAGATGGTACACTCCATCATATTGTGTTGTGAATTTATATGTAGGTATGAACTCTTTTGTAGGGAAAATAAATTGTGTGATGTTGCTTTTAGAGAGCAGGGGAAGTATGATGCCTGTTTCAATGCACTGAAATAGAATTAGGCTTTGTTATAGTAGAAAAGACAATTTTTTTCTGTTTTGTCATTTACCGGCTATGTGAATAAGTCAGATAACCTTTCTGAGTCTCTGTTTCTAAAATGCAATACTAGTATTTTATCATGCAGTTGATGGTGGGAGAGGGGACCAGCTTTCATTTCTTGGCCCTTGTCTGTCCAGCCAAGGTCTTTCTCCATTGAGATGCCAGCTCAACCCCCAGGACACTTTGGGGCATATTTTAGACAGAGGGAAAGATGGGTCTTAATACTCACCTCATCTCTGGAGTTAGAGAGGGGAAGATAATGCTTTAATAGAAAGAGCATTTGAACGAGGAGGAAGATTTTGATTAAATCGAGAATCCATCATATCAAAAGAGTAAAAATGATGTTACCTATGAATCTGTTTCTAGAAGATTAAATCATTTGTTTGGCCATAAACAGAATTCTGGGAGAGGTGTCAGAAGAGAATGTGTGTCAGCAGCCCTTTGCATCTGGGGACAGCTTACCAGGTGGTTTTATCTTCTTTTAGATAAGAGGTTTGTTGCTATTTCTTGTCATCAAGGAAAGCTATTTTTTATATTCAGATTAACATCAGTATTTGTTTTCCTCTACTGTTTCAAATTTATGAAAAATCTTCAAATAGCACCTGTTGAAACACTGGAATTTCCACTCTTCTTGGCACACGACTTATTAAAAAAAAGAAGCAGCAGCCTGCTAGTCATATTCTAATCTGCCTTGAATATCCCATGAAGTTAGAGCTTAATGAAACTCCACACGGTCAGTTCATCAGTAGTTGGCTGTTCACACTGCTGTCATTTATAGAAGGCTTTATATTTGCAGATTGCCTTTTCATACTGTTTTCATAGCTCTAAAGTAGGTATTCCGTTCTTATACAGACAAAACAAGTTAGTGAGTTTTTCCATAGGCCACATCCTCAGCATCTGTGAAGCAAAGGTAGTGCCCACCTCACAGGGTAGGAAAGGAAGTAGGTTAAAATGCATAGCACTTTTCAGGTGAAACTGGTTGTGTGGAGAAGGCTTAGTGTGAGCTGCTGCTGCTGTCATTGCTGCCATTGTCATCGTCTCCTGAAATGACAAATCTGAGGGATTTCAAGATCAAGCCCTTTGAAAAGCTGAAATAGATTTTATTGCCCATAGTGACAGCAACTAAGTAAGATGACCAGGGTCAGACATTGGTATCTTGCTAAAGATCATAGCGAGGAAGTTCAGGGTCAAGGGCTCCTTACACTGGAAGGGTCTATGATAGGATATCCATGTTCTGTCCTGCCTAAAACATGAAAGATGGGGTCTAAAGGAGGACTCCTTAAACTGTAGCATATACATACATTAGAACCCCTGAGAGCTTTTTAAAACACAGATTCCCAGGCCCTAGTCTTAGAGACTTTGATTCCATACGTCATGGATGGGGCCCAAGAATCTGCATTTCTGTGCAGTTCCAGGTGATGCTGATGCTACTGGGACATGAACCACGCTTACTCACACTGGTCTAAAGGGCCTTAAAAGTTTGATTCCCTTCAATATCAGAAAATTACTGAGGCCAGGAGTCTACCTGGTGTTCTGTTTGCCCCCTCCATGATAGAAGGACAAACCAAGATGGAAGACCATGACTATAAGATCTTTATTCAGTTCAGTTCAGTTGCTCAGTCATGTCCGGCACTTTGTGACCCCATGAATTGCAGCACGCCAGGCCTCCCTGTCCATCACCAACTCCCAGAGTTCACTCAGACTCACGTCCATCGAGTGTTCATGGGGTTCTCAAGGCAAGAATACTGAAGTGGTTTGCTGCCGGGGACCAGCCCCGGCTGATCCAGGGTATTTGAAGGGGAGACGGTGTCGGCGACCTATTCAAATGGTAATTAGAGATATAAAGAGTAATAGAATGAGGATAGCTCAGTAGGAAAATTCAGTGGAGAAAAGAGGCTGAGTAGCTTGGTTTACGCGGAAAATCAATATAACCCGTGACACGAGGTTAGCTCTGACCACGGAGGCCGCAGGCGCCCTCTCGAATAGCAGAAGGTGCCCCACCTTAGACACCTTCTCGAGTGGGTCTTAGAAGCCCAGGCAAATAAGTGGTCGCAGAGGATATCCACGCTCCAGATGGAGACTTCAGCCAGAAGTTAAGGAGAAGAATGACATGGGGAGACCAAGCATTGGTGAGCAAGGCCCGTAGCTTTATTTTTAACAGGGGCTTTTATACCCTAAGTTACACATAGAGGATAATAGGGGATGCAAAGTCAGCAGTCTTTGATTCTTATCAAAAACCAGGGTTTCTTTCCTGCAAATTTATCGTATACAAATGGTTTAGGTGATTTACATCATCTTCTGGCCAGAAGGCCTATTAACATTTTATGACTCTTGACAAGGACTTATCAACAAAGACTTATTTTCTCTAAGAGTAATTATTTTAAGGTTTGGCGCCATCTTCTGAAGATAAAATTGCATTCCTATAGGGTGGATGTGTAATGGGTTTACAACAAAGGAAAGAATTTATTACCTTAAGGGTCTAAAGTTACTAGCACCAAGGCCACTACTTATTTTTTCTACATACCAACTATATTAATTAATACATATTCAAGGATACAATTCAGGGGATGTGAAAACTTGGCAACAAACATTGACTCATCAATGAAATCCCTTACTAGTCTTATTCTGACAGTTTCTAACTCTCTGAGAGGCTCTAAGCTATTTGAATATCTTAAGCTTCCCCTGCCTCTGGAGGCTGGGAGACTGTAAACAATCGTATGCATAGCTGTAGGAGTCCGGGTAAACTTGTCAGGCGAGTTAGAGAGCCATCTGAGGGGTTTGGATTTAAACACTCCTAATTGCCCAGGAACTTTATTAATTGGAGCTGTAAGTTAACTCTTTGACAGAGAGAGCAAGATGGTGGTGGGGGACAGCCTCCAGTAAAGTCAGAGGTGAGAGCACAAAGCAATAAAGTAGGCAGACTCTGGTTTTTTGGGGGGGTAGATGCTCGAGAATATCCAGGCGGACTCCTGAGGCTCGATCCCGCCTTTGCGTATGCCGAGCGTCCTTCCTCATGACCTTTGTCACGAGTGGAATGCCTCACCGGCTCCCGGCAGTTTGCCATTCCCTTCTCCAGTGGACCACATTCTGTCAGACCTCTCCACCATGACCCGCTCGTCTTGGGTGGCCCCATGGGCATGGCTTAGTTTCATTGAGTTAGACAAGGCTGTGGTCCTAGTGTGATTAGATTGACTAGTTTTCTGTGATTAGATTGACTAGATCTTTATTAGAATTAATAATACTGGAAACTCCCCTTGATTGGTTTCCACAAAGTAACTGGCAGTTTAAAAAGTCGTGAGCATTTGAAACACAAAGGGTCCATGGCAGCTGACCTACTGATTCTCTGTCCATCCCCTGTCCTCTCCGTTTTGTTCCAGTCTACACCTTGGAGCCTGCCCTCTGGATGTTCATCACTAGGGCTCCGTCCATGTGGCTTTGGTTTGGGTTCAGTCAGTGGAAGGCCAGGGGAGGAGCGAATTCAGGGGTGGGTGTCTGTCCCTTCTGCTGCTTCTCCTTTCCGTGTAGTACCGGCAGTGCCTGTAACCATCTGTTACCAGCGTCAATGGGGAAGCCTCTCCTCCATCACTTCAGCTCTCTCCAGTCTCCAGTAGAGCTGTGTCTTCCTTTGTCCTTCCTGCCTGTGGCTGTTAAAGGCTTGTCATTCCTAACGCCTGTGTTCAGCAGCCTCTCATGCTGGGTTTCAGAACTTCACCCACATAGGTTTGATAGGCTGTCTTTTGAGAAGACCCTTGATTGATACTGGAGGATAAGAAGAGCTCCCAAAAGATGGGAAGATTGATGGTAGAAGGTGTAGCCTTGGATGAAAAGAACATCATGAGTGGAGTGGGTGTTGGTGGTGATTTTTTTTTTTTTTTTATGTCAAGGGGCTCCAAAATCACTTTTTATGTTGACTGCAGCCACGAAATGAAAAGACACTTGCTCCTTGGAAGGAAATCTATGACAAACCTAGACAGTGTATTAGAAAGCAGAGACATTACTTTGCCAACAAAGGTCCATCTAGTCAAAGCTATGATTTTTCCAGTAGTCACGTGCGGACATGAGAGTTGGACCATAAGGAAGGCTGAGCACTGAAGAATTGATGCTTTCGAACTGTGGTACTGGAGAAGAGTCTGTTGAGTCCCTTGGACTGCAGGAAGACCAAACAAGTCAATCGTAAAAGAAGTCAACCCCAAATATTCATTAGAAAGACTGATGCTGGAGCTGAAGCTCCAATACTTTGGCCACCAGATGTGAAGAGCTGACTCATTGAAAAAGCCCCTGATGCTTGGAAATATTGAGGGCAAGAAGAGAAGGGGATGCCAGAGGATGAGATCATTGGATGGCATCACTGACTCAATGAACATAAATTTGTGTAAACTCTGGGAGATGGTGAAGGACAGGGAAACCTGGCGTGCCACAGTCCATGGGGTCACAAAGAGTTGGACATGACTTGGTGACTGAATAAGACAAGAAGAGGTGAGGAGTACAGGAAAAGGGTCTAGCCTTTAAATTGATTCTGAATTTATCTCAGAAGGTCCCAAGAGGTCCCTGGGTGAGAAGCTACAACTGCTAGGATGTGACCCAAGTGTCATCCCTAAGTGTAAACTTGCATGACTAGGGTTCAGAGTCAGAGGAGCTTTTTTGTGAAGAATTTACATTCTTCTTCGACAATTGCCTATCAGTTTTTTTTTTTTTCTTTCCTGCCCCCGCCATTTCTCTAGACACCCCTTAGTGTTGTTAGTCTCTACACAAGAGTCATAAGGTCTTTTTGTGGCACTTTGATCTTGCTCAATTTTGTCATAGTATATTGAACATATTCTGAAGTGCCTTCCAGAACTACATTCACAACGTAACAACTAGTTGAATAGAATCATCACACCCTCAGTTCCTTTGCCCATGGGTTCCAGTGATGGGCACGTCACTAAGATGAAAAACGCTGTTCATGGTTGTGGTACTCAGCTACATCACCCTCTACAGTACCCTTGCCATGAAGCAGGACCATAGCACAGACTCGTACCAATTCTGTGTGTTTATTGGTTCTTTTATATTGAAATGTGATGCCCAGGTTGAAACTGTTCAACAGCTTTTAGAGATTTTTTTGATGGGGGTGGGTAGTAAAGGCTGTCTTAATACTTTTTCTTAAATGTTTTAAAGATAAAACAGGTCCTTGATCTCAGATTTTCTGTTGTTACAGTTCTTTAGGAAGAAGAAAATTTCTTGATGAGGAGAAATGAATTCTGAAATTTTTCTTTCTCTTTCTGTGTTTTCATATCCCTCTGTGTCATAAAACATGACTTTGTGAAGGAATTGGGGGTGTGACCTTATACAGTTGAGGCAAACCATGGTGAATCACCTTGTGTTACCATGGCACACATTTCAGGCACATGAGCCCTTTGTTTCTCCTGAATTTTGCCTCCTTTCTGGTTATTTATCCTGAGTGCATGGTGGCCGGACACCCTGAGAAGACAAGCCACAGAGGAGTGGATTGCAAGTCCACCAGGAAGGCCATGGTGTCTTCCTGGATGAAGGCTGCCTTGACATGGTGATGTGTGAGTGTCAACTGTTAGTGGAAATTGACTGGAGGGAATAAGGGGATTCCTAGTGCAGATGATCCTCAGAGAGGCCATATCCTGTCCAGGGAACAGGAGGAGCCTGGCATGGAGGATGGGGGCCGCCATCATAGGCTTCTTTTCCAGTCTTGGATCCTGGGGTGAGGATGGTTCTTGCTGATCTGCTTTGTTTCCACCTCCTTGAGTAGGGATCTTCCCTATTCCCCTCTCTGGGGAAAGAGCTGTTCTCTTGCTAGTATCTCCATCTCTGGTTTGGCCCCAGGAAATCTCTGGGAGCCTTCTCCTGGTGTTTTGAGGACTCATCTCCTTACTTGCATCTGACTCTTTGCAACCCCATGGACTATACTGTAAGGAAATGGCAACCCACTCCAGTATTCTTGCCTGGAGAATCCCATGGACAGAGGAGCCTGGTGGGCTACAGTCCATGGGGTCACAAAGAGTTGGACACGACTGAAGCGACTTAGCATGCACGCTCCTTACTCACTTCACTTGGGATGAGCTAGCCATTTTCATTATTGGTTTGGTTTCCTTTGGCTCCACAGTGCCTTTTTCCCCTCCTCCTCCCCCGAGCTTTGTTCCCTAAGGCTGTTCTGGTGGGCCATTTTCCCAGCTCATCTTCTGTGAATCAGCTCTCCCTATTGTCTGCTCTCCTTGTTTCCCTGCACAGCCCTCCTGCTTCTTCATCCTTTTACCATTTACCTGGCCCCAGATGAGGGCTGCTTCATATAAACAGGGATGCCACAAACTCCTTTTAGAAGTCTAGGTGATTCAAACCCACTTTTACATGTTAAAGGTCCCCTCTTTTTAGGTGATTTAAGCTCTTAAACAGCAGTTATATCTATGTCTCTTCCTTAACTTCCCAGGAGAAGAACTATTGCATGGTCTTGGATAACTACTGTCTCACTGGTCTGCACTGGGGGATTTAGAGTTTACAAACAATGATTTCTAATTAGTTTTACATTTTCAAAACTACCTCCTTTAAATAGAGACTTCTATCTTGATCCAAAAGATGTATACAAGAAGATGTTGCTCTGGTGAGAACTAAGGTTGTGAAATGCAAAATCAGTTCATTCCTTAATGGCAGTAATAAATGTAGAACCTTCATTTAAGCAATTAGCTTTGGGAGTACAAGGCTAGACAGATGAAAAAATGGATTAATGATTTTGTTAATTAGTTCTTTCATCACAGGCAGCTTCATGATAATATAGCACTTACACACACAGGCAGTTGTATGGAGAAGGAAATGGCAACCCACTGCAGTACTCTTGCCTGGAGAATCCCATGGACAGAGGAGCCTGGTGGGCTACAATCCATGGGGTCGCAAAGAGTTGGACACAACTGAGAGACTAACACATACACCCCTCCCATCCCAGACTGCTGTCCAGTGAGTCATCCTCACTTTTGCATTTCCTGATATCTTTTCTTCCTTCTAAAAATCTGTGTAAGATACCTATCATCTGATTTGTCAGGATAGTCTAGGTTTTGCAGCACTGACAAAAATACTGCAAAATCTTTGTGGCTTAACACCATAGAGGTTTATTTCTTACTCACTGAAAGACCATTTGGTGTCTGGGTGCTCACCACGGGGAGCTGTCCTCCTTGTGGTGGCTCTGCCTCCATCGTAGGACACTTCTGCATCATCATTACCTTCCACCATGACTACGAAACATGAAGAAAGAATGGAGAACTCCACAAGGGTATTTAAATACACCTCTCTGAAGGGTGTGTTGCTGACATTTGATTGGCTAGAGCAAGTCACATGACCTGATTCACTTCAAGGAATGGGGTAAGTGTCCTCTTCCCAGGAGCTTTGAAGGAGAAAGGAGGCACAGATACTAGGAATGGCTACCTCAGGCTCCAGAAACTGAGAATTCAGAAACAAATAAAGGCATAATCCCAGTCTTTCAGTCCAGCTGGAGAGGTAAACAGGTTCATAGTATTACAGTATAGTCTTATAAAAATGTACAAATTACAATTTGGCATTGTAATGACTGTGATAGAACAGAAAGCACCTAAGAGCACAGAGAAGAGCAGGGCATCTACCTCCTTGGGCTGGAGATGAGGGAAAACCCTCCAGTGGCAGTGACATCAGGGCTGGGCTTTGTTCGCTAGCTTGAGGTCTCCTTGTCTTGGAGGGTGGGTCGGCCTTATCTCCACTTCTTGGTTAGGGCACTTGTAATCTCCACTTCTTGGTTAGGGCAGAAGAGCTGAAGGGCAGTCTGTTCCCATTCTGCTGGGTCTCTCAGAGTTGCTCTTGCCTTGTGACCTTGGGCATATGGAAATGGGTGCTTCCTTGTCTCCCCTCCCTCCCAGCCTTGACCTCAGGCTGCATCTGCTCAGCGCCAGGTGTCCACCTTCAGTGCCGGCTGAGCATCATGCCAGCTGCCCTCCAACCCAACCTTGGGTCAGGCGGAGGAAGATGAAGTAGGAGAGCATAGAAAGGAAAGTATATCCTTTAATCCTGCTTGTTTTCAATTCTTAAATTTCTCTGTGAAGTCCAGGGAATTGTGACCTCAAGATACCCATAGCTCCTTGTCTCAGTAGACTCAGGTAGAAAATTGTAAATGTTTTCAAGGCTGACCTCTCAAAATCCACCTGCTTAACGTTGAGAAAAACAAACACCTCTCTTGCTTTCATAAGTTTCCTGACAGCTCCTGTTTCTTACCCTGTAGGATGAGAATTTGGCTCATTAATGTGAGCCCCATAAATATGTGTACCCTGCCTCCAAGCCTACCTCCCTCTCACCTCAGTCCTCACGTAATTGAGTTGCTGCTGGGCCATAGTCCAGAGGAGCCTTTTGTGTTCACTTGACTCTGAAATTGGATTTGGGACCGAGTCAATCGGGGTTTTGATTGCAAACAAGAGAAACCAACTCTGAAATTACTAGGAGGTGTTGTAGGTCATCCTACAGCATTATTGGAAGGCTGGAGAGGTAGGCTTCCGACGGGGCAGGAACCAAGGATGTTTACAGAGAAGAAGCCATAGAATGTAAACAATCACGAGCATGAATGGGGACTTCCCTGATGGTCCAGTGGTTAAAACTTCACTTTCCAATGCAGGGGTTGCGACTTTGATCCCCAGTCTGGGAGCTAAGATCCCACATGTCTCGTGGCCAAAACACCAAAACATAAAACAGAAACTGTCATTGTACAAATTTAAGAAAGACTTTAAAAATTATCCACATGCAAAAAAAACCTTAAAAAAAAAAAAAAGCATGAATGTCAAGAACAACCAGCCTGTGTCTCTCTGTCACACGCCAGCTAAACAACTCTGGACACACCTCTTAACCTCCGGGGACAGCTGTCAGTGAGACATGCATTCTCACTGTATTTGGAAGAAACTTAAACAGTGACGGGCAAATAATAAACAGTATCTCACTGTTTGGTGAGTATGCATTTCTAGTTGAGGTTATGCATACCTCTAAATATATTTTGGCTTTTAGCTGGTAAATATAATTGCTCTCTGGGCTGCAGGCTTTGCTTCTGTGCCCCCAACTGTTTCTTTGCTGGAACTAGTTTCTCCCTTATTGCTGATGGCCAAACATTTGTTCAAGGACCTTGTTTCAGTTCTTTGTTCCCTCAGAACCATCGATTCTGGGACACTATTAACAACAGAAGCACATAAAAATCGTGGTCTGTACATTTGGGGCTTCAGTTTTACTTGGCCACCCTGAGTGATAGTGTAATCAACTTTTTTTCTGCCAGTTGTCTTCTTTTGTTTGATATTATGTTTTCATGGTCATTACTAGCATCCCCTTTACTCTTTCTTCCTGTTATTCTGTTCAGAGAGAACAGCCAAAATGGAGATTGCCATAGATGATAAACCATATTACTTCTGAGAATGGTTTAGGAGTTCTCTCCCCTTTTTAAGTGTAGCATTAATATTTAAACACATTAATAATTAACATAACTGCTTATTATTGTTATTAATTATTATTCATACTAAATATTTTTTAAATTTTATTTTATTTTTTAACTTTACAATATTGTATTGGTTTTGCCATATATCAACATGCTTCTGCCACAGGTATACACGTGTTCCCCATCCTGAACCCTCCTCCCTCCTCCCTCCCCATACCATCCCTCTGGGTTGTCCCAGGGCACCAGCCCCAAGCATCCAGTATTGTGCATCAAACCTGGACTGGCGACTTGTTTCATATATGATATTATACATGTTTCAATGCCATTCTCCCAAATCATCTCACCCTCTCCCTCTCCCACAGAGTCCAAAAGACTGTTCTATACATCAGTGTCTCTTTTGCTGTCTCGTATACAGCGTTATTGTTACCATCTTTCTAAATTCCATATATATGCCATTGCATATTCCATATATAATGGTGTTTTTCTTTCTGGCTTACTTCACTCTGTATAATAGGCTCCAGTTTCATCCACCTCATTAGAACTGATTCAAATGAATTCTTTTTAATGGCTGAGTAATGCTCCATTGTGTATATGTACCACAGCTTTCTTATCCATTCATCTGCTGATGGACATCTAGGTTGCTTCCATGTCCTGGCTATTATAAACAGTGCTGCGATGAACAATGGGGTACATGTGTCTCTTTCCCTTCTGGTTTCCTCAGTTTGTATGCCCAGCAGTGGGATTGCTGGGTCATAAGGCAGTTCTATTTCCAGTTTTTTAAGGAATCTCCACACTGTTCTCCATAGTGGCTGTACTAGTTTGCATTCCCACCAACAGTGTAAGAGAGTTCCCTTTTCTCCACACCCTCTCCAGCATTTATTGCTTGTAGACTTTTGGATTGCAGCCATTCTGACTGGCGTGAAATGGTACCTCATAGTGGTTTTGATTTGCATTTCTCTGATAATGAGTGATGTTGAGCATCTTTTCATGTGTTTGTGAGCCATCTGTATGTCTTCTTTGGAGAAATGTCTATTTAGTTCTTTGGCCCATTTTTTGATTGGGTCATTTATTTTTCTGGAATTGAGTTACAGGAGTTGCTTGTATATTTTTGAGATTAGTTGTTTGTCAGTTGCTTCATTTGCTATTACTTTCTCCCATTCTGAAGGCTGTCTTTTCACCTTGCTAAGAGTTTCCTTTGTTGTGCAGAAGCTTTTAAGTTTAATTGTGTCCCATATGTTTATTTTTGCTTTTATTTCCAATATTCTGGGAGGTGGGTCATAGAGGATCCTGCTGTGATGTATGTCGGAGAGTGTGTTGCCTATGTTCTCCTCTAGGAGTTTTATAGTTTCTGGTCTTACGTTTAGATCTTTAATCCATTTTGAGTTTATTTTTGTGTATGGTGTTAGAAAGTGGTCTAGTTTCATTCTTTTACAAGTGGTTGACCAGTTTTCCCAGCATCACTTGTTAAAGAGATTGTCTTTAATCCATTGTATATTCTTGCCTCCTTTGTCAAAGATAAGGTGTCCATAGGTGCGTGGGTTTATCTCTGGGCTTTCTATTTTGTTCCATTGATCTATATTTCTGTCTTTGTGCCAGTACCATACTGTCTTGATGACTGTGGCTTTGTAGTAGAGCCTGAAGTCAGGCAGTTTGATTCCTCCAGTTTCATTCTTCTTTCTCAAGATTGCTTTGGCTATTTGAGTTTTTTTTGTATTTCCATACAAATTGTGAAGTTATTTGTTCTATCTCTGTGAAGAATACCGTTGGTAGCTTGAGAGGGATTGCATTGAATCTATAGTTTGCTTCGGGTAGTATACTCATTTTCACTATGTTGATTCTTCCAATCCATGAACATGGTATATTTCTCCATCTATTAGTGTCCTCTTTGATTTCTTTCACCAGTGTTTTATAGTTTTCTATATATATAGGTCTTTAGTTTCTTTAGGTAGATATATTCCTAAGTATTTTATTCTTTTCGTTGCAATGGTGAATGGAATTGTTTCCTTAATTTCTCTTTCTATTTTCTCATTATTAGTGTATAGGAATGCAAGGGATTTCTGTGTGTTGACTTTATATCCTGCAAGTTTACTATATTCATCAATTAGTTCTAGTAATTTTCTGGTGGAGTCGTTAGGGTTTTCTATGTAGAGGATCATGTCATCTGCAAACAGTGAGAGTTTTACTTCTTCTTTTCTGATCTGGATTCCTTTTATTTCTTTTTCTGCTCTGATTGCTGTGGCCACAACTTCCAAAACTATGTTGAATAGTAGTGGTGAAAGTGGGCACCCTTGTCTTGTTCCTGACTTTAGGGGAAATGCTTTCAATTTTTCACCATTGAGGATAATGTTTGCTGTGGGTTTGTCATATATAGCTTTTATTATGTTGAGGTATGTTCCTTCTATTCCTGCTTTCTGGAGAGTTTTTATCATAAATGGATGTTGAATTTTGTCAAAGGCTGTCTCTGCATCTATTGAGATAATCATATGGTTTTATTTTTCAATTTGTTAATGTGGTGTATTACATTGATTGATTTGTGGATATTGAAGAATCCTTGCATCCCTGGGATAAAGCCCACTTGGTCATGGTGTATGATCTTTTTAATGTGTTGTTGGATTCTGATTGCTAGAATTTTGTTACGGATTTTTGCATCTATGTTCATCAGTGATATTGGCCTGTAGTTTTCTTTTATTCTGGCATCTTTGTCAGGTTTTGGTATTAGGGTGATGGTGGCCTCATAGGATGAGTTTGGAAGTTTACCTTCCTCTGCAATTTTCTGGAAGAGTTTGAGTAGGATAGGTGTTAGCTCTTCTCTACATTTTTGGTAGAATTCAGCTGTGAAGCCGTCTGGAACTGGGCTTTTGTTTGCTGGAAGATTTCTGATTACAGTTTCAATTTCTGTGCTTGTGATGGGTCTGTTAAGATTTTCTGTTTCTTCCTGGTCCAGTTTTGGAAAGTTGTACTTTTCTAAGAATTTGTCCATTTCTTCCACGTTGTCCATTTTATTGGCATATAATTGCTGATAGTAGTCTCTTATGATCCTTTGTATTTCTGTGTTGTCTGTTGTGATCTCTCCATTTTCATTTCTAATTTTATTGATTTGATTTTTCTCCCTTTGTTGCTTGATGAGTCTGGCCAATGGTTTGTCAATTTTATTTCTCCTTTCAAAGAACCAGCTTTTGGCTTTGTTGATTTTTGCTATGGTCTCTTTTGTTTCTTTTGCATTTATTTCTGCCCTAATTTTTAGGATTTCTTTCCTTCTAAACCTGGGGTTCTTCATTTCTTCCTTTTCTAGTTACTTTAGGTTATTTATTTGACTTTTTTCTTGTTTCTTGAGGTATGCCTGTATTGCTATGAATTTTCCCCTTAGGAGTGCTTTTACAGTGTCCCACAGGTTTTGGGTTGTTGTGTTTTCATTTTCATTTGTTTCTATGCAAATTTTGATTTCTTTTTTGATTTCTTCTTTGATTTCTTCTGTGATTTGTTGGTTATTCAGCAGCGTGTTGTTCAGCCTCCATATGTTGGAATTTTTAACAGTTTTTCTCCTGTAATTGAGATCTAATCTTGCTTCATTGTGGTCAGAAAAGATGCTTGGAATGATTTCTATTTTTTTTGAATTTACCAAGGCTAGATTTATGGCCCAGGATGTGATCTATCCTGGAGAAGGTTCTGTGTGTGCTTGAGAAAAAGGTGAAATTCATTGTTTTGGGGTGAAATGTCCTATAGATATAAATTAGGTCTAACTGGTCTGTTGTATCATGTAAAGTTTGTGTTTCCTTGTTAATTTTCTGTTTAGTTGATCTATCCATAGGTGTGAGTGGGATATTAAAGTCTCCCACTGTTACTGTGTTATTGTTAATTTCCCCTTTCATACTTGTTAGCATTTATCTTACATATTGCGGTGCTCTTATGTTGGGTGCATATATATTTATAATTGTTATATCATCTTCTTGGATTGATCCTTTGATCATTATGTAGTGATCTTCTTTGTCTCTTTTCACAGCCTTTGTTTTAAAGTCTACTTTATCTGATATCGGAGAAGGCGATGGCACCCTACTCCAGTACTCTTGCCTGGAAAATCCCATGGACGGAGGAGCCTGGTACACTGCAGTCCATGGGGTCGCTAAGAGTCGGACACAACTGAGCGACTTCACTTTCACTTTTTACTTTCATGTATTGGAGAAGGAAATGGCAACCCACTCCAGTGTTCTTGCCTGGAGAATCCCAGGGACGGGGGAGCCTGTTGGGCTGCTGTCTATGGGGTCGCACAGAGTCAGACACGACTGAAGTGACTTACCTTACCTTACCTTATCTGATACGAGTATTGCTACTCCTGCTTTCTTTTGGTCTCTTTTTGCATGGAAAATCTTTTTCCAGCCCTTCACTTTCAGTCTGTATGAGTCCCCTTTTTTGAGGTGGGTCTCTTGTAGACAACATATATGGGGGTCTTGTTTTTGTATCCATTCAGCCAGGCTTTGTCTTTTGGTTGGGGCATTCAACCCATTTACGTTTAAGGTAATTATTGATAAGTATGATCCCATTGCCATTTACTTTATTGTTTGGGGTTCGAGTTTATACACCCTTTTTGTGTTTCCTCTCTAGAGAATATCCTTTAGTATTTGTTGGAGAGCTGGTTTGGTGGTGCTGAATTCTCTCAGCTTTTGCTTATCTGTAAAGCTTTTGATTTCTCCTTCATATTTGAATGAAGTCCTTGCTGGGTCCAGTAATCTGGGCTGTAGGTTATTTTCTTTCATCACTTTAAGTATGTCTTGCCATTCCCTCCTGGCTTGAAGAGTTTCTATTGAAAGATCAGCTGTTATCCTTATGGGAATTCCCTTGTGTGATATTTGTTGTTTTTCCCTTGCTGCTTTTAATATTTGTTCTTTGTGTTTGATCTTTGTTAATTTGATTAATATGTGTCTTGGGGTGTTTCGCCTTGGGTTTATCCTGTTTGGGACTCTCTGGGTTTCTTGGACTCGGGTGATTATTTCCTTCCCCATTTTAGGGAAGTTTTCCACTATTATCTCCTCAAGTATTTTCTCATGGTCTTTCTTTTTGTCTTCTTCTTCTGGGGCTCCTATGATTTGAATGTTGTAGTGTTTGATATTGTCCTGGAGGTCTCTGAGATTGTCCTCATTTCTTTTAATTCGTTTTTCTTTTTTCTCCTCTTATTCATTTATTTCTACCATTCTATCTTCTAATTCACTAATCCTATCTTCTGCCTCTGTTATTCTGCTATTTGTTGCCTCCAGAGTGTTTTTGATCTCATTTATTGCATTATTCATTATATATTGACTCTTTTTTATTTCTTCTAGGTCTTTGTTAAACCTTTCTTGCGTCTTCTCAATCCTTGTCTCCAGGCTATTTATCTGTGAATCTATTTTCATTTCAAGATTTTGGATCAATTTCACTATCATTATTCAGAATTCTTTATCAGGTAGATCCCCTATCTCTTCCTCTTTTGTTTGGTTTGGTGGGCATTTATCCTGTTCCTTTCCCTGCTGGGTATTCCTCTGTCTCTTCATCTTGTTTATATTGCTGAGTTTGGTGTGTCCTTTCTGTATTCTGGCAGTTTGTGGAGTTCTCTTTATTGTGGAGTTTCCTCGCCGTAGGTGGGTTTGTACAAGTGGCTTGTCAAGGTTTCTTGTTCAGGGAAGCTTGTGTCGGTGTTCTGGTGGGTGGAGCTGGATTCCTTCTCTCTGGAGTGCAATGAAGTGTCCAGTAATGAGTTATGAGATGTCTATGGTTTTGTAGTAACTTTGGGCAGCCTGTATATTGGAGCTCAGGGCTGTGTCCCTGTGTTGCTGGAGAATTTGCGTGGTATGTCTTGCTCTGGAATTTGTTGGCCTTTGTGTGGAGCTTGGTTTCAGTGTAGGTATGGAGGCATTTGATGAGCTTCTGTCAATTAATGTTCCCTGGAGTCAGGAGTTCCCTGGAATCAGGGTTTGGACTTAAGCCTCCTGCTTCCAGTTATCGGTCCTATTTTTACAGTCATTTCAAAACTTCTCCATCTATACAGCACCATTGATAAAACATCCAGGTTAAAGATGAAAAGTTTCTCCACAGTGAGGGACACCCAGAGAGATTCACAGAGTTACATGGAGAAGAGAGGAGGGAGGAAGGAGTTAGAGGTGACCTGAATGAGATGAGGTGGAATCCATAGAGGAGAGAGCAGACTAGCCAGTAATCACTTCCGCATGTGCACTCCACAACTGGACTGCTCAGAGATGTTCACAGTTATACAGAGAAGAGAAGAGGGAGGAAGGAGACAGAGGTGGTCAGGAGGATAAAAGGGGGGAGTGAAAAAGAGAGAGACAGATCCAGCCAGTAATCAGTTCCCTAAGTGTTCTCCACTGTCTGCAACACACAGAAATTTGCAGAGTTGGGTAGAGCAGAGAGGGGTTAGGGAGGAGACACAGGCGACCTGGTGGAGAAAAAGGAGAGTCCAAAGCGGGAGAGAGCAGTCAAGCCAGTAATCTCGCTCCCAAGTAAAAATGGGTCCTGAAGATTGGGTTCTTAAAGGTACAAAATTGATAACAAATACCAAAAAGCAAAAATTAAAAATCTAGAGTGGAGTTTGGAATTTCAAAAATACAATGTTAAAAAAAAGAAGAAGAAAAAGAAAAGAAAAAAAAAAAAAAGAAAGTCACAAAAATTGTAAAGAAAATATAGGTGCAAAATTGATAACAAATACCAAAAAGCAAAAATTAAAAATCTGGAGTAGAGTTTGGAATTTCAAAAATACAATGGTAAAGAAAAGAAGAAAAAAAAGAAAGAGGGAAAAAAAGTCACAAAAATTATAAAAAAAGAATATAGGTACGAAATGATAACAAATACCAAAAAGCAAAAATTAAAAATCTAGAGTAGAGTTTGGAATTTCAAAATTACAATGTTAAAGAAAAGAAGAAAAAAATAGAAAAAAAAAAGTCACAAAAATTATAAAAAATATATATATGAAGTTTGCTTTTAAAAAAATAGGGTCTTTTTTTTAAGTGTGGCATTAATATTTAAACACATTAATAATTAACATAATTGCTTATTATTGTTATTAATTATTATTCAAACTAAATATTTTAAAAAGTAGGTTTCTGTAATACTCTTTTCCCTCTTTGATTTTGTTCAAAGATGATTATCCTTTTATTGAAAGAATCTTTCCTTTAAAATTATTAAGAGTGTTGGTTGCTTTGGCAAGCTAGGGCATAGTCCATTTATAGAGAAGCTTTACTTAAAAGCAAAATGTCAATGACTTGGTGTAGTCCACATGTTGAATATGCTGTTTTGGGTCCCAAGTCGGTTACTCTCTCTTTCTCCACACAAACATACATATAGTATCTAGGTATATGGTCATGCAGTTCAGCCTGATTTTGATTATGTAAATATGTGAGTACTCAACTATTTATCTATTGAACATTTTAAAGATTTAAATAGCTGAATAGTTCTTTCATTGACTCTTTAACATGAACATTGTAGAATCATTACAATGAATTGTTAACATTTAATATAAATATATGTAAAATAACAATGGGTTCAGGTTGATCTCATTTGGCAGGCTGTATAAGGAGATGATTAAACGCGTTTTGTTTCCATTATGTACAGATACACATATGTTTATGTGACCCAGGCAACAACATAAAATGTACTGCCTACTGTGGGTTGTAGTCGGAAAAGTTTAAAAGGCAATGATTAAGCAAAAAAACAGCCACAGCTTATTCCAGTTTTGTCTGTGCTTACCTTGTAGTGGGTTGCTCCCTCCGGCACAGAAGGGTGAGAAAGGGTCGGAGAGAAGGTGGTTTAAATGGAATGCATCACCCGGTGCGTCATAGCCCGTGATGGTGGTGAAGTGTTGGTTGTCCAACTTGAGATACACAGGACCTAAGTGAGAGCTATGTGAAAGGAATTGCCTGCCATGAGTCTGGAGTGAATTCATAATTGGAAAGCTTTCAAAAGGAAGTTTCCCTCTGTGTGTCCAGTGTAGTTGGCAGTAAGAAATAGGGAATGACGTTGAAAACCTTCTCTTAGCATGGACTCTTGACTACAGAAATGTGGGTGAGTGGAGAGAGTCAACTTCTGTTCTCTGCAGGTGGAACAGGCCTGGTTTTCACCTTCCTATTTAAGGCTTTATTTACTCCGAGGACTCTGATGACTCTCATGATGCACTGAAATACATTCATAAGGGCACACAGTTCTGGTAATTAAGTTCTGAAGCTTTATTTGCTTGTGATTACATTTCTAAGGTTGCCGTTTAAAACTGCATTAAAATTAAGAAGTAGGTTTGACAGGCTGTTGACAGCGCAAGGCCTGGAGGCTCAGGCAATTCACAGGCCAAGTTAGAGCCCAAGGAAAGCCTTCAGCTGCTTTGTATGGCTTTGGTTATATGTTTATTTACTTAGTTTTGGAGACAGTTATTTTTAAGTACATTTAGAATTTCAAAATCTATCAAATATGGTTTAAAAATAAAATTAAAAAAAAAAAACATGTTTTTGACTGTGCTGAGTCTTCGTTGCTGTGCAGGCTTTTCTCTAGTTGCAGTGAGCGGGGGCTACTCTGCAGTGCACACTTCTCTTGTTGCAGAGCACAGGCTCTAGAATGCTGGCTCAGTAGTTGTGGCACTCGGGCTGAGTCTCTCCACTGGCATGTGGCATGTTCCCAGATGAGGGATCGAACCTGTGTCCTCTGCATTAGCGGGCAAATTCGTTACCACTGAGCCACCAGGAAAGCCCTAATTTTTTTTTTTATATTGTGGTAAAATACATGAAATATGAAATTTACCATCTTTACCATTTTTTAATTTTAATTTTTATAATTTTATTTATTTATTTTTGGCTGTGTTGGGTTTTTGTTGCTGCACAGGTTTTCTGTAGTTGTGGCAAACCGGGGCAACTCTCTAGTTCTGGTGGCAGGCTTCTCATTGCCGTGGCTTCTCTTGTTGTGGAGCATAGGCTCTAGGTGTGCGGGCTTCAATAGTTGTGGCTCCCGGGCTCTAGAGCACAGGCTGTGTAGTTGTGGCACATGGCCTCCCAGATGACTCAATAGTAAAGAATCCCCCTGCCAATGCAGGAGTCACACGAGATGCAGGTTCAATCCCCGGTTGAGAAGATCCCCTGGAGAAAGAAATGGCAACCCATTCCAGTATTCTTGCCTGGAAAATTTCGTGGACAGAGGAGCCTGGCAGCCTACAGTCCATAGGGCCACCAAGAGTCAGACATGACGGAGTGACTGAGTACACATGCATGGGCTTAGTTGCTCTGCAGTATGTGGGATCTTCCCGGATCAAAGATCTAACCCATGTCTTCTGTATTGGCAGGCAGATTCTTTACCACTGAGCCTCCTGGGAAGCCCATATTTACCATTTTTAAATATATGTTTCTATACGGTTAAGCACACTCACATTGCTATGCATGGAAACTCCAGAATCATACATGGGTTTGAAGCCAGAATGGTATAAGAGCTTTAATGTAAGAAAGCTTTTACTCTATGATTTTAACGATGTTTTAGTATTCTGTTTTTCTGTTACTCCACCAGTGTTTTTTTAATTCATGCTTCTGAAATATGTAATATAAATAAAAGGAAATTCTTGGTTACTTGCTCACTGCTATCCCCTCTCTGTACTCCTTTCTTGAAAGTTCTTGGTCAACTCAGTTTATCTTGTAATTATTTTTAAAGGAGTCTTGACCTTTTATTTCAGGCTTCCCAGATGGTGCTAGTGGTAAAGAACCTGCCAGCTAACGCAGGAGACTTAAGAGACATAGATTCGATCCTTGGGTTGGGAAGATCCCCTGGGGGAGGCAGGGCAACCCACTCCAGTATTCTTGCCTTGAGAATCCCATGGACAGAGGTGCCTGGTGGGCCACAGTCCCTAGGGTCACAAAGAGTTGGACACAACTGAAGCAACTTAGCATGAAAGCATGCATGACCTTTTATTGCAAGAGACATGCAAAATTTCAGACTCAAAATGGTGTGGAAATATTAATACTTTCTTCTGTAGGACTCATTCCCTGGAGAGGGGCATATCTCTTGGGAAAAATTAAAAGATTTCAATCTTGTGTTGTTTTGCAAAAATTTTGGTCTAATTCAGTTTTATGTGCCATCCATATATGAGTTGTAAAATCATTTTCATTCTAGCTTAGCAACTGCTTTACAAATAGCTCTCTTGGTGATTTAACCTTACCTTCAGTGAAAGCTCCTCATGGAAGTTGTTAATGGCATATGTATGTAAAGGCTTTCATCCCAGCCTGCATGTTGAGGTCTGACTACTGACATTGTTTTGGATTGAACAAGAGAGTTGTCTAGGACTCAGGGATGGGTGTGATGAATAGGAAGCCCATGAGGCCAGGACCAAAACTCACATTTTTGCTGATGGCTCTGATGACAATGTCCTGTACATAAGGATCACAATTCATTAAAAAATTGATGTGCAGTTTGCATACCTGAGAGTAGTGAATGCAGTGTCCATTCTCTGGGACAGAGGAGGGGGTTAGATTTTACTAGAAACTGCATTGACCATGTGGCTTCATATCCTGTATTAAATGTAGCTGTCACATCATAACCCATTGTATATCTTACATTCTTCCCTTGGAAGCTGATATCTTGCCTGGCTGTGTATAGATGATTAAATTCAAACATGGGGAACCTCAAAATTATTGACATTTGACTTTGGGGTATTTATTTCTTGCATTGTTTCCTGTAGATATTGTTAGCTCTGAGTATTCAGAGGTTGATGGCATGAGAAAGTGATCCTAAACACTTCAGTAAGTTGGCCACAAAACAGACACTGACCAAGTACTGATGTTATTAGAATAGGAACTCTGAGCAGAGCCTGGTCTACATCCTGTACCACCAAGGGTCATTTAGAAATGGAAGGGCTGCCCCGTCTCTTCTCGCTGTGGGTTTTCAGTCTCCCTACTGCACTCTCATCATCTTCTGTTGCCTTTTTCTCTCCATGGGTCTTGTCCAGCCTTCTGCCTCTTCAGGGCAGCCAGGGAGGGTGTGAAGTGGACTCCATGGAGAAGAAAGAGGGGGAACAAATGAAACGTCTTTTCTCGTAGAATCTTTAATCTGTCGTATCTTCTTGACTATTTACCTAGTGATTTATCTCCCTCTCATGAACCCAAACATACTCATATTAGAGCTAATTTAAGTTTGGATTTCTTTCTGACTGTAGACATTTTCTGAATCTTGTATATATAAAGAATCACTATTTGCATCTCTGGAACACTGCCTTTCTGTTTTAGGGTTAGAAGTGGAGGATGGTGATAGAAGTAGAGGTTTTATATTTTTCTAATTATAAAAGGAATATATTTAATATAGAAAAATTGAAAGTTTGAAAAGATAAGAACAAATCTACCAGTAGCCAGTCCCATGAAGACCATTACTATTAGCATTTTGATATACTCTTTTCTATTTGTTTCTTAAGTGCTGTTGACCTCATACTGTCTCTTTAGTTTTACTTACTTTCTAAAAAACACTTTTCACCAAAATACTTCACTGTATTACAAGTTCTTTACAATGCTTTTAATGACTTCATAACATTTTGCTGGGTTCCTGGACTGTTAAAAAGGGGGAGGGGAGTGTGGGTTGAGGAGTCACAGAGCATGTTGAGTTTTTAGATAACCAAGGATTGTAAAACCCTTTCAACTAGTAAAAAATACCCTAACGAAACGTCTCCTCCTTTGTCATTCGTATGTGTTGTGTCAGTTAACTCTGCAGTCACCTACTTCTGGAATGTGGGGCACTTTATTAACTTTAGTCTAGAAACAGTTGATCAATGTTAACACACTTTGAAGAGAGCCTCTTAAGAAGTTAGGGTTGTAATTGACTCTATCTCAGCTCTGTGAAGTTAGAGAAGATATCGTTTGTTACCTTATTTTATGCAGATGTGAAGGAGAAAGAGTCCAGTTGTAGGTGTTTAAATGAAGTTTAAAAAATGAATTTGATTAAAACTAAAAATTGAGGAAGTTCTAAAAATGGAATCCCTTATGAGGTACCTCTCACAGTAATTATGCTTCAAGAAGAGGGATGAACACAAAAAATTGGAGTTGTTTTTGGATCTTATATAGCAGAACACGTGTAATCAGTTTCTGAATGTCTTCCTCTTTGTGAAAAAAATAGTAAAGAGAGGAGTCAGGATATGTCCAGAAAAGTTTGGAATGGTAACAGGCTGCTTTAATCAGACAGTTAGGTGGCTGTGGTATTTGGCCTTTTTCTTTTGTTCATCTTGGCCTTATAATGTCCTGCCTTTGGGGTCAAGGCTGCTGTCTGCTTGACCTCCCCCGCCAAGAAAGTAGGCAGCAACATCACTTCTGACCTTGATTAATAGATGCACTTAAAAGTCAGCAGGGCAGCAGGAGAGGCTTGGAGAAGTCACTGCAGCACTTTATCAAGTGGAAGTGCTTAGGCTCCGGGACAGGCTTCTCAACTTACAGTTTTCTGTTAACACCAATAAATGTGCTTTAAGATGGCAACAGATGTCTATAAAAATAGATAATTTTTTAAAATTCTTGATCATATATTTTTGAGAAATGTTGGATTAAACAATTTATTTACTGCAGTATGTATGGACGTGAGAGTTGGACTGTGAAGAAAGCTAAACACTAAAGAATTGATGCTTTTGAACTGTGGTGTTGGGGAAGACTCAAGAGTCCCTTGGACTGCAAGTAAATCCAACCAGTCCATCCTAAAGGAGATCAGTCCTGGGTGTTCACTGGAAGGACTGATGCTGAAGCTGAAACTCCAATACTTTGGCCACCTTATGCGAAGAGTTGACTCATTGGGAAATCCCTCCCTGTTGCTGGGAGGGATTGGGGGCAGGAGGAGAAGGGGACGACAGAGGATGAGATGGCTGGATGGCATCACTGACTCAATGGACATGAGTTTCGGTAAACTCCGGGAGTTGGTGATGGACAGGGAGGCCTGGCGTGCTGCGATTCATGGGGTCGCAAAGAGTCGGACACAGCTGAGCAACTGAACTGAACTGATTTACTGCAGTAATTTTTTTTTAGTTTATTTTTATTGGCTGTTCTGGGTCTTCATTGCTGCAGGGGCTTTTGTTTAGTTATGGCATCCAGAGGCTACTTGTTGCTGTATTCAGGCTTCTCACTGTTAGGGCTTCTCTTGTCATGGAGCACAGGCTCCAGGTCATGCAGGCTTCAGCAGTTGTGGCTCCCAGACTCTTGAAACAGGAGCTCAGTAGTTGGAGTGCACGGGCTTTCTCTGTGGTATGTGGGATCTTCCCAGATCAGGGATTGAACCCGTGTCTCCTGCATTGGCAGGTGGATTCATTACCTTTGAGCCAGCAGGGAAGCTCTCCAGGAGTTACTGAACATTTTTAATTTGCTTAGGGGCTCTTTTCAGCTTTAAGAAGGGAGAATAAAGTAAGAAATATCTTCAAAACTCATTTTGCCTGTTTAATCCTTTTTTAGGAGGACCTCTGTTGATGTCTGGGCTTCCCTTGTGGCTCAGCTGGTAGAGAATCCACCTGCAATGTGGGAGACCTGGGTTTGATCCTTGAGTTGGAAAGATCCCCTGGAGAAGGGAAAGACTACCCACTCCAGTATTCTGGCCTGGAGAATTCCATGGACTGTATAGTTCAATCAGTCAGTCAGTCAGTTCAGTCACTCAGTCGTGTCTGACTCTGCGATCCCATGGACTGCAGCACGCCAGGTCTCCCTGTCCATCACCAACTCCCGGAGTTTACTCAAACTCATGTCCATTGAGTTGGTGATGCCATCCAACCATCTCACCCTCTGTCATCCCCTTCTCCTCCCGCCTTCAATCTTTCCCAGCATCAGGGTCTTTTCAAATGAGTCACTTCTTCACATCAGGTGGCCAAAGTATTAGAGTTGCAGCTTCAGCATCAGTCCTTCTGGTGAATATTCAGGACTGATTTCCTTTAGGATGGACTGATTAGATCTCCTTGCAGTCCAAGGGACTCTCAAGAGTCTTCTCCAATACCACAGTTCAGAAGCATCAATTGTATAGTTCATGGGGTCTCAAAGAGCTGGACACAACTGAGAGACTTTCACTTTCACTGTTAATATCTTGGTCTAAAAACATTTGTAGCAGAAGCAGGATTTTGTATCTAGGGGATGTGGATGAATGCTTTTCAGACTTGACTTTGATGTGATTCACCTGGCGATCTCATTAAGCTTCATCTCCTAACTAGGTGCATCTCGGGTGGCCCCTGAGACTCTGTGTCTCCCAGAAGTGCCCAGGTGATGCTGCCACTGCTGCTGCACAGACCATGTGGAAGAACAAGCTAGTTAACTGTGGATTAGTAGTTGCTGACCTGGGGCCCGAGGAAGATGAATACTTGCCGGGTGGTTTTAGTAGCCTTCCAGAAGGTTCCCTTCTGGGCCGGGTGAGCTGATTGGAAGTTGCTGATGCCTCTTATGTTGAAAGGAGGATTTCCAGAGGGAAGCTAGAGAACTAGATCCCCTTAAACTCCAGGACTGCTGGGTGAGCGGTGGGGTGTGTGCTCTGTGTCTTGTTCTGGCTGAAGGAATCACTGGTTCTGTTCTCTGCGATTGTCATGGGCCTTTGTGTTAGAGTCGAACTTTGTAGGGGAGGAGGGAAACCATTTGAGGAAAGACTCTGATGATTTGTTAGAGAAAGGAAACGATGTCCAAACAGATTAGATGAAATAATTGGTAGGAAGACTAGAAAGGAGGGGATTCAGTGGAGGGAGAGGGAGACCTAAATCAGTGTCAGGGGAATTGACCTCGTCAGCACCGATGCAGCACAAGGCCCATTAGACTCTGCTCATTACAGACAGGGAACCTGGGGAGCAAGCGACCCTGTTTTGAACCCTGCACATGGTGAAATCTGCTGTGTCAGCACACTCAGAGAAGTGATGGGAAGGGTGTCATCACTAGAAACAGTGAAAGGAAATCCCCACAAGACGTGAACTAAGTTCTGATTCCACAGTGTGGCTATTAGAACGTTTTGGGAGAGAAGAGGAAGTGACGGACCCTGGTGTGGCCGTAACGTGGGCTTTCAGTAGACCTCAGATGTAAAGAGGGCTTCCCAGGTGGCACAGTGGTAAAGAACCCACCTGCCCATGCAGGGGATGCAGAAGACGTGGGTTCAATCCTTGGCTCGGGAAGATCCCCCTGGAATAGGCAATGGTAACCCACTCCAGTATTCTTGCCTGGGAAATCCCATGGGCAGAGGAGCCTAGTGGGCTACAGTCCTTTATTGTGCCCTTTGCATGTTACAGTGTTCCATTGGTATCTCTAATTTTCTTGAAGAGATCTCTAATTTTTCCCATTCTATTGTTTTCCTCTATTTCTTTGCATTGTTCACTTAGGAAGGTTTATCTATCCTTGCTGTTCTTTGGAACTCTGCATTCAGATGGGTATATTTTTCCTTTTCTCCTTTGCCTTTTGCTTCTCTTCTTTTCTCAGCTATTCGTAAGGCTACCTCAGACAACCATAAACTGTATGGAAACAGCGTCAACTGTATGGAAACTTAGATGAGAAGAAAGGGATTCCAGGCATAGAGGATATTGTGTGCAAGATTCAAATGTTTGAAACAAGGCATATTCTATATGACTGTATAGATTGGTAATTCCTAGTTAAAAGTAGTTAGTGAAACTAATTGCTTTTGTTTATTTTAGTCTTGGGAGCCAGTAATTGTTTTGACCTATTTCTCGTGTTTATGTAATATGTCAGTGAAGTTGGAAATGTGTCTTAAACAATTTTGAAGGAAATAATCTTAAATGGCAGCAAAAGATTATTTGGTTCCAAATGAAAAAAATTCTTACTGATAACCAGTTACTCACTGTAATATATTGCTAGGGGGATTACAGAGCTCCTCCTGCTCTGAAAAATTTAATAGTTTAGACCAGAATTGGTGAACTTTTCCTGTAGAAGGTCAGATACTAAATATTTTTTATCAGGAAAATGGCCAGAGGTACATGAGGCACAGCTGTGTTCCAGTAACACCATGAACCTGGCACAGCAGCTGGGTTTGGCCTGTGAACCCTGAGTCCTCCTGCCTCGGGTCACTAGATGAAGGCAGTTGAATGGTCTGGAGACCTCCAGGTGTCCTTTCCGGTACTGTATTTCTAAGGTGCTTTGTATGGTTTTGGTGAGTAATTGAAGAATAAAAACTCGAACTAGTTTCTAAGTCTTCCTTCTGCCAGAGGACTGTACATTATCACCTTTATTGATTTTTGCAGCTTTCAAAAACTTGTGTACAAATTAACAAGAAACATTAAAAAGACTGATTTATTTCCAGAGCCAACAAAGAGAAGATACCTACTCCAAGGTGTGTTTCTTTTGCACATTTCTAACTTGGCAGTAGTGTAGGAAAGGAAAAATGAACTTTATTTCCTCTTGAAGACTCCACACAAAGTGACTTATTGAAGTCTTTTCCACTACAAAGAAATAATTAGCATTCAAGTGGATCTATAAGTTTTAAAGCAAGCAAATGGCACCCCACTCCAGTACTCTTGCCTGGAAAACCCCATGGATGGAGGAGCCTGCTAGGCTGCAGTCCATGGGGTCGCAAAGAGTGGGACATGACAGAGAGACTTCACTTTCGCTTTTCACTTTCCTGCATTGGAGAAGGAAATGGCAACCCACTCCAGTGTTCTTGCCTGGAGAATCCCAGGGATGGCAGAGCCTGGTGGGCTGCCGTCTGTTGGGTTGCACAGAGTCAGACATGACTAAAGTGACTTAGCAGCAGCAGCAGCATATATTATTCAGTGTATAAAAAAAATTCTGTATATGTGTATATGTTTCATATATATGTGTGTATGTGTCTGTGTGTGTCTTTCATATTGACCACTTACAACAGAGTTGAGAAACTTGAGAAAGGAATCTGGGAAGGTGGTGGGTTTCATAGGTTTTGAGGGGGTAATATCCTGCCTTATTCCTTGGCCTGGGAGTCTGGGTTACCAGGTGATGTGGCAGTGGGAGGAAGTCACCACTGGCTGTGCAGCCCCTGCTGTGCTCTGTAGAAGGTCCTAGACTGACAGAAGGTGGAAGTCCCTCTGGGGGTTTACAAGGCTGTTTAAGGAGAGATGAGCTACATATGCAGGTGGAGCCAGGAGACACACCAGTGACAAATACTGAGAAATGTTTAGTGGACCAACCAGTGGATTGGTCACAGGAGGCTCAAGACTTGGGTGAACTTCACACAGCATTTGTGTGGGTTGAAGGAAGGGCAGGATGTGGAAATAAAAAGAGATACGGGGATCAGGGGTCATGGCAAAGGCTTGGGCATGGAGGTGAAAATACACACTGTTGTCAGAGTAAAAATCAGACCAGCTGTCTGGCTAGAGTGGGGAGTTTGCAGAAGAGACACGCAGCCAGGATTATGTAGACATTGAGAGACTGGCCACTTGGGTAAAGTCTTAGAATATTGTCAGTGAGTGCATAAGGAGCATAAACTGTTTTAAAATAATTTTTTTAAATAAAAAAGTAGTATGTAAGGAGACATTTTAGGGAGGTTAA
Organism: Bos javanicus; assembly: GCF_032452875.1. Lineage (NCBI taxonomy): Eukaryota > Metazoa > Chordata > Mammalia > Artiodactyla > Bovidae > Bos > Bos javanicus. Next base: position 33,092,912 of record NC_083897.1, on the reverse strand, counting down.
TCTAACCTGTGTGAAAGTGCTAGAGGCCAGAATGGTCAGGGGGCCAGGAGGGTCATTCTGTTGGGCAGCCCAGGATGATAATGTTATAGAGAGAGCAACTTTAATACAGAAATAGATGCTGTATTTGAAATAATATTTGAATGGTTTTTGAGGCTTTGTTTATGGGGAGGAAAGAGGCTATTACTTAAACATTTTTTAATTTCATTTTGAAATGATTTCAGACTTAAACGTATAAATACCACAAAGAAAGCCTTATAACCTTTACCCAGCTTCCCCAAATGTTAACATTTTATGTAACGTGTCAATACCAGCATTGACACTAAAGTAGCTCAAATACAGACCTCATTCACTGTCTGCCAGCTGACCTACTAAGGTCCTTATTCTTGTCCAGTATGGCACTCAGGATCGGATTGTCTTTCCTTGTCAGTTTCCTGTGTTTTCCTCCAATCCAGGATGTTGCTGCTGCTGCTAAGCTGCTTCAGTCGTGTCCGACTCTGTGCGACCCCATAGATGGCAGCCCACCAGGCTCCTCTGTCCCTGGGATTCTCCAGGCAAGAACACTGGAGTGGGTTGCCATTTCCTTCTCCAATGCATGAGAGTGAAAAGTGAAAGGGGAGTCGCTCAGTCGTGTCTGACTCTTCGCGACCCCATGGACTGTAGCCTACCATGCTCCTCCATCCATGGGATTTTCCAGGCAAGAGTACTGGAGTGGGGTGCCATTGCCTTCTCCATCCAATCCAGGATAGATTCTCTGTTTTTCTTGGTCTTTCCTAACCTTGGCAATTTTTGCAGAATACGAGCTAGTTATTTTGAGGAATGTCCCTCAGTTTGGAGTTGTGTGATGTTTTCTCACAATACATACCATTTTTTTTTTTTTACAAAAAATATCCTGAAAGTGCCTTTTTCAGGGTATCATATTATTAATAGCAAGCAAGTGATGTCAAGTCTCATGATTGATGATGACTTTTATCACTTAATTAAGATGGATCTGCTGAGCTCCACTGAAAGGTGCCTATTCTTTCCTCTATTCCTTAATAGCTTGTGGGGAAACACTTTGACACTATGCAGATGTCCTGTATCTCAGAAGTACTTTTGTTCTCTTGTTTTGGCATCCATTGATGATTCTTGCCTGCAACGCTTGGTACTTTGTTCTTTGCCTAATGGTGATATTCTTTGCCTCTTCTCATTGCATTTAATAATTGAAAGAATTCTGTATGAAAGAGCTGTTTCCCCACTGTGCCCTCTGTCCCATGTTTGTTTATTCAGTGATTTAGATCAGTCTGGACTCCTGGGTGTTTATCCTACTGGTATAATGTAATACTTGCATTGTTTTGCTGCTCAAGTCCTGGATTGGGCAGGTGGGAGCTTATTCACATTGGCTGCTGAGAAAAGGGTTCATCTTGGAGTCCAGGTGTGACTGGGGGGTTGATGTTACTGAAGGTAGGGAATTCAGTGACAAGTGGAGATAAGTAAGCTGCCAATTTAACTGCTGATCCAAAGTCTTGAGTCACCTGCTTCCTAAACTGTAAAGGCTTTTCTATGATTGCATTAACTGAGGAATCCCACCCTGTTAGGCAGTTATGTTCTTGTTTGTACACATGCTGAAAAGAAAGATACTTTTCCAAGGAAAGAAAAAAAAAATCAAGTTCATGACACTTCGGGGTTTGTTTCCATGGTACCTATTGCATATTTTTTCCCAGAAGCTGCTGCTTCCTGCTAATTTATCTCCCTAGGCAGGCAAGATTGTGAAATATTTATAAATACTAGGCCCCACTTTAATTTTCTCTTTTGGCTTTTAAGTGGGGCAAACAGGTTTATACTAGAAGAGAATCCTCAATAGTGGAAAATGGAAATTAAGTCTAATGCTCCTGATGCCATTAAAAGGGGGATGTCTTTTCAGAAGGTGTGTAGGTAGGATGCTGCTCTGCAGACATGAGGCACCTTGGCTTAGGGCTATGTCTGGGATGGGGTGGATAGAAAACACACACCACAAGAACAGGTGCAGATTGTGATTTACTGAGACACTGACTCTTTGTTCTACACAAACCAGAGTAAGAAGCTCAGTCACAGACCCCAGGGCTATTTTTTGGATGGCCTGCACCTCTGCTGTGTTTGAATCTCTGGTGAGCATGTGAGGGAGAAGATGGTCGAGGAGTGCGCCCAGCTTCACAGTGGAGGTGGGCGATAAGAATTTCAATCACTGTTTTGTTTTGTTTTTTAGTTTTTTCTCAAGCCAGGGTGCATTAAAAGCTACCCTGAGGAGCTTGAAAAAAATCCTACTCAGACTGCTCTCCTGTAGGTTCTAATTCTGTAGACCTGAGCTGTTTGATGATTTCTTCAGTTTCTTTGATGGTTCTAATTTCCATCCAGGGTTAAGTGCCTCTGGATCTAGCAGAGACAACTATCTGTGACATCTTCATTCAGTCATATAGGCTTGCTTGTCATGTGATTCTGAAATTGGCATATTCTATGTTATAAGATAAATATATGGGAAAATAACTACAGACAGGCTTGGGTGGCAAACTTCGGTGAAATTCTTAACCTCTTCAAGTCTAACTTTATCATCTGCAAAATGAGATTAATAATACCTCAGAGTTTTTCCAAAGTTAAGCAGTATGTTACATGTAAAATAATCAGTACAATCTCTAGCCCACGGTACAAACGCATTTATTATTTAGTAACATGCACCATGTTACAGTAGAGTGGTGACTTTGGAATCAGTCAAAATTTTCCTCCAGCCCTGGCTGTATAAATTTCTAGCTCTGGGACCTTCAGTTCAGTCGCTCAGTCGTGTGCGACTCTTTGTGACCCCATGGACTGCATCAGACTGCAGCACGCCGGGCCTCCCTGTCCATCACCAACTCCCAGAGTTTACCCAAACTCATGCCCATTGAGTCGGTGATGCCATTCAACCATATAAACCTCTGTCATCCCCTTCTCCTCATGCCTTCAGTCTTTCCCAGCATCAGGGTCTTTTTAAATGAGTCACTTTGAAGTGTCTGCTTGTGAGACTGGCTGTGACTTTTCTCTTAATTTAAGGAGCCGAGTGTTGGACAGCTGGACTCCTGGTCTGAAGGTCAGGTGAGGAATGCTCAGCTGCAGGTGTGCACAGGCTCCTGAGAGTCTCCACTCTGCTTCCTCCAAGACGTGATGTTTTATAATGATTTTTTTTGGGTGTGTGCTGCGTTGGGCCTTCTATAAATACAGGTCCCTTCTATCAGAGCTCTGTAAGGACCCTTTGGAGGTCCCTGGGGGAGAGGGCCACTTCTCTGGCTCTCTAGGTGGGAGTGAGCTGCCCCTTCAGGAGCTGCAGGGGGCGGAGGAGGGCCAGGTGGGCATAGGGATGGCGCTTCTCTGCCTTGGCAGGTGAATAAGGGTGGAGGTGTTAGAGTCAATGGATGGGCGTATGGTCAGCTTAAAGTACATCTGGACCAAGAAGAAAAAAAAGTTCAGGACACATGTCTTCATTTCATGGAGCCATTTTGAGAAATAACAAAACTGAATGACCAGCTTTTTATGAATATTTTTCCAAGTAAAGGTATTAAACCCCAGCAAACAATACTAAAACTACAAAAATAAACAAAGAACCACTGTCATTTATTATCATTGTTTGTTCTTACAGAAATGAGACTACAATACCCTGAAATATAGGAAAGAATATTCAGAAAAAATGATGCAAAAAAAAGGAGGAAAGATTCTCAGAATAAAGACGTTTCTTTGAGTTAACTAAATTTAGTTTTGTCACCATCTCCTTATGGTATTTTCTTTTTTTTCCATTTGCCACAGATGGGAAAATTTTCATCATGGCCTAGATTTGGACGGATAGAGCTTCCTAACCTATTTGAGTAAGAAGACCCCCCCTTTTCTGTTGAGGCATAGTTTACATACAGTAAAATGCACAAATCTAAGAGTACAGCTGGATGAATTTTTAATTATTACACATACCTATTGTGGCTCAGCTGGTAAAGAATCCGCCTGCAATGTGGGAGATCTGGGTTCGATCCCTGGGTTGGGAAGATCCCCTGGAGGAGGTAAAGGCTACCCACTCCAGTATTCTGGCCTGGAGAATTCCTTAGATTGAATAGTCCATGGGGTCACAAAGAGTCAGACACAACTGAGCGACTTGCACTTTCACTTTCATGTGACCTCTGTCTACAGGAAGGTCTAGGGGATTTTCACACCCTAGATGATGTCTTCATGTCCCATCCCCATCAGTAACTGTCCCAGGCTGACAACTTGTTTCTAATCAAAAACTTGGCAGGATCTGTAATCTTAGACACCACTGAGCAACTCCGTAGTGGAGATGAGAGAACTACAGTGAATTAACACTTTACAATCCCATGTCTAATTAATCTTACTAGTATTTATGTAGGTTTTGATGCCTTCCACATAGGTTAGACATGATTTATTATGTTGAGAAACAATGCTTTTGTGTACATGGAAATGTGCATCTCTTTAAAAAGCTCCAAGATCACCTCCACCCACTTCCTCCCATAAGGAATTGAAGCCCCTAAGTCTGAAAACCACTAGCTTAGGGCCCAGGTCAAGTAGTTGCAACAGGCTGGGATGGGGGCTGTGATGATAGTTGTATTACTTCATGTAGAATCTCTCTGTCTCTTTTTTGTTCTTTAATAGATGATGGTATCAACTTTAGATAAGTCTAAATTTTTTTTCTTAAAAGCTAAAACTGCCTGTACAAGCATACCTCAGAGATACTGTGGGTTTGGTTCCAGACCACTCCAGTGCAATGAGTAGCACAATAAAGTGAGTCACATGGATTATTGTGTTTCCCAGTGCATGTAACAGTTATTTCACTGTAGTCTATCAAGTGTGCAATTGCATTATGTCTAAAAACAATATCATGCAGTTCAGTTCAGTCACTCTGTCGTGTCCGACTCTGCGACCCCAGGGACTACAGCATGCCAGGCTTCCCTGTCCATGACCAACTCCCAGAGTGTACTCAAACTCATGCCCATTGAGTCAGTGATGCCATCTAGCCATCTAATCCTCTGTTGTCGCCTTCTCCTCCCACCTTCAGTCTTTCCCTGTGTCAGGGTCTTCATGAGTCTGAGTCTTCAGCAAGTCATCTGAGTCTTCAGCAAGTCATCATCTTTTTGTTAATGAAGGGTTTGAAATTTTGTGAGAAGTACCAAAAACAGAGACACAAAGTGAGCAAATGCCATTGGAAAAATGGCACTGATAGACTTGCTGCATTCAGCTTGCCACAAACCTTCAGTTGGTAAACATAATGTCTGTAAAGTACAGCAAAGGAAAGTGCAATAAAACGAGGTCTACCTGTGTCGGTCTTTGGGCCTAGCTGTGAGCAGACTCATAGGATTATTTTTTGCTCCTATATAAGGCTGTATGTTGGACTGGTCCTTGCTCTCAGTTTTGTTGCTGATTGATATAGACTGAAAAACAATTGGAAGGTGTCCATTAATCAGATTCATGGAAAAGAACCATCTATCCAAGAAAGAGCATACTTTGGGTTTACCAGGAGTAGAATGTGGCAACAGTGTGGGTTTATAGTCTAAGGACTGATTAATGCTCTGGGTTTAGAGACAAAGTGCCAACATGATAGCCTAGGCTGGGTCATTTTCATTTGTCTGGTAGTAAATTGAGTATCACATGAGAATTACTTTCACAATTTTGATATGTTTTTCATTCATTTGGTACTATGTGAAAAATCATACTACTTTTTTGAGCCTTCATGTAAGTCTCTAAGTACCACTGTCCCATTGAATGAGATGAGGGTCTGTCTGTACTGCTATGAACTGGTTACTAAAACTGTAACTGGAGACAGAAGGAGGCCAAGAAAAGCCAAGTGTTCAACTTCAGAGATTAGTAAAATTCATGTTTTGCTGTGGCAATCATATTGACCTTGGAGCCGTCACCTCTGTATCATAATGTTTGTATATAGCATCGGGGCACTGGTGAGATCCCTGTGTACTTAGAACAGCTTCTGGATTCAGTACAAGACTGAAGATATGTGGGGAGTAAGAACTGCTGTGAGTGTTCACACTCCTCCCTTCCAGGCATCTCTGATTTCTCCACCACCCTCCTCTCAGTCCTATAGGTTCAGGGACTTAAAGTGGATTGTTGCTGACCTGGTCCACAAGTCAAGGAGGTTGTTGGTTAAGAGCAGTGGCCACTCACCTCATTTTCTTTGCTTTGGTGGTATTGTTGTTCAGTTGCCAAGTTGTGTCTGACTCTTTGCGGCCCTGTGGACAGCAGCACATCAGCCTTCCCTGTCCTTCACTATCTCCCAGGGTTTGCTCAAACTCGTGTCCACTGAGTCAGTGAATTGGTGGTATTAGTGACAGTATTTATCTTTATCCCAATGATGTTTTGCCTGGTGCAAATGGATTGTCGAAAGCAATTTGAAACACGGTATGATAAATTGCAGGTGGGGGTAGAAAGAGATCTTGCACAACTGAAACAGTAGCTTACTCTGAGAGCGGGAGCTTGATTACTAAGTAATAACTACACATGACAGCAGTCATGGCTTTACCGTGTTTTAGGAAATCAACTCAGTCCTGCCCACCCTGCTCTCCTCCCTGCCCCTGAGACAGAGCGAGTCTTTCCCATTGAGAAGGTAGGGCTGGGTCACTGGCCTCATCTGGCAGCCCATTAGAAGTGAGTGCTCTGAGGCTGTACCAGAATCATATTAACAAGGCCCCCCAGGTAATTCCCACTCAACACAAACATGGAAAGTCCTGTTCTGAGAAATGTCTTCCTGATCACCCATGAAGAAACAAGCCAGTGCATCTGTCTAGTCACCGTTTGCAATTTGAAAGTTTAGTCTGTTTAGTAAATGTTTTGTTGTATCCTGCCAGGTTCCAGGTGGTGTCAGACACAGAACAGGCAGAGGAGCTGTATGTATTGTTCTGAAAATGAGGATTAAGATGATAAAAGTGCTTTACAAGCCCAAAGATGCTGGCTAATTGATGGAGGTGTGAGGGATTAACACTTTGAGCATTTGCTAATGAAAGTCATCCATAGAATTAGAAGTTAATATTGACAGTTTGGTCTAGTTGCCTGTTCTGTTGCAATCTGTTTTCTTGTGTTGTTTCAAAAAAAATCCATTTATTTGACTCTTAATCTTTCTTTTGTCTTACTGCTAACCTGCAACTGGAATTGTACAGTTGGTACAACTTAGAATTGCCTTAATGACCTCAGAGTATCTTTTAAATCTTGACCCAAGAAAGTAATATTTTAACTAAAGCTAGAATAGTTGTTCAGATATCTCAGCAGAAATGTTTACTACCTTATTTTTCCATCATCCATGAAGATAAAGCATCTCATGGCATTTCTTCATTTTGTTGGTTACTGGGTGATTTCTAGGTATTTGTGATTATTCCAGACATAAATTTGTATTTCTGTTTTAGAAATACAAATAAATCTTGGCATCTTTTGGTCCTTAAATAAAAAATATAGGAGAAAGATAGTCTTTTACATGATACATGTGTTAAAAAAATCATTTTGGTGTGACTTTTTTCATATGGGAGAGTGGGTTTCAATGAAATTTCTGTAAATTGAAGAACCTTATTTCAGAAAGTTTTCTTCATTTGGTTTTTCATCTGAGGCTGATAAAGATGGAAAAGTAGGCATGAAAATACTGCTTGTAATATCCAGATTGGGGCATTCTTTGAATTCAGCTGTGTATTTTACAATGGATTACAGAAAGTATTTGTTCAGGTGGTTAGCATAATCTGTCATCCAGCTTTGTGGGTTTATGATCCAGGCTGCTTGGTGAATTGCTTAGACCATATTAACATTCAAATTTATTGTTCTTTGAGACAGATATTAGGCTTAATTTCTGTTTGAAAAGTAGAAAACAAAACATCTTACTCCTTACAATGGTGTAGCTTGGTCTAATCTTGGAATTATTTTGTTCTCAAAAAGATGAGATAAAAATGTGTAAATGGCTGCAACAAAGTTGATCACCACTTATCAAGGCAGAAACATTGTCTTTCAGTAAAGGACTGCTAAATTTATTCCTTAATTTATTCAAATGTATGTATTCAGAGAACTTGCTGTGTGCTTAGACTGTTCTAATGTTGGGGTTTAGTCATGAGTTACATGTACATAGTCCCTTTTCTCCTGAAAATTATTCTCAAGGGAAGAAAGCAAGTATTATTCATTTGGAAAGATGGGATATTGTTATATGTTAGGTGATGTAAAGAACAAGTGTAAGAGGATATGTTTCTAAGCTTCTGTAAGGAAGTGATATTTGAGCTGAAATCTGAAACATGAATAAGAAGTGCATGTCATTTATTCTTGAGTTGCTTGTCTAAAAAGCACATAAAATGGATGGTATTAAATTTCTTTCTTTTTTTTTTTTGGGCAAATGGGTGGCAACCATGTCTTACTGTGAATGGCTTTGCTTTTGTCTAGGAGAAGCTGCACTGGGTCAGAACTGGTAGACCAGCTTCTAGAACACTGTCCTTTCATCCAGTGCAGATCTATGGCCATAGGAGTCTGGCAGCTCCTACTGGACATGGGAATTCTGTCATCAGGTTAGTAGTATGTGTTCTAAAGGCACAGAATCCAGAAGCTCTTAAAGTGCCTGACCAAAATGTGTTTGGTTTTCTAGATGATATTATAATCAAGATGGAAATTGTTTTTGCTGGTAAATATTTGTGTTCTCTTATAAATGAAGGAGATCAGCCCTGAAATTTCTTTGGAAGTGATGATGCTAAAGCTGAAACTCCAGTACTTTGGCCACCTCATGCGAAGAGTTGACTCATTGGAAAAGGCCCTGATGCTGGGAGGGATTGGGGGCAGGAGGAGAAGGGGATGACAGAGGATGAGATGGCTGGATGGCATCACTGAATCGATGGACGTGAGTCTGAGTGAACTCCTGGAGTTGGTGATGGACAGGGAGGCCTGGCGTGCTGCGATTCATGGGGTCACAAAGAGTCAGACACGACTGAGCGACTGAACTGATAAATGAAAGTGGCAGGTCATCTTTTGTTATTTCTCACACCTTTTGGTACTTGCTGATTCATTAACTACAACCTGTAAGAGTCTTTCCCTCACCCCATCTCTTCTCTACTCAAAATGATGCTCATGATTTTTAAAAAGATCACTGGACATCTTTAGTTGCTCTAAATGTGTGATTTGTCTTGCTGTACTTAGAATACTCATCAGAAACTGACTATATGAATAGAAGGCACATGCCATTTTAATTGTATAAGGAATCATGAACAGCTAGAAATACGATCTATGAAAATAAACTGTTTAAATAGAAAAGAAAATTGATGTTAACCAGACACTAAAATTGGACAAGGAAATGGCAGCCCACTCCAATATTCTTGCCTGGAGAAACTCATGGACGGAGGAGCCTGGTGGTCTACAGTCCATGGGGTTGCAAAGAGTCAGACATAACTGAAACGACTTAGCACAGACACTAAAATAGATAGTGAATATCTCTTTTCTTTGTTGAGTCCAAGGAATTGAAGAATTAGAAGTCAAGAAGATTGACAGCAATGAAGACCCAGCACAGTCAAAAATAAATAAATAAATAAATAAAAATTGTAAAAATTATGTAGAAAGCAAAGGGATATAGGCTTCCTAAGGATTAGTCATTCCTCTACTTTCACTGCTAGATGTGGACAATGCTGCCTATTTTCTTTTTTTTTTATTATATTTTTTCCTTTTATTTTATTTTTTAACTTTACAATATTGTATTGGTTTTGCCATATATCAACATGAATCCGCCACAGGTGTACACGTGTTCCCCATCCTGAACCCTCCTCCCTCCTTCCTCCCTGTACCATCCCTCTGGGTTGTCCCAGTGCACCAGCTCCAAGCAATGTATAGAACAGTCTTTTGGACTTTGTGGGGGAGGGAGAGGGTGGGATGATTTGGGAGAATGGCATTGAAACATGTATAATGCTACCTATTTTCAAAGTGAACTGCACAGAAAAGTTAATTCTTCATCGTGGTTGTTAGGATTGTATTAATACAGAAAATTCAGATGAAACCTATTTTTGTTTCAAAGCTGAGGTCATATGCTTAATGCTCTTACATTACTAAAACCATTGAAAGAGCTAACAAGTCCTGATGTTTGTTTATTTAGGGGATTGCATCATTCATAATGGTTGAAATATTAAAAGTAAAATACCTAGAGGGTTGAAAGGAAGATAGATTCTCTGAAGGAGTAGATTTGAGACCAAATGTTAGAGGATGTCTACTCAGAAAATCCAGCAAAAGCCAAGTCTACGGATCAGTTGCCTACCTGGGTGCAATTTGCCTAAGTGCATTCAAACCCTTTTTTTTTTTGCATTTGATCCTGACCTTTCAATACAGTATTCCTTTTTACAGGTAGAAAAATTGGGTCTTCAGTTAGGAAGTTGTCCAGAAAGACAGATCCCAATAATCAAACTGCAGACTTTGTTCTTATAACTAGAGACACAGAGAACTAGAGACACAGACATAAAGAACACACGGGGGATAGGGGAGTGGTGGGATCAATTGGGAGATTGATATATATATATATATATGTATATATATATACACATACATACATACACTATTGATATGTGCACACTAAGTCACTTCAATGGTGTCTGACTCTTTACAGCCCTTTGCAAAGTCTCCAACTTTGACTGCAAAGAATATAATCAGTCTGATTTCAGTATTGACCATCTGGTGATGTCCATGTGTAGAGTCTTCTCTTGTGTTGTTGGAAGAGGGTGTTTGCTATGACCAGTGCGTTTCTTGGCAAACCTCTATTAGCCTTTGCCCTGCTTCATTCTGCACTCCAAGGCCAAATTTGCCTGTTACTCCAGGTGTTGCTTGACTTCCTACTTTTGCATTGCAGTCCCCTATAATGAAAAGGACATCTTTTTTGAGTATTAGTTCTAGAAGGTCTTGGAGGTCTTCATATAACCATTCAACTTCAGCTTCTTCAGCATTCCTGGTCAGGGCATAGACTTGGATTACCGTGATACTGAATGGTTTGCCATGGAAACGAACAGAGATCATTCTGTCATTTTTGAGATTGCATCTAAGTACTGCATTTCAGACTCTCTTGTTGACCATGATGGCTACTCCATTTCTTCCAAAGGGATTCTTGCCCACGGTAGTAGATATAATGATCACCTGAGTTAAATTCACCCATTCCAGTACGTTTTAGTTCACTGATTCCTAAAATGTTGATGTTCACTCTTGCCATCTCCTGTTTGGCCACTTCCAATTTGCCTTGATTAATAGACTTAACATTCCAGGTTCCTATGTAGTATTGCTCTTTACAGCATTGGACTTTACTTCCATCACCAGTCACATCCACAGCTGGGTATTGTTTTTGCTTTGGCTCTGTCTCTTCATTATTTCTGGACTTATTTCTCCATTGATCTCCAGTAGCATATTGAGCACCTACAAACCTGGGGAGTTCATCTTTCAATGTCCTATCTTTCTGCCTTTTCATACTGTTCATGGGGTTCTCAAGGCAAGAGTTCTGAAGTGGTTTGCCATTCACATCTCCAGTGGACCATGATTTGTCAGAATTCTCCACCATGAGCCATGCATCTTGGGTGGCCCTACGTGGCATGGCTCATAGTTTCACAGAGTTAGACAAGGCTGTGTTCCATGTGATTAGATTGGTTAGTTTTCTGTGATTGTGGCTTTCAGTCTGTCTGCTCTCTGTTGGAGAAGTATATGAGGCTTATTGAAGCTTCATGATGGGAAAGACTGACTGAGGGGGAAATTGGGTCTTGTTTTGATGGGCAGAACAAGAAAGAAAGAAATGCCAAAGAAAGGCAATGCCAGAGAATGCTCAAACTACCACACAATTGCACTCATTTCACACGCTAGTAAAGTAATGCTCAAAATTCTCCATGCCAGGCTTCAGCAATACGTGAACCATGAACTTCCAGATGTTCAAGCTAGTTTTAGAAAAGGCAGAGGAACCAGAGATCAAATTGCCAATATCCATTGGATTATCGAAAAAGCAAGACAGTTCCAGAAAAACAAACAAACAAACATATATTTCTGCTTTATTGACTATGCCAAAGCCTTTGACTGTGTGGATCACTTCAAACTGTGGAAAATTCTGAAAGAGATGGGAATACCAGACCACCTGACCTGCCTCTTGAGAAATCTGTATGCAGGTCAGGAAGCAACAGTTAGAACTGTACATGGAACAATAGACTGGTTCCAAATAGGGAAAGGACTAAGTCAAGGCTGTATATTGTCACCCTGCTTATTTAACTTATATGCAGAGTACATCATGAGAAATGCTGGGCTTAAGGAAGCACAAGCTGGAATCAAGATTGCCAGGAGATATATCAATAACCTAAATAACCTCAGATATGCAGATGATACCATCCTTATGGCAGAAAGCGAATATGAACTAAAGAGCTTCTTGATGAAAGTGAAAGAGGAGAATGAAAAAGTTGGCTTAAAGCTCAATATTCAGAAAACTGAGATCATGGCATCTCATCCCATCACTTCATGGCAAATAGATGGGGAAACAGTGGAAACAGTGTCAGACTTTATTTTTGGAGCTCCAAAATTACTGCAGATGGTGACTGCACCCATGAAATTAAAAATGTTTACTCCTTGGAAGAAAAGTTATGACCAACCTCGACAGTATATTAAAAAGCAGAGACATTACTTGACAACAAAGTTCCGTCTAGTCAAGGCTATGGTTTTTCCAGTGGTCATGTACAGATGTGAAAGTTGAACTATAAAGAAAGCTGAGTGCAGAAGAATTGATGCTTTTGAACTGTGATATTGGAGAAGACTCTTGAAAGTCCCTTGAAATTCAAAGGTATCCAACCAATCCATCCTAAAGGAAATCAATCCTGAATGTTCATTGGATGGACTGATGTTGAAGCTGAAACTAATACTTTGGCCACCTGATGCGAAGTTGTTACCCATTTGAAAAGACCCTGATTCTGGGAAAGATTGAAGGCGAGAGAAGAAGGGGATGACAGAGGATGAGATGGTTGGATGGCATCACCGGCTCAATGGAGATGAGTTTGAGTAAACTCCAGGAGTTGGTGATGGACAGGGAGGCCTGGCATGCTACAGTCTGTGGGGTCTCAAAGAGTCGGACAGGACTGAGTGACTGAACAGAACTGATATGAGTAGATGATCCGAATTGGGAAAAAATATGATTTAGCTGACGCTGGAATAAAATAGTAACTGACATCTTATCCTCTAGCTTAGTTGTGACTTTCCTAAGAAAAAGCTCATCAGACATTTCTGCAAATAATCTAGAAGCAACATATGGGGAATTAAAACCCATGAATGATTATCACATGAAGACACTGAGTCACTATATGATTAAAATGAATTAAAATGAATTCATTAGAGGAGGTTTGGGAACAGGACTTGAGTCGTGATATGATGAATCTGACATGCCTTTGTTTATCCACAACATTCATAACAAGCTTATTTCAGTATACTCAATCACAGATTAAAAATTTTAATTAGTAGCTTTTGTATATTTAGTTTCTAGAATACATTGAGATTAGAGGACAAGTGGTATTATCCTCATGTCATGGGTAATAAAAATAGGTTCAGAGAGAAACACCTACAACCATAGCAAAAATGAATTACTCTTGATTAAAAAAAGACAATATTGAACAGTTAATACAGGCTTTTAGAAAAGATAGAAATGTCAGAATAAGACACTAATAGGTTGATTGTAGAGAATGCACTTTGTGTCATGAACTATGTGATGTGCTTTATATTTCTTTTTCTTTTTTTTTAATTTTATTTTTAAACTTTACAATATTGTATTAGTTTTGCCAAATATCGAAATGAATCTGCCACAGGTATACATGTGTTCCCCATCCTGAACCCTCCTCCCTCCTCCCTCCCCATACCATCCCTCTGGGTCGTCCCAGTGCACCAGCCCCAAGCATCCAGTATCGTGCATCGAACCTGGACTGGCGACTCGTTTCGTACATGATATTATACATGTTTCAATGCCATTCTCCCAAATCTCCCCACCCTCTCCCTCTCCCACAGAGTCCATAAGACTGATCTATACATCAGTGTCTCTTTTGCTGTCTCGTACACAGGGTTATTGTTACCATCTTTCTAAATTCCATATATATGCGTTAGTATACTGTATTGGTGTTTTTCTTTCTGGCTTACTTCAGTCTGTATAATAGGCTCCAGTTTCATCCACCTCATTAGAACTGATTCAAATGAGTTCTTTTTAATGGCTGAGTAATACTCCATTGTGTATATGTACCCCAGCTTTCTTATCCATTCATCTGCTGATGGACATCTAGGTTGCTTCCATGTCCTGGCTATTATAAACAGTGCTGCATTTCTTATTTCATCTTCAGATGAATTGTATAAAATAGTTTCTATTATTTTAAAGTGAGGAAACTGAGGCATACAGATCAGGTAACCTATCTAAGGTCACACACGTGGTGTGTGGCATGTTCCATGTCTGTCTGGCTCTCATACCCGCACTTTTAACACCTGCTAGAGTGTGTGCCTAGGAGTTATGGGGGTCATTCTAGCTTCCCTTCTGAGATGTGATAATCAGAAACTATAAAATTGTTAGACTGACTCTGAAATGGTTACAGTTCAGTGCCACTGGCACCACAACTGTTCACAGAACACCTTGCCATGGTAAAGCAAATTCAAATAGGATGCATCATTCGACTAAGTATGGAAAATTTTCTTTAATGTAGCATGCTTTTAATATAGGCCAGAAGTTTCCCAGGAAAAGTCAAGGAGCATTTCAGCAAATTTTAAAAAGCTTTCTAAGAAGGAGTCGAATTAAGCTAGAGGTGGTTGTGACTTTCTGTGACTCCGTGGACTGGCATTCTCTGGCAGCTCTTCTTAACTGTTTCCTATCCTGGACTCAGAAGTGTGTGCAGTCCTGATGGGTGTACCCAGAGTAATGGGGGCATAAGGGGGTCTGCAGTAAACTTGCAAGCAGTCCTCATGGTTTAGCTCCACTCCTTTCTCCCCCACTGAGGAAGCAGATTGGAATGCCAGTGAGAGGACCTTGTTACAGGGAAACCCTAAGTCTGGTGTAGGTTCTAAAAATGAAACTCTTAGAAAAATTTTGGTTCCTGGTATTAACTGCATATTACTTGCAGTCTTTTGTCACTCCGATCACCACACACAGTGCTATGCCTGTGGAGTTGACAGTCACTGTAGCGTGCATTGTCAGCACATTCTTTTTCTCTTGGTGTGATCGTGTACATTTGGGAATGGTAATTCCTCTGGGAAAATTGGCAGTGGGGAGCTATAGACCTGTTTAATCCCATATTATAAGTACAAACTATGAAAAGACAAAATTAATGAACCCACTGCAAGTCTCTTCTGGAGAGAAAATATCTTTTTTTTCCTCTGTACTAGAGGTATAAGCAAACTTCTAAGCTCTGGTAAAATGTTTTGGGCCAAATTTTTTTTAACCTAATCAAAGATTAGATTATCCAGACTCAGAATGAACTATAGTCAGAGAAAAGGAAGGTGTCCAGGGACATCATCCTTTTCCAGTTGTGTTGTCACAGCTCTTCCTAAGATTCAGTGCTTATGATCCCATCATAACTTCTGTTCCAATCTTGTGATCTCCGTTCATTGTAGCCTGAATCCTACGGTTGTTTATTTCCTCATGCCCTTGTAAAGTTCTGCTGTTTCCTTGTCTGGTCAGGTTCTTCCCTCCCCTCAAGGGGGAGCCCAAGTCCTACCTTGAGCACAGAGCTTCTGTGATGTCTGCAGTCTGTGGCAGCCTTGTGTAATGGACACAAGTGTGTGTGTTAGTCGCTCAGTCGTGTCCGATTCTTTGCAACCCCATGCACTGTAGCCCACCAGGCTCCTCTGTCCATGGAATTCTCCAGGCAAGAATATTGGAGTGGGTTGCCATCCCCTTCTTCAGGGAATCTTCTTGACCCAGGGATGAACCTGAGTTTCTCACATTGTAGGCAGTTTTGTTACCATCTGAGCCAGTGAAGCCCTCACTTTTAGTACTTTACTGCTCTTGCTGTTTGTATCAAAAATTTTTTTTTCCATTTTCCTGTGTCATTCTTGGTATCCTATGGTATCCATTCCACTATATTATCCATTCATTTTTACCCATTCTAGTGAAATGCCCTCTAAAGTCCTCTTGACTCATTAACTTACATTGTATGTCCACAAGCTGAAAACCCAGTCCTGTGGTTCTTTCAATACCTTTTTGATATCTGAAGGCTCTGAAGTTCTGCCTGTGCAGTTCCACACTGGGGTTCCTCTAATTTGCTGTCTTCTCTCTAATCCCTTTAACACTATGCGAGGAAACTACCTCTTGTCTCTGCTGCTGCCAAGTCACTTCAGTTGTGTCCGACTCTGTGCGACCCCATGGACTGCAGCCTACCAGGCTTCTCCGTCCATGGGATTCTCCAGGCAAGAACACTGGAATAGGTTGCCATTTCCTTCTCCAACCTCTTGTCTCTCTGTAAATATAATTCTGTTCTTTAAGAATGGGTTTTTTAAAAAGAAACAGATTTTTTTCCCATTAAAATAAAATGTTTAAATCAGGAAAATGGAACTATTGCAGGTTTTTAGTCTCATGTGAAGAAAAAAAACTCCTCTTCTATACAAAATAACTTTTAAATCTAAGCTGAGTAGATCATTTGAAAGAAATGAGTGCATTGGTTGTCAAGGGTAATCTCCGGGGGAAGAAAGAACAGTTGTGGTAACTTATTCAAACTGAAAGCCAAATCAAGTCAACCAGAATGTACTTTTTTTCTAACTCTATTCTACTGGTGTGTAGGGGGGAGGAAAAGTGGAGGAGGGTAGGAATATTGAAGTCTCACTGTAGCGAAAGGCAGCCTAATAATTCCTTCAGGACGAGTAAAACATGTTTCTCTCTTAACACTGACTTGTTGGAGAATTTAGGCTGTGTGTCATCTTGGCTGTTTTCATTCAGCCACCTGTGTTACAGCCCTCCCAGCTTGCCAGGGGAGGGAGTGGTGGTGCTGTGAATAACTGAGTCTGTGAATCATGATACATAAAACTGTATTCTACCAATTACAGGGCAACTAACATTTATGCTGCTGTTAAAAGAGTCATAGAGGACTGCTAAAATTTAAATCACACTGCACTCAGGCAGGTAAAGAAAAATGTAACTTTGTTTTTCTCTAAGCGGTCTGTTATTTGCTGTTCACATGAGCCTCTGTCCTGCTGGATCACCAGAAAGAATGAAGAGAAGCCCCCATAATTTTAGCCTAATCAAGTAAAATTATTCTAGCAAGCAGATTTTTAAAAACTTCTTTGATTAGCTCCTGAGCATAGTTTGGTAAAATGGTTCAGTCTGTCTGTGCTCTCTCCTTGCTCCTCTGCAAGATAGCTTTTGGGGATATGGTGGGTGCTGTGGGCCCTTGACCCTGGGCTCTTCTGTCAGGGTGGCTCTTTCCCATGCCCACTGATCTTGCCTAGTGACCCTGGAGTATAACTTGGGTGAGCTGTTATTGTGGAGCCAGGGCCTGGCATTGGGTCTGTCTCTCTGGGCTTGATCAGTGCCCTGTGGTCCTGGCCAGTGTGCCCTCCTGGATGTGTGCTGGCATTCTGATGCCCCTGAGGCCCACAGACCTCCATTCATTCACCTGCCCTCTGCTCTCTCTCCCTGACCTTCCCTCTATCCTGTTTAAAAAATCATACCTGTTCATTGTTGTTCCTGTTAGTGAGCAGAGCACTTAATTGGATGGCACCTTCAATTCCTCACTAACGAACTGTAGGGAAAGCTCAGGCCAGTGGGTTAAGAGGATTTTGTTCATATTCATGACTCCATGGTCTAAATAGAGAAACATATGGGTGGGTGTTGAAGGTAGAAGGTACAGTAAGGAGAGCAGGAAGTCAGGAAGATGCGTGGCGTGTTGAGACAATCCAAGGCAGCTTGATATGTCTGGAGCAGTAGGTCACAACCAGTGGAACTCAGAACCTTAAGAGGAGTGGGGAGCAGGCTCAGATTGGTTACAGGGGTCTGAAAATCTACAGGGAAGCCAAGCATTATCTTTGTATTGAATAAAGAGAATGACTTAACTGTATATAGATGCTGCTGAAATAAGTAAGATACAATTTACTTGAATTCACGGTAATATTTTGGTCATATATTTGCTTAACAGGTACAGAGTTTATGTGTCTTTGATCTATTTCTATGTTAAAGGGGACCCCCCCACACACACTAATAAGATGGGCTTCCCAGGTGGTTTAGTGATAAAGAATCCACCTGCCAGTGCAGGAGCCACAGGAGATATTGGTTCGATCCCTGGGTCAAAAAGATCCCCTGGAGAAGGGAATGGCAACCCACTCCAGTATTCTTACCTGGAGAATCCCACAGACAGAGGAGTCTGGTGAGCTACAGTCCATGGGGTCACAGAGTCAGACACAACTGAGTGACTGAGCACAGCACGCAACTACTTAAAAATGGGAAACAAATAAACAAATGGCTTGGGCTAACCTAACCTGGCAATGACAATAATAATTTTTAAAAATAGCAGTAATAGTTAATACTTATATGTACTTACCACATTCTGAACATTTTACATGTGACTCATTTAATGCTTACAACATTTGGAGCTGTTCTGATTTTACAGACGAGGAACTAATATTGTGTAACTTGCCCAAAGGGCAGGCCTCTGTACTTGGTGGCAGCAACGTGAACTGAAGGCAGAAAGCAAAGCATGGTTTGAAACCATGATACCTTAAAAATTAAGCAGATATAACCTGAGATCTCATGAATCTAGTTTGGGTTAGAGAGGTAAGACAAGGATATCAGTATTTTTTTTTTTTTTTTTTTTAAGAAGAGGCTGAGGCACACCAAGGTTGAAATCTACTGGTCTATGACATTAGTCCTACAGAAAGAGCTCTGCTAAGTGACAGGGAATGTGAAGGTTAAGTAAATCACAGTCTCAAAATATTACATAAAGAAGCCAGATTAATTTTACCAGGACATAAAGATTTTATTGAGCATGATACCTGTCACACTTGGCTAACACTTCTGAAATTCTGTAAATTTAGCTTCATAAACATTTATATCTGGAAAGGGATTTTCTAGGTAACTGAATTTGCTCTTCTTAGTTTTCAGGTAAGGAAAAGGGACAAGAAATAGAGAGCCTAGGAAAAGACACCCTCTTGCCAGACTCTTCACTGAGTGACTTACTTAACAACATTCATGTACCTTCAGGTTTGTGTTAATAACTGTGCTAAAGCCTTGTAAGAGATGTGACCACATATATGTAAGTAACGGAAGGCCTTTTATGAGACCAGTGTTATTATGACAAAGTTAAGAAAAGGAAACTGAGTGTAAACATGAAAACTGTAACAAATATTACTGAATGGGATCTGGCAATATATAAAAATGATAATATATGATA
This sequence comes from Bos javanicus, assembly GCF_032452875.1. Lineage (NCBI taxonomy): Eukaryota > Metazoa > Chordata > Mammalia > Artiodactyla > Bovidae > Bos > Bos javanicus. Next base: position 33,073,575 of record NC_083897.1, on the reverse strand, counting down.
AAATGATATTTATCCCAGGAATATTAGGGTGATTCAACATCTAAAAATCACAGTATAATCCACCATATTCAGTCCCCATAAGAAAACCAAAAGTATATGACAAACTCTGCAGATGCATGAAAGCATTTTTAAAAATTCAACATTCATGATAAAAAATTTTCAGAAAACCGAGAATGTAAGGGAATTTCTTCAATCTGGTATAACCTTACATGAAACATATAGCTTACATCATACTTAATAGCAAAAGACTGAATACTTTTCCGCTAAAACTGTGAATAAGGCTAATATATTGCCTTTTATCACTGTTTCCAACATGAGCCAGTGCAATACGGCCAGACAAAGAAATGGTATACAGATTAGAAGGAAAAAAATAAAGCCATCTTTCTTTGTAGATGACCTAATAATAAACATAAATTATATACAGAGAAGATTCCAAGGAATCCACAAGAAACCCACTAGACCTAATAAGTGGTTTAGCAAGATTGCAGGCTATAAGATCAATGTACAGAATCACATTTCTCTGTACTAGCACAAAAAAGAACCTATGAAATGCTTAGGTGCAAGTCTTAAGAAAGTGTGTAAGAGCTGTATGTCACACACTTCATAAGCCTGATAGTAAAAAATCAGGAATTAAGTAGGGAATCTATTCATGTTCATGGATTGGAAGCTTTGATATTGTTTAGATATTAATTCTCCCCACATTGGCCAATCACTTCTATGGCTGTCATCTCCTGCCCTGTTGCCCTCACTATACCTATATAATATAAAACCCATGTTTGGAAACATTGACCTTTAAGCAGGGAGTGTCTGGAGCTCAGTCTTCTTTTTTCTGCTGTCTCTCTGGATGCACCGTCACTCAGTCATATTTTTAATATCAACTCCACAGTGATGACTCCCATAATTCAGATCCCTGTCTTCTCTGAGGACTTTATTATATAATAATAGCACCACCACCAATTCCTGCATCACCTCTGACCCCTTTATTCTCCTTATCCTGCCTAACTTGTCCTTTTTTATCTGACATGTTTAAGCACCATGAGAAATCCATTGGCATCCTTAATTTCTGAGATGGTGCTAGATTAACACCTAACTGGAAAGATCAACTGCAAGTCCGCATTCCTGCTTCCCCAAACTGCACTTTGTATTCTTGACTTTTTCTGATTAGATTCTCATTTTATGATCCTTGGAGAGGACGAAATACTGGATGAGTAAACAAAGCTTTTTTGAGTATCTCTCAAAATTTTTTTCATGATGAAACTTGGCATAAGTTTTGTATTAGGGTCATAGTAAAAACTGCTATGAAATCAGCTGTTCTCAGTCTTTGTTATTACTCATCACTCCTTCTCCTAAGGAAAAACTAAGTCCTCTAAAATTTCCATTGTTTACAGATAAGACTTGCTCCAGGTGTGGAAACAGACTGCTTTTCTCTATCAGATGTACTCTATCAGAGTACATCAGTTTAGGAATAGAATAGGAATTTTAACAAAAATTAAACTTTTAGGCTTGCTTGGGCCAACATTTGAAATGTAGCTGTTTAATTAAATAGTAAACATTAGTTCTCAAATCTTCAGTGTGAAAAAGTGACATCAGTAATATTTTATTCAGTTTTAGGTGAATGTGTAGCTATATGTCCTGGACCCTTAATGAAACCTGTCACATTCACAACTTTATCCTGTTTGGTAAATTTCCTCTATAAGCGTAACTAGTAGCCTGATGCTATGAAAAGTCACCTTCTCTTGAGAAGTTTGAATAGGTATTTGTATTCATGATATCAGTGATCTCAAAAAAATAAAATCCAATTGTCACGCAACCACCATCCCACTTTTTCTTTTTGTTATAGGAATTTGCTTTGTGAAGCAAAATAGACCTATCTGGTTATAGGTGTTATGGGAAGATCTAAGGTGGGATAGTACTTGAGTGTCAGATATCCTCTTGGGGTCCGTAGGTGTTGGATGTGGTAGAGATTGACTCTGTGCCTCTTGAAGAACATTCTGTTGTGGTGTCGAGAACTTGGTGGCAGTGGTTTCTTAGGGAAAAAACTAAATCTGGCCCAGGAAACATTTCTGGGGGGGGGGGGAAAGGTCCCTAATGCTTTTCGTTGCCTGATATTTAACAAGGATGGAATGGACTCTGGGTTGTCCAGGAGAAGGTGGATTCTGGCGTTGCCAGCTGACCGGTCATTGCTTCCTGACATGATGGGGACGAGTCTGCTCTAGACTCACTCTTCTGCCTGGGCTGCAGGTCCTGCCCCTCCTTGATGACTTCGTGTGCCTGCTTTCTCAGTTCCTCACCCTCTGTCGTATTCTTACTTTTGCTTCCATCCTTTTTGCTTTACAGCCAAACACCTCAGCAAAACACCCAAACTCGTTAGCAGTAGCAGACATGCCCTGACTGTCCTGGCCTTGGCTTTGCCTCTCGCCATTTCCAATTTCCCTGTGCTGATCATCCTGCCAAGTTCCAGAACCTCACCTTGGATAGCACTTCTCCCAAGACGCCTCTGAATCACAGATCAGGCTAAGTGACTCTTGCTTCTGTTGGCAGAGTATTTCAAAGATGGATTTTTCTAAGCCAACTAAATAGTCTGTAGGTTTTGTTTTTCATATATTTGTGTGCTGTGCATCTTCTGCTTGTTGTGGAATCATGTTTGACAGATTCCTGTATAGTTTGTCTTGGTTCTGGTTCGTTCCATGGCCTAGAATTTCACCAGCCTCTTGCTGGGGTCATCTGAGATTCCTGCTAAAACCTGGCTTTTCCTCAGCTCCTTCCAAACATGGCAGGGCAGCAGCAGCCTGGCTCAGGATGGGAGGTAGGGACAGGCCTGCCCCAATCCCCGGGCCACCCTCTTCCTGACAGAATTCTGATTTGGAGACAATGTGTTCCCCACCTTCGTTAAGTCCCAGTCTAGATTGTCTAAGGTGAAGGTTGATGTGTAGTGTGTATATAAGAAGCACTCAAGCTAATGACAGGCCCTGTGGTGGCACTAATGGCAACTTAACATAGAAACTGACTGAGGCCACGTCTCACATTGTTAGCGTCCTCTGTGGGGTGCAACATGCTCATGCCCAAGATAGTGCTGGCTCACATGTGCATGGAAGGTCATGTGTGACACCTCCACTGGATTAGCATGTGCCAGTTATTCATGGCCCACACCTCTTGAACCACTAGACTCCAAACTTTTGTCTGTTTTATGGCTGTTGGATGCATTTAACACGTTTTCCTCTAGGAACCGTGTTATGTGTGGAGTGGTAGCTCCTGGCAGCTCAGTGAACATGCTATGCAATATTGAGACAGACATAGATAGGACTTGTGCATTTTTAAAGTTACATCAATATACAAATGTAAAGTGATCTTATTTACATAATATTTCTGTAAGAAATACTTCCAGCTTTACATCCTGAAATTCTAGGAAATTTCTTCCACTGTTGAAAAGGAAATAGAGTTTTCCAACTCCAAAATGATACCGGTTGCTCTTGAACCTTGAGGTACAAGTATTTTGGTGAAAACCTCAGTAAAGTATGTGGGTTTTATCTGTTATCTGGAAGATGTATGGTAGCTTAATTTTGAAAGACTTCATTTGAAAAGACTTAATTGGAAACCCATTACACTAATTCTGATGAAGGAATTTTCACTAAGAGAGTTCTGGAAACACTTGTAGGGATACCAGTTAAACTTAAGTTTCTAGAAATTGTACTAAATCTAACTGGTATAAAACAAAGTCTATTATCCAGGTAATGTCTCTTGTGAATTGCTGCCTGAGGCTTTTTGTTGAAACTAAACACCGACTGTTTAGCCCTCTCAGAGCTGAGAGTCTCTGCTGGGAGATTTTTGGGGGTGGGGAATTTTCTGCAGCTTCTCTGGTGCAGTGTGAATTGTGTAGATAATTGTGAGACAGTTGGCTGGGTTGGAAACTGTCACCAAGTCTGCACTAATTATTTCTTAGGGGAAGATGAGTAGTGATTGTGACCGTCAGTTACTGTTATTTTGTTTAAGGTATTTGCAAAGTCACCATCTCTTTAGTGTTTGATATTAGAAAGTTATTCATGTTGGATTTTAGTGACAAGGGAGTAAGAGGAGGGACTGCTGCTGGAAGCTGGGAGGATGATGGAAGAGCTGAGGGGAATAGCTCTGGGGTATAAGCAGGGTCCCTTAGTTGAGCTGACTGCAAAGAAAAAGTTGAACTCTTGAGCAGCAGTCGTCTGGTGAGGTTGGCATAGTACTCTCTGAAATTTAAGGTCCTCAGTTAATTTCTTCTACAAAGATCTATTGAATGCTTCATATGGATGATATTGTGCTCTAAGTGTTAGGACTGTTGGTGGTGGTGTTCAGTTGCTCAGTCATATCTGACTCTTTGCGACCCCATGGACAGCAGCAGACCAGACTTCCCTGTCTTTCATCATCTCCCATAGCTTGCTCAAACTCATGTCCATTGAGTTAGTGATGCCATCCAACCATCTGGTCCTCTGTCGTCCCCTTTTCCCACCTTCAGTCTTTCCCAGCATCAGAGTCTTTTCCAGTGAGTCTGCTTTTCATATCAGGTGGCCAAAGTATTGGAGCTTCAACTTCAGCATCAGTCCTTCTAATAAATATTCAGGATTGATTTCCTTTAGGATTGACTGGTTTGATCTCCTTGCAGTCCAAGGGACTCTCAAGAGTCTTCTTCAACACCACAGTTCAAAAGCCTCAATTCTTCAGCGTTCCCCCTTCTTTATAGTCCAACTCTCACATCCATACATGACTACTGGAAAAACTGTAGTTTTGACTAGAAGGGACCTTTGTTGGCAAAGTAATGTCTCTGCTTTTTAATATGCTGTCTAGGTGGGTCATAACTTTTCTTCCAAGGAACAAGCGTCTTTTAATTTCTTGGCTGCAGTGATTTTGGAGCCCAAGGAAATACAGTTTCTCACTGTTTTCATTGTTTCCCCTTCTATTTGCTGTGAAGTGATGGGACTGGATGCCATGATCTTCATTTTTTGAAAGTTGAGTTTTAAGCCAGCTTTCTCATTGGCCTCTTTCACCTTTATCGAGAGGCTCTTTAGTTCAACTTTGCTTTCTGCCATAAGTGAGAGGGTAACAGGCAGGAAGGCCAGGGGTCTCCAAATGGAGGAAATGGCCTGCAAGTGTCAGACATTTTTATCTCTCTTAAGCTGGCAGGAGGAAACAAACTAGCAATATTTTTTCCTTTTTCTATACAAATTTAAAAGGAGATTCTCTTAAAATACTGTATTGCCATAATGACACCTGGTTTCACCTGAAGTTAACTATTCTCAAACCTAGAGATAACCAATGCATTTCTCTTATGGAAATGTTTATTTTAAGCTATGCTAATGTACTATGCATTTACCCCAAACTCTGTCTTCAAGTCAGTTCTGCCTCTTGGCTCAGAACCTACTTGACAAACCAGTATGTTATATTCAGATATTGTTCCCCTAATCTATGTAAATGAAACTATTTGTATGGTGCTCTGCCCTTCTTCAAGATTCAAGTTAATCATTTTATGGCCCGGGATGAATCATCTGGTGCCAAGATTATCCCAAAATGCATCTTATGGGTGAGGGGCCTGGTGCCATTCTGAGTTTTAAGACATTCCTTTCTTTCATTAACAGACTGCTAGTGACTATATAACATCCAGCTAAAGACTAGCAGGGAGGTACTCTTCTGCCCCTTTCTGATGCCTATGTCAGAAGCTTTCTCTATCTCCTTTATACTTTAAGAAAACTTTACTACACAAAAGCTCTGAGCGATCAAGCCTCATCTCTGGCCCCATTGAATTCTTCTCCTCCGGGGGCCAAGAATCCCGGTGTCTTTTTTCATTCAACAACAGCCTTTCATAAGGATGTGTCATCTGCATATCTGAGGTTATTGATATTTCTCCCTGCCTTGATTCCAGCTTGTGCTTCATCCAGCCTGACTTTTCACGTGATGTACTCTGCATGTAAGTTAAATAAGCAGGGTAACAATATACAGCCTTGATGTACTCCTTTCCCAATTTGGAACCAGTCTGTTGTTCCACGTCCAGTTCTAACTGTTGCTTCTTGACCAGCATACAGATTTCTCAGGAGGCAGGTAAGGTGGTCTGACATTCCCATCTCTCTAAGAATTTCCCACTCTTTTCTGTGATCCACACAGTCAAAGGCTTTAGCACAGTCAATGAAACAGAGTAGATGATTGTCTGGAATTCTCTTCCTTTTTTGATGATCCAACAATGTTTGCAATTTGATCTCTGGTTCCTCTGCCTTTTCTAAATGCAGCTTGAATATCTGGAAGTTCTCAGTTCACATACTGTTGAAGCCTAGCTCGAAAGATGTTGAGCATTACCTTGCTAGCATGTGAAATGAACACAATTATTTGGTACTTTGAATATTCTTTGGCATTGCCTTTCTTTGGGATTGGAATGAAAACTGACATTTTCCAGTCCTGTGGCCACTGCTGAGTTCTCCATATTTGCTGGCATACTGAGTACAGCACTTTCACAGCATCATCTTTTAGGATATGAAATAGCTCAGGTGGAATTCCATTATCTCTACTAGCTTTGTTCGTAGTGATGCTTCCTAAAGCCCACTTGACTTAGCACGCACAATGTCTGGTTCTCGGTGAGTGATCACACCATCATGGTTATCTGGGTCATGAAGATCTTTTTCGTATAGTTCTTCTGTGTATTCTTGCCACCACCTCTTAATATCTCCTTCCTCTGTTAGGTCTATCACCTAACAGAAACCTAATGATTTTTGTCCTGTATTGTGCCCATCTTTGTATGAAATGTTCCCTTGGGAGCTCTAATTTTCTTGGAGATGTCTAGTCTTTCCCATTCTGTTGTTTTCCTCTGTTTCTTTGCACTGTCCACTTAGGAACACTTTCTCATCTCTGTTTGATATTCTTTGGAAGTCTGCTGTAACCAGGAACAAAACAGGTGGAAATCTCTATTCTCATGTCTAGGAGGGAAAGACAATTTCATAAATAAACAGATTTATGTCAGTTAACAGTGATACCCCCATCCAAGGGCAAAAGAGAAGCCTCAGCATGATGGTAGGAGGGGAGAATTCATATCTACAATAAAACCCCATTCTCACCAGAGATGCTCAGGGGCCTCAAACAAACCTTGTATGCACCAGGATCCAGGGATCCCACAGAGACTGAGCCAGAACTGTGTTTGAGCATCTCCTGTGGAGGTATGGGTCAGCAGCGGACTGCCACAGGGACAGGGGCTCTGGGTGCAGCAGACTTGGGTATGGCATAACCCCTCTTGGAGGAGGTCGCCATTAACCCCACCTTAGAGCTGCCAGAACTTATACAGGGCTGGGAAATAGACTCTTGGAGTGCACAAACAGGACCTTGTGCACCAGGACCCAGGAGAAAGGAGCAGTGACCCCACAAGAGACTGAGCCAGACTTGCCTGTGAATGTCCAGGAGTCTCCAGTGGAGGCATGGATTGGAGGTGGCCTGCTGCAGGGTTGGGGGCACTGAGTGTAGCAGTACATGCATAGGATCATTGGAAAGAGGTAACCATTATCTTCATTACCTCCACCATAGTTTACCTCCCAGGTAAATAGCAGGGAGGGAACACAGCTCCACCATCAACAGAAAATTGAGGAGGGTTCAGGATGGGGAACACATGTATACCTGTGGCAGATTCATTTCGATATTTGGCAAAACTAATACAATATTGTAAAGTTTGAAAATAAAATACAATTTAAAAAATTTAAAAAAAGAAAATTTGATTAAAGATTTACTGAGCATGGCCCTGCCCATCAGAACAAGACCCAGTTTCCCCCTCAGTCTATGCTATCAGGAAGGTTCCATAAGCCTCTTATCCTTCTCCATAGGGGGCAGACAGACTAAAAGCCACAATCACAGAAAACTAACCAATCTAATCACATGGAACACAGCCTTGTCTAACTCAATGAAACTATGAGCCATGCCATGTAGGGCCACCCAAGATGCATGGGTAATGGTGGAGAGTTTTGACAAAACGTGGTCCACTGGAGAAAGGAATGGCAAACCACTTCAGTATTCTTGCCTTGAGAACCCCATGAACAGTATAAAAAGGCAAAAAGATAGGACACTGGAAGATGAGCCCTCCCAGGTTGGTAGATGTCCAATATGCTACTGAAGATCACTGGAGAAATAAGTCCAGAAAGAATGAAGAGACAGAACCAAAGCAAAAACAACACACCCAGCTGTGGATGTGAATGGTGATGGAAGCAAGGTCCAATGCTGTAAAGAGCAATACTACATAGGAACCTGGAATGTTAAGTCCAGGAATTAAGGCAAATTGGAAGCGGTCAAACAGGAGATGGCAAGAGTGAATGTTGACATTTTAGGAATCAGCAAGCTCAAATAGACTGGAATGGGAGAATTTAACTCAGATGACAATTATATCTACTACCGTGGGCAGGAATCACTTAGAAGAAAAGAAGTAGCCATCACAGTCAATAAAGAGTTCAAAAATACAGTACTTGGATGAAATCTTAAAAATGACAGAATGATCTCTGTTCATTTTCAAGGCAAACCATTCAATATCATGGTAATCCAAGTCTATGCCCAAGTAATGCTGAAGAAGGTGAAGTTGAACAGTTTTATGAAGACCTCCAAGATCTTCTAGAACTAACACCCCAAAAAGATGTCCTTTTCCAACCTAGATAGCATATTAAAAAGCAGAGACATTACTTTGCCAACAAAGGTCTGTCTAGTCAAGGCTGTGGTTTTTCCAGTGGTCATGTATGGATGTGAGAGTTGGACTGTGAAGAAAGCTGAGTGCCGAAGAATTGATGCTTTTGAACTGTGGTGTTGGAGAAGACTCTTGAGAGTCCCTTGGACTGCAAGGAGATCCAACCAGTCCATTCTGAAGGAGATCAGCCCTGGGATTTCTTTGGAAGGAATGATGCTAAAGCTGAAACTCCAGTACTTTGGCCACCTCATGCGAAGAGTTGACTCATTGGAAAAGACCCTGATGCTGGGAGGGATTGGGGGCAAGAGGAGAAGGGGACGACAGAGGATGAGATGGCTGGATGTCATCACCGACTCAATGGACACAAATTTGGGTGAACTCCGGGAGTTGGTGATGGACAGGGAGGCCCAGTGTGCTGCGGTCCATGGGGTCGCAAAGAGTCAGACATGACTGAGCAACTGAAGTGAACTGAATTTTAATTTAATTGATTTAATTTTATGGGAGTTTATTTGGTCTACTTCTGCTTCATTGACTATGCTAAAGCCTTTGACTGTGTGGTCACAACAAACTGTGGAAAATTCTTCAAGAGAGGGGAGTACCAGACCATGTTGCCTTCCCCCTGAGAAATCTGTATCAGGTCAAAAAGGAACAGTTATTTCCGGACATGGAACGATGGACTGGTTACAAATTTGTACAGCAGCATGTCAAGGCTGTATATTGTCACCTTGCGTATGTAACTTTTATGCAGAGTACATCATGTGAAATACCAAGCTGGAAGAAGCACAAGCTGAAATCAAGAATTCCAGGAGAAATATCAATAATCTCCAATATGTAGACGATACCACCCTTATGGCAGAAAGAGAAGAGGAACTAAAGAGCCTCTTGATAAAAGTGAAAAAGGAGTGAAAAAGCTGGCTTAAATAGATAACTCAGATAACTAAGGTCATGGCATCTGGTCCCATCACTTCATGGCAAATTGATGGGGAAGCAGTGAAAACAGTGACAGACTTTATTTTCTGGGGCTCTAAAATCACTGCAGATGGCAACTGCAGGCATGAAATTAAAAGATGCTTGCTCCTTGGAAGAAAAGCTATGACCAACCTAGACAGCATATTAAAAAACAGAGGCATTACTTGCCATATAGTCAAAGCTATGGTTTTTCCAGTTATCATGTATGGATATGAGAGTTAGACCCTAAAGAAAGCTGAGCCCTGAAGATTGATGCTTTTGAACTGTGGTGTTGGAGAGGACTCCTGAGAGTCCCTTGAAGTGCAAGGATATCAAACCAGTCAGTCCTAAAGGATATCAGTCCTGAATATACATTGGAAAAGACTGATGCTGAAGCTGAAGCTCCAGTACTTTGGCCACGTGATGTGAAGTATTGACACACTAGAAAAGACCCTCATGCTAGAAATGATTGAAGGCAGGAGGAGAAGGGGATGACAGAGGATGAGATGGCATCATCATGAGTTGGATGGCATCATCATGAGTTGGATGGCATCACTGACTCCATGGACATGAGTTTTATCAAGCTCTGGGAGTTGGTGATGGACAGGAAGCCTGGCATGCTGTGGTTCATGAGGTCGCAAAGAGTCGGACATGACTGAGTGACTGAACTGAACTGAGTTGATTTACAATGCTGTGTTAGTTTCAGGTGTACAGTACAGTGATTCAGTTATACATATACATGTATCTATTCTTTTTCAGATTCTTTTCCCATTTAGATTATTTAGCTTCCCAAGGACATAAGGCTTGCTCATCAAATTTCCAATCATAGTACCCCCGCTTCCCCAGGAGTCTGGAAACCAAGGACAAGTTTCGAGTGACATGTAAAGGTCTCACAGTTTCCCCATTATTTCACAATGGACCTCCCTTTTATATTTCAATCTGTGACATACTGACTCGAGTGCAGGAAAACTGTCATCCAGAAAGCCAGTCCCATAAGAAAACCCGCTGCCTTCTGTCCCCCACGTTTGGAGAATTGATTTAACATCCTGGCATATCTCTGCTCTTCATGGATGAAGTAGCCAGGGAACTAGATGTCCTCACCTCTTCCCAGAAAAAGGAGATGGTCAGTAGTCCTCTGTCCCAAGGCCTCAAAGGGGTATGGACGCCAAGGCACTGTCTCCACGGCCACCACAGTGGTGCTAATATCCTAGTTAATGTCATCATTCCCTCCTTTATGGCCTGTCCAAGGTCTCCCTGCTGTCAACCTGCACTTCGGCTGGCCTGGGTGGCTTGCCTGGTGGGGTAACACTGGCCTTTGACCCCGAGGTTTGACCTCCCAGTGGGCTCACTGTGTCAGGCATATGGTTGTGGACAGTGCTGTTTTTGGCCTTCATGGAGTGTGGAGCTGCTTGGAGGGGCCAGTTGGGTCCTTCAAGCACAGATGGCAGAAGCAAAGGTATGGGGAGACCTGCTGCTTTTCCAAGTCATGTTTCACAGCTTCATTTCTAAGGAGCAACAAAAACAGAACCGCATTTTCTCTGCTGATGCGTCAGCCTCTTCAGTCAGCCTCGACCCCATGATATGTGTCTCCATGATGTTTTCTGGCTGTCAGAGCATCCAGCTTACTGGGCTTAAACCTCTGCAGGATCTTTCTAGCTGGACATTTGAAAGTCAGGGAAATGATTACATCTGAGGCTAAAAAGTTCACTTGACATTATATCAGCTTGGAAAATGGAGAATACAGAATTACAAAATCTCAAAACCAGACATCTCTATCATCATCTAAACTTGTTTTAAAGATTAAAAAATAATTCCAAAGACTCGAAATAACCTACTTTACCATGATCATAAAAAGATGCGCTGACATGTCTGGGCTCAAAATAGGACCAGGTGGCAAGTAATTTGTGATCACATTGGAATATTCCTTTATTTATACCTATTTTATTGAATGCCTTAGTGTTATTAGCATTTTTATGAAAATAAATCTAGATTCTGTTAAAGGAACATTTAAACTATTTCAGCATCTCTTATTTCTATCATTAGGTGATGTAGAACCAGTGTGAATTAGGTGCTTAAAAATTTAGTATGGATGTGGTCAGGTGTGTTAGAAAGGGGCTTGGATGCACTGAAATAGTTCGTTTAAGATTCAATGACTAAATAGCCTCCTCTCCCAAATACACACACACACACACACACACACACACACACACACACACACTTTTCTCTGGAGGTAGAGGTGGGAAAGAGGAAAAGAGATAAATATTTGCTTACAAGTGTGTAGTCATAAACTATTTTTAAAGACACCATACTCTAGAGGTTTCTGATTTAGGTAGTCAAGAAAATTAGAATCATTCACACTAGAAATCCTAAAGTTAAAATCACAATTATTTGACACCTCATTAGTAAGGCGCTTTTTTTTTCTTTAGTATTTTAGTATTTTATTTAGTATTCAGTATTTTTCTAGACTATCCAGTATCATCTGATAATTTCACATGCTGAATGTATTCCCTGTGCTGTGCATCACACCCTTGTATCTGATTTTATACCCAGCAGTTTCTTCCTCTTCATCCCCTTCCCCTATTTTACCCCCACCCCTTTCCCTGCTGGGCCACTAGTTTGTTCTCTGTATCTGTGTGTCTGAAAGCACTTTTAATTGCTTCTTTTTTCCCCCCAAATTTCACTATTCTTGCTGGAGGCACTGATGAATGGCTGATGTGGAGCCTTCTGAAAGGCATGCAGTACTTAAATAATAAAACAAAAATTTTTGGTGGAGAAGAGATTGTTTATGCTTCTCTTTTTTTGCTCACTTAAGGACAACATCTACTTTAGAGAGATCCATATTCCTGAATTGCAAACTTTGTAGAAGCCGAAGGAAATGGTCCTTGTCAAGCTGAAATGTTAACCCTCTCTCTGGTTGCTATCCCAACCCACCCTCTCTTCCTCCTTAGAAAACATGAGCTGGGTCTGGGCTCCTGAGAGATCAGTGCAGGGTGCGAATATCTGCTGAGGCTGCACCCGAGTCAGACTTTGAATGCTTGGTTGATAGTAAGAGGATGCGAAATGATATAAACTAGAACACTTTCTAACACCATACACAAAAATAAACTCAAAATGGATTAAAGGTCTAAATGTAAGACCAGAAACTATAAAACTCCTAGAGGAAAGCATAGGCAAAACACTATCTGACATAAATCAGCAGGATTCTCTATGACCCACCTCCCAGAGTAATGGGAATAAAATCAAAACTAAACAAATGGGACCTAATTAAACTTAAAGGCTTTTGCACAATGGAGGACATCCTTTTAAAAGCCATCCGTGGCTTCAGAGGGCAGAAGGAAAAATATTGAAAGTGTAAACACAAAAAGAAGTTCTAGAATCACTGACCTGACAGCACTGTTTTGTCTCTTGGTAGTGAAGTTGCTTATTCTGAATAATGTGTATCTACTAGTCTGGCAACTTAAAGTATTTTGAGGCTGTAAGGAGTATTTAGAATGTACTTAGTTGACATGGAGTTTCTAAACATTTAAGCTCAGTCATCTTGCAGACGATTCGTGGTGAGGGCCTCTTTGGCCTTGCTGAAGGGTGTTGAGGAAGAGAGGACACATTTTTGCTAAAAATTCAGCTCTGAGGGCACTTATTTTTAGTAACATAGTCTGAGATTATTACCTTTAATTATTGTGAAAGTCAAAGTGTGCATAAATCTCTTTGTGATCGTATAATACATTGTAAACTAGGACATGTGCGTTGCAACACAAGTATTTTTTATAAATGTTATGTGGCCATCTTAAAAACTTCACATTTGCAAGAGATTTTCTCTTTTTCTATACTGATTAAACTCTAAGTTGTCAAAGTCACATCTACATTTTCTTCTACTCAGAGAGTTTTCCTGAACTATCTGTTTTCACCTTTAGAAAATGAAATTTGTTAATGAGACCAGTCCTGTTGTCTACAGTTCAAATGTCTGTACTAATGTTGATAATGCTCTTTACTTGATAACTTGTTATCATGCAGTTTCTAATTGTGAGCTCTCTAAGCCTGGCAAGGTCTCTTTTGGGGAAAATTCCTGGTGTCATTCTTCGAGGGAAATTTCCATATAATTTTGGATGGTTGAAACCAGGTAGAAATAGTGGGAAAGAGTGCATTCTTAGCTAGAGAGAAGAATGTTTTTCCCTAGAACACCTGGATCTGTGTTGTAAAAACTTGTAGTGTCCACAGTAAATCCCTGAGGCAGACTCGGGTCCAGGTGCCTGCGTGGCCTCTGAGAGGTGTGGGTACTGGCATCTGATAGCTTTGTACAAAGGCACGAGGTGTACTCCGTGACTCCAGGTCATGGACCATGACAACATCACACTGGGTAAGAGAGCGTTGCTGTTTGCCTGCTGAGGCTTTTCTAGCTTGAGAGTGCCTTGCTGACAAGTTCAAAGGCATATTTTGCCCATAAGCTCAGGTGACTCCTGAGTGGCAACATCACACATAAAATAAAGCAAAAAATTAAGCAATTAGGCCACTGTCATCAATCAAACTGGATAATTTCAGACAAAAATAAACAAAGGTGGATTTTTAGAAGTGGCTTGATTTTTTTTAATTTTTATTTTTTAATATAAGGTTATTTATTTTAATTGGAGGCTAATTACAGTATTGTATTGGTTTTGCCATACATTGACAGGAATCCATAAAGTGGCTTGATTTTTTTTTAAATGAAAGTTTGGGCATTAGTCATCTGTTGCTGCATACAGATTACCCAAACATTTAGCAGCTTAAAGCAACAAACCCTGCTGCAGAGTTTCTAAGAGTGGGGAATCCAGGAAGGTTCAGCTGGTGCCTTCAGCTCCGGATCTCATGGGCTGCAGTCAAGGTCAGTCAGGCTGCAGTCAAGGTTGGTCAGGGTGCAGCCTGTGAGGCCCTCTTCCAGGCTCACCATCTCCTCCTTTGCTGGTGCTGGCTGCTGGCTGGAGACCTCGGCTCCTTCCTTTGGGCCCTTTCCTTGGGACAACTTGCAGCCCAGTGGCTGACTCCCCTCAGGGACCAGGGGTACCCAAGATAGAAGCCCCTAAGAGGGATCCTGGTACTTTCACTGTCTCTGGTCACTTGGAGCCCCAGGTCCAGTCCATTCATGGGAGCAGGGGATCACATATGTACGGATGTGAGAGTTGGACCATAAAGAAAGCTGAGTGCCAGAGAATTGATGCTTTTGAACTGTTGTGTTAGGGAACACTCTCGAGAGTCCCTTGGACTGCAAGGAGATCCAACCAGTCAATCCTAAAGGAAATCAGTCCTGAATATTCATTGGAAGGACTGATACTGAAGTTGAAGCTCTGATACTTTGGCCACCTCATACGAAGAACTGACTCACAGGAAAAGACCCTGATGCTTGGAAAGATTGGGAGAAGGCAATGGCACCCCACTCCAATACTCTTGCCTGGAAAATCCCATGGACAGAGGAGCCTGGTGGGCTGCAGTCCATGGAGTCGCTAAGAGTCAGATATGACTGAGCGACTTCACTTGCACTTTTCACTTTCATGCGTTGGAGAAGGAAATGGCAAACCAGTTCAGTGTTCTTGCCTGGAGAGTCCCAGGGACGGGGGAGCCTGGTGGGCTGCCGTCTATGGGGTCGCATAGAGTCGGACACGACTGGGGCAACTTAGCAGCAGCAGCAGCAAAGATTGAAGGTAGGAGGAGAAGGGGACAACAGAGGATAAGATGGTTGGATGGCATCACCAACTCAATGGACATGAGTTTGATCAAGCTCTGGGAGTTGGTGATGGACAGGGAAACCTGGCATGCTACAGTCCATGGGGTTGCAAAGAGTTGGACAGGACTGAGCGACTGAACTGACTACCCCCCTGGGTCGTCCCTGCCTCTCCTTAAACATTTGGGACTTTGTGATAAATAATGGAAACTAAAAGCTCTGCCCTGAGAACCCAGGATTGGGCTCATTTCTCCCTCTTCAGTGTTAGTGTTTGGGAATGTCCTCAGTGTACACATTTCCAGTGTGAATGATTTGATACCTTACAGAACGAGGTTATATAAAACCAAAACAGTGACAAGCATCCTGTGGAAGGAATGTTCTGGCCCCCTGACACCCCAGTGGTTTCCTGGGGATAAGTGAGGAAACCTGCATCCTCAGGTTTGGATGAGGTGAGGATGTGGAGTAGAGGCTGCCAGATTTCCTGGTGGAGATGCAGAAGCGGGACGAGCTCACAAGCTCCAACCTCAGCCTGGCTGTGCTTCCTACTCCTGTTGCTTTGTCATGTGTAGAGAGAATAAAAACAGGATCTGTGCAAGGAGGGTGGTAAGAGTGAGAGGTAATGCACGCGGGGCAGTGCTGGTGTGAGCTGACACTGACGTGAACTCACGTCATGTGTCCTGGGCATGTGTCTCCAGAGTAATCTGTCTGAAATGTCTTCTTTTCCTTGTGGTCAGGGACTAGTTATGTCAGCTCCACATTCTCTCTGACGAACGTTCATCCCCACACTTCTCCATCCTGTGAATCTCTTCAATGGACCAGCAAGTGAGTGGGGCCTTGAGCCTGGGAGCCTGTCTTGTCAGACAAGGTGCCTGAGATAACTGGGGTTGAGCCCAGCCACAGAGCTTTTGACAAAGCCTTTTTTCCTGTCATCTTTCCCTTCAGTCTCACATGTCCTTCCACCCACAGCCTCCCCTGAACACCTCACGTGCTCACAGTCCATTGCCCCGCGTCTTTGCAGCACTTTTCATCTGTGATGGATTTCGTGCCTCCTTCCAGGGGTGCTGGTGCTGCCTCCTGGTTAGGTGATGGGAGCAGGGACCGTGCACTGTCATTCCCCAACTCTAACCATGCTCCACGTGATGATGGGCATAGATGGATGCGGCTGTGTTTTCTTCCTAACAGAAGACGCGCTGGGGCCACATGGCCACCAGACTCCTTGGCCAGAGGCCACCATCACCATCACTAATGCCCTCTTCTCTCCCCACAGCCTGCGCCTTCCGGTACAACGGACTCTCCTTTGTCTTCCTCATCTAACTCCTGTTCATCACCCTGTTCTTGGAACCGACTAAAGCCACCATGCAAGGTAAGAACCCCTTGTTCTCTGCTCCAGGGCGGGGTGCATCTGGGGGTCCCCAGGGTGTCGTTATCAGATGGGAGAGATGCCAGTCCAGTGTGGAGCTGGGGCATATGGTGATGACGTGTTTCTGTCACTCGCGGTTGTTTTCCCGTACATGTTCCCCAGCAGGCCTGCATTTGTAGGTGTGCAGAGGGTCTGGAAGGTTCTGGAACTCAACGTGTAGTCATGAAAATGAAGCAGATCTGCAAGTTCTCTGTGCTGGGAGTAGGCAGTGGGAAGTGCAGCTAGGACAGGAGCTGGAGGCTTGGGGAGGAAGCTGGCAGTCGTGGCTGCTTCACACGTCAGCTGGGATCTGACACGTGTGCCTCAGTCAGGTACAGAAAGACACGGATTCTAGTTCTAGTCTTTCAAGCGGGTGATTGCAAACCTGTAGCTCCTTCCCCATTGCTTTCCAGGAACCTGAAGGTGTATAGAGAAATAGTGACTGTTTCCTGAGGCTCCAATGAGGAAGCTGGTCTGGTTTGAAGTTCTTACACAAAGAGAGAAATTAAACTGCACTGAGTTAATCGAATTAATTGGTTTTTGAAATGATGCCATTACAAGAAATCACGACTGTGCCCCACATCTTAGATGAGAATGATGGCAGTGTGTTTACAGCAAAAGACAGGAAGTCAGGTTTGACGTGGGAATGGCTGTGGCTCCATGGTACCAGCTCACAGTGCTGACTTCTCAGGAAAAGCAGTAAAGTCCTGGTGTAAACAGAGCAGTAAATCATGACTCTGTCTTTCCCATTCTCCCCCCAACTGTTAAATTGATTGTTCATCCTGATGGTTAGGACTGCAGATGCTCTGTTGGTTTTCTTGCCTTAGGAAGAACTTAAATAATAGCTCTTCTAATTCACTTAAATCTTAATACACACAGTGAAGAAGGGCTAGAGAAATGTGAGTCTATACAAATCCTTATCAGACCAAAAATATGTTGTTTATAGGACCCCACCCACCCCAGTCTCCTTCCTAGAGTCCAAAATAAACAAAGACATTTAAATATCATAGCTTCTGGCCTTGGAACCAGGATGATAACACACAGGCAACTCCTACCTCATGGCTGGGAGCTCATGTATTAAAGAAAGCTTTCACCTCTAGAATTAAGTGCTTTAGAAATGAGTACCTGTTTGTCCTCGATTAAATGATCTGCTGCTTTTCTGTCAGGGTGTCCCCAGTTTTATCTGGAACCAGGTCACAGGGTTTCCTTGTCACACTTAGTGATGACACCTGGCTTTGCTTCTTCCCAAGTGACCCAGCCCCGCTCTGCCCAGGGCCTTGTCTCTTGTTGGGGTGGGCGTGTGTGACATGGCCCTCATCTCTGCCTGAGCATAGAGGGGGTGATTCGGTCAGGAAACACATAGGTGAAGCATGAGATCAGATATGCAGAGCAGCTTCTGTGTGTGGAAAGAAATGTCTGAATACCCAGAGTGTTGCATGTCAGAACACAGACAGCATCGTGTGCACAGATGTCTGCCTCCCCGCCACCCCCACCCCCCAGACACACACCCCACCCACCCGGGGCCAAGGGACTAACAGCTCAGAGGGAGCCTGCAGGCATCTTTCCACCTGGTACCTGGGGACAGGGCTTGGGGTTGTGTGTCCTGTTCTTCTGTCCTTCCTGTGTTTCAGCGCTGAGGGGCATGGCCAAGATTCATAACCTTATCTATTTGCTGTGTCTGGAATCGCACAGGGACTGGAGGGAGGGAGGCCCCACGTGGTCTATTATGACTCACAGTCTGGTCATAGGACTCACAGTCTGGCGGTTCTACGCCTGTGATTAGAGGCACCTAGGCCAGGTGTTTCTGGTGGGGCCACAGTCCAGGGTTCAAACCACATGGTCCAGGAAGATGCCTGTGTGGCATCCACACAGATGGTGGTGGACCTGGTGGACCTGGAGGGCTGGTGCCCTGCAGCTTTGCAGGGTCTCTGGGTCACGTACCTTTGGCCTTTCAAGTTCCTGTTCACACACGTTTCTCACAAATGGGTAGGAAGGTCCAGTGTCATCTGGGAGAGAAGTCTAGGGCATCTGCTCTGCCTGCCATACAGGGCCTCTGCCACATGGATGCACACACAGGTGCATGCACACACCTGCATATACATATACATATATATGTATATACACCCACATATGCGCACACACATCCCCCACATATATACACACACATGTGCATGCACACACACAAACACTTGCACACACATGCACATGCCCCCACATGCACACATACCCGCACATAGAGACAGGTGGGTGTGCACAGTCAGGGCTCAGAGGATGGGAACCCTTAGTAAGTCAGTGTGTAAATTGCTTCTCCTTTCTCCTTGGATTTCTCAACAGGAGTCAGATGTCAGTGTAGTTCAGGCTCAGGGTGGTCTCAGCAAAGCCTGTCTCCCTGGGCTGGGAATATCCACCCTCCCAACTCTTGGCTCCTCTGACATTCTCCTTTTCCCCTGTCCACTCAGGTCACCCCAGAGGCTGAGCCAGAGCCCACTTTAGTGCAGTTATTTATGGAGTCCCTCCTTATGCACCACCTCGAAGATGGCAAGGGTTTTGCTCTTTTGTTCATGACTGTGTTTCCAGGACCAGGGACAGCTCCTGGTATCTAGCCATCTGTCCATCAATATTTACAGAATGAATGAATCAGTGCATTTGTTTCCAGAGACTAGAGTTCTTGGCATCTAGGAACCCAGCCCTAATCCTCTGCTTCCCTGGGCCTCCACGAGAGCCAACGTCGCAGGACAGTTGATCACTCACACCTGTCTCTCCTCTGGGGACAGAAGCTCAGGGGCAGGGTCATAGGTCCTGGGAGTTTGCTACTTTAGATTTACTGGGTATTAACCCACTCCAGTGCTCTTGCCTGGAGAATCCCAGGGACAGAGGAGCCTGGTGGGCTGCCGTCTATGGGGTCTCACAGAGTCGGACACGACTGAAGCAACTTAGCAGCAGCAGCAGCAGCAGGGGATTATGAGTAATTGAAGAAATCAGAATGTTGTATGCTTTCCTTACAACTTTAGGGATTTTATTGAAGCCTAAGATACTGAAGGAAGGTCAGGAAATCTTCACTTGCTGTTTGCTTATTAGTGGGCTTTGCATTTAAATTGAGACTTCACTCCATTAAATAGGAACTAATATGTAGTTAACTTCAGGTGGCCCAAATATTCCAAGTTGATGAGATATTAAGTTCTGTAACTAGACATGTATGTATTAAGTTCCCTATGCCTATACATAATGCATATCCCCATTTTGGTGGAACAATTGGTATTTTGTTTGGATGGATGGAACATAAGTGGTGAAATGTGTGAATGTAAAAGTTCATATACTGTGTATACTCAGCACACACTGACTAATGATAACATGACGATTATTTTGAAGGATAATATTATTACTTTGAATGTCAGAGTGAGCTAGATTTAAAAATCTCAATCTCATAGCTAGTCCTAACCTCAAGATTTTTCCTAGTGCTCTGTAAATATCAGCTAAGAATTGTGTTATATACAGGCTTTCTTGTTAACAAGCCCAAGACACACAGGTACCATGTAGGTGGTCATGCTCTTAATCCCTGTGTTGTCTGACTGTGCCCAGGACAGAACACTGTTCTCAGTATTGCAAGCACAGAGGGAAGCCTAATCACTGAATAAATACTTGTTAGCTGATACGTTACCAGGCCCTGGGCACAAGGGACTGAAGAGATGATATGGGTTTGTTGAAGGGAGATATTTTAATTTGCTTCAGTGCAGATTGATGACATATGTGGATATTATATAGAAAATACATCTTATTGAGTATGATTATTTATTTCTTTCAACAAATGTTAGTTGAAAGACTTCCCTTCACAAAACACTATGTGTGGGTTTGTGGAGGATAAGAATGAGAAGAAAGCATGGTTCTTCACTGGCATGGTCTCCCAAGCATGCTGGCTCTTGTGTGTTTTATTGAAGGGTAGTTTTGTCAAAGAAGCTGTCTTTGGAAGCCACGGACTTATTCCAGTGAGGTTGTTATTTCTTTATACGTATCTCAGATTAATCCTCTGCAGTCTCCTTTGGACTTTGCCTTAAGTAGGTTCAATGGTGGGCTTCCCAGGTGGCTCAGTAGTAAAGAATCTGCCTGCCAATGCAGGAGACATGGGTTCAATCCCTGGGTGGGGAAGATCCCCTGGAGGAGGGCATGGCAACCCACTCCAGTATGCTTGCCTGAGAAATCCCACAGACTGAGGAGCCTGGCGGGCTATAGCCCATAGGGACACAAAGAGTTGCACACAACTGAAGTGACTTACCATGCACACATGCAGGCTCCATGGTGGCAGGTCACTGTCCTTTTAACGTGGGTCTGATGTGATAGTATTTGGAGTCAACTTTGATGGGGAAAAAACTGGTGATGAATTAGTTATGTCAATTTTAGAAAAGAAAAAACAGATAAAACCCAGAGTATAAAACTGCGGGGAGCTGCCCATGAGAATGGGGTCCTTTATCTAAAGGACACAGCCCTGGGAGCTGCCTCAGTCCTCGAGGGTTTGCTTGCAAACATAGCTCTCTGTCCTGCCACCCCAGAGATTAGGCAATTATTTACTGCAGACACCTGGAGTTCTGGACAAACTTCTCACGCACAGGGAAATGTTATCTGGTGTAAGAAATAATAACAGGGTGCCATTCCCATGCTCTCAAGATTTCTTGTGACTTTTCGTAAGATGTATAGGTCAACCAAGAAAAAAATCTTAACTGTCTTGTTTTTCTCTTGCTCTCCTGTATAAATATAAGGTGCTGAATAAAGTCGTGGTCAGACCGTTTCCCTTTGTGGAGACGTGTCTGAACCTCTTGACCCCATCTTTGTTGTAGTATTCTTTTGCTGTAGTATTCTTTCTCAGCCACGTCGTGCACGTTCTCGGGACCTGATCAACTTTGCTGGCTGGCTCCGGCATAAAACAGTGTCTGAAGGTCATGCCTCATGATGATTGAGGAGGTTTAAGATTTATTGGAATGAGAGCACCGTGGATGATATACATGAGTGATAAAAGATGGAACATCTTTCTGAGATGGGTTCATGTGGATGTGTGGATGTACAAAACTAAAACATCAGGCAAAGTGAGATGGGGGAACCAGGAAGCAGCATCCTGAAGGGGGTACTGATTAGCTCGATCTCCCTGAAATCTTGACCACAGCCATCTGGCTGCACCCACTTGGCCCAGACCAGAGAGTCAGGTGGAGTGTCTTCAGAGGCCTAGGGACAGGGTGCTAAGAGGGGTCAGTTTCCTATGTGTCAGGAGCTGCGGTGAGTGCTCCCTATGCACGACCTTGTTTAATTAGTGGATGGAAAAATGATTGATTGAAATGGCATGAACCTCCCTCCATTCTGGAATGAAAAAAACCCACTGGGTTATAAATCCACTTAACCAACTAGGAACCTGCATGGTGAGGGGATGGTGTGATTGCACTCTCCTCCTGCCATGGAGATTGGTGAAACTCAGTCACTTTTTGGACAGTCTAGACTCCTGACCATTTCCTGTCCCACCTCACCAGCCTTTCCACCAGTCAGGGAGCACTTCCCCCATAAGGCTGGGATTCACCGTCAGGTTCCACACACCCGATCATACTTTCTTAGATTTTGGTTCTGTAGATGTTCAGAGTCCCGAGTCCTTTTCAGTTGGTTTCAACAGAGAGTTTTACATCCTTGCATGCAAGGACAGCTCTCACTTTATCAGTAAAGTGTCCGGGGTCTGGGGTGAGAGCCACAATCTGGTGTGGGATGTGGACTTTGCTGTAAATCACTTCTCTCTCCTTGCTCAGTCCTGCCAGCATCTTGTCTTAGTTCTCATGCCCTCCTGTGGGCTGGGGTGGGTAAGAGGGCCTTCTCCATTCTTTTCTTTTTTGGCGGAGAGAGTCATTTATTTATTGGGGACTGTTTGAGAAGGAGTTCTCTAAATGTCAAGATTACGGTGCTTTTTGGGCAATACTAGCCATTGACCTGCAGCGAAGATATCTTAGAAGCATCATCATCTAATCAGTTCACAGGTAAAATGTTGTGTCTCTCTGTCTCACACACACACACATGCACACACACACACAAGCTGAAGGACCAGTGATATGGGTCATCTATGGTGGGTAATTATTTCTAACAGCAAAGATGTTGTTTGGTTCAGGGACCCTCACTCATTGGAAGCCTTCTCTGAGACTGAACGACTCATAGGTGGGAACAGAGCCCTGGGGGGTGGAGGGGGACAGAAGGGCATTGGATTCCTGGGTGGGTCTTCCTAGGTCTCCCTGTTCAGTCACAGAAGCCTTCTGAAGGCTTCTGAAGGTCCTTCTGAAGGCTTCTGAAGGTCCTTCTGAAGCAGGTGAAGCTCACATGAGGATCTAGACCTGGCTGAGGTGGTCAGGTTGCCAAAGGAAACCAAAAGGACCAAACTTTCAGGATATGGCTTCCAAATATTTTTCAACATGTGGTTTTTGTAGAGATTT
Organism: Bos javanicus; assembly: GCF_032452875.1. Taxonomy (NCBI): domain Eukaryota; kingdom Metazoa; phylum Chordata; class Mammalia; order Artiodactyla; family Bovidae; genus Bos; species Bos javanicus. The sequence continues at coordinate 33,050,425 of NC_083897.1, read as the reverse complement.
TCTCCTTTTGTTAAAGGGGTGGGTTTCTAAAGTATCTTCTTTTTTCTACATAATTTTTCTGAGTTATTTTGAGCAAGGTAGCAATTTCCCCGCTGTGTTTGCCTAAGTTTACAATGACTCAAAAGTCATTAAGAAGGTCTTTTTCTCGTAATTTAGATCTCTTTCAACATTTGGGAGGAGGATAGAGTTAGAAGGGGGTGATCAAGGAGAGGCTTCATTGTGCTTTGAGGACAAGGGTGAGCAATTTAGCAGGTCAGGTTCATTTTTGTAAACTGTTGACAAAGTTTTTCGAAGATAATAGGGAAAATATTTTATTCTCTTCAGCTCTGAACAGGGTCCGAGTTTAAGAGGAAATTGTAATCATCATAGGATAGTGTGTGTGTGTGTGTGTGTGTGTGTGCGCGCGCACGCGCGTGCGCGTGTAAAATAATCACCAGAAGGCCTCACCCTCATGTTCTGACCCAGGAAACACTTTACCAGAATCACTGAAGGCTCCTGAGAAAAGAAAAATGATGCTGCATTTGCTGACGTGAAGCAGCAGAGCGGTCTGTAACTTGTAAAGCTGTGTTTAGATGTCAGAGAGGAAATAGTAGCAGATATTTTAAACTGCTGGCATCTGGTTTTTGTTAAAAACACTGTTACTCTTTATACCATTAAGCTTATTATTACTGTGGTTTATTATGTCATCATAAAGCAAAATACAAGGAAATATTTCATTGAGCAAATTATTTGGGGGGTAAGTGCTTTATTATCAATATCAGCTCAACAAAACAGAATGCTACCAAAATGATGAGATGCTTTCTTCTTGAATTTTTGAGTAAATTAATGGTAAGACTTCTAGGTTATTTTATCTGTTCTTTTTTGGGAGTGGTTATTTTGAATTTGGCAAAGAGCATTCAGTGACACAGAACTTTCAGACAACACATATAATTCTCATCTCAGGAAACACGGGGTCATATTATTATGAGTCATTTTCAGAAGTCCTGAACTTTGCACTTTATTTGGCTGTGATCAACCAAATCTGCAGTGTGATCTTACCTGTGATTTAGGTGCTGTTCATCATGACAAGGTTGGGGGTGGGGGGTGCTGAATTGGATGTCAGTTTGCTGATTCAATCTGGAAATGACCCTTCTTTTGTTTATTCACTTGATGGACACACACTGGTGCCCTGTACCAGCACTGTCCTGGGCATTTGAACACTTAGAAATAGCACAGGACATACATTAACGACATGGGTCCTGGGCAGCAGGTTCCTTCAGTTCTCAGGGTCCTGGTTTATCCCCCCATGCTGAGTCCACATGCTAGTCCTAGACAGAACACTAAGTCATCTGCCATGGAGTCAAGTTCATGGATACCATGTCCCGTGCTTGTGCTGAATAAATGGTTAAAGAGCTCAGAGGAGGAGGTCATCCCTTTTACTTGAAAAATGTATCTTCCCTTCAAAAGGATTCAGCTGATTCGATTTGCTTCTGTGTATATCTGGAGTACATTTATTTCAGTTTTGAAGCTGATTTACTTCACAGTCTGGATGAGACTAATTTTTGATGGATTGTCTTGTTAAAGTCTAAGCTTTGCTTTGCATATAACTATTTCTCTTAAACAGACCCATGTATGTTTGCATGCTGCCGCTGCTTCAGTCGTGTCCGACTCTGTGCAGCCCCATAGACAGCAGCTCACCAGGCTCCTCCGTCCCTCGGATTCACCAGGCAAGAACACTGGAGTGGGTTGCCATTTCCTTCTCCAGTGCATGAAAGTGAAAAGTGAAAGTGAAGTCACTTAGTCGCGTCCGACTCTTATAGATTCATACAAAAGAACCCTTTCAGATGAAGACTTATATTTAACTTTCAAGCAGTGCTAATTACTAATTGAAAGAACCACTAGGTAACACATGCAAGGCTTGTGTCTGCCAGGCAGCTCTTCCAAGCTTTCTATACCTCATTGAGTCCTCTCAACACCCCATGAGATAGGAATCCATACTATTTATGTTTTACAGAAAAGGAAGCTGAGAAACACACAGAGGTTCATGAATAATTCCTGAAATGAACATTTTAAAAAATTGGTCCAATAAGTGAAAGCTTCTAATATAAATAATTCAGTTACTGACCAAGGCATTTCCCACATTCTACTGGTTTCATTATAAAATTAATACAGAGTGAAAATAAGTGGAGAGATTTTTGCATATAATCTAGCCGCCTTGTGACAATGTAAGTGGATGGTTATTGCACTGCAAACATCATTTAGGATATTCTCTCAGCATTAAGCAGAGAAGAGGATCCCAAGGATTTTTTTTTTTCTGAATGTTTAAAAGTTATTCATTTATTCTGAGTTAACTAAAAGACCATTCGCATTTCTTTATCTCTTTCTATAGATTATGTTGTTTATAGACATCTAAGGGCGGGTCACTAAGAGCCTCTGACAAAGGGTCCTGGACAAAAGAGTGTGTCAAACCTGAATTCTGACCCCTGTTTTGCTGACCAAGAGAAAAAATACTCCAGTACAGGATCATGTGCTTCCAGGGGAAGGGGTCCCATGGGGCAGTCAGCAGCAGTGGCCCTGCAGGGAAAAGGAGAGAGCACAGAAAATACATGTTTTACAGCAACACACAGGCTCCTGGAGATGAGTCCTGTTTGTTTACTCAACACAATCCCATCAAATCCACTCCTGACCCCCCAGCATCCTTGAGATGGACCCTGAGTGACCACCAGGCAGTGGTTAACCTGTAAGTTCCTGCTTCACCTCCCCAGAGAGACCCAGCCACCCCGAGGCCACAGAGATCCATCACTGCTTCATCTCAATGGAGATGTAGAGGCGAGTGGAGGAAGGGCTAATGGCCAGGCTGGGTCTGGAGAGCACAGCGATGGGCACTGTAGCCGCAGGACCAGGTCTTCTGGCCCCAGATGCCGTACCTCTCTGCTTTTCCTCTGTTTCTCAATTACTTCCTTGAGGACTGTGCAATAGGTGAGGATTAATCATCTCTTTGCCGCCAGGCTCATTCCATGGCCGGCTTATTGGAAAGGTGTGATCGTGTATGCCAGCTGTGCTGGCTGCTTGTTCATGAAGGTGAAAGTGGAGCAAACACTTGTCCATCAGACGAGCTGACAACGTGATGGGGGCTGGAGGGCTGCATCTGTCTGTAGATAGCTGGGATGGCTCTGTCATTCAGCCAGATGGTGCTCATCAAATATTCAGCAGCCAGGGCGTTTACAAAGGCCTGTCGTGGGCCGCGCACAAGCAAAAGGGAGCCAGAGGCCAGGCTTCTGGATGTGGGGCTGCGCTTGGATTTTTGTTTGGAAATGAGGCACTGGCTTATTGCATTGAAGGAAAGGGGTGGGGGTAGTTACCTGGGGAATTAAACATATTTGTGGTCCAGAATTTTGCTATTGTTTGGACCATGTGTGTAATGCTCCGACAAGAGTCTCAATTAACGAGTCAGGCTGTATTAATTCTGGGGACACCTGTCGCAGGAAGATAGACCTACACTGAGTGGGGGGCCAGATGAAGTGTCGATTCATTCATTCATTCACTTAGTAGTCTGACAAATATTGGTGAGGCATTTACTCTTTATAAATGACATGTTGACAACTGGCAATAGCACAGAGAACAAAGGTAAACATAGCTCCAAAATCCAGAAATTTACTCTCCAGTTGGTAATACAAAAGGATGTTTAATTTTTTAGAATAGGTTGATCCTTACCATTGGCAGGATCTGTGTCTGTGAATTCGCCTACCTGCTAAAATTCATTTGTGACCCCCAAGTGATACTCTCAGTGCTTTCATGGTCATCGTTGGACCCTTGAGGAGGGGCAGGAAATTGGAGTTACCAGCTGTGCGTGTGTGGCAGAGGAATGTCAAGACCAGGCTCTCCCTCAGGGTTCAGTTCAGACTGTGAACAGGGCAGTAGTTAGTGCCACACATACCACATTTTTGTTCTTTGTGTTGGTGATATTGCTGCCTAAAATGTCCTGAAGTGCACTGCACTTCCTGAGCACAGGAAGGTTGGACATATGATTCTGCAATCCCACTCCTGGACATATATTTGGAGAAAACTCTAATTCGGAAAGATACATGCACCCCGCTGTTCATAGCAGCACTGTTTACAGTAGCCAGGACGTGCAAGCAACCATAATGTCCATTGACAGATGAATGGATAAAGAAGATGTGGTATGTATACTTAGTGTAATATTACTCAGCCATAAAAAACAATGAAATAATGCCATTTTCAGCACCATGGATGGACCTAGAGATTACCATACTAAGTGAAGTAAGTCAGACAAAGATAAATATCATCTGATATCACTTACATGTAGAATTGAAAGAAATGATACAAATTAACTTATTTATAAAAGAAAAGACTCACAGACATGGGGGGAAAAAACTACGGTTACCATGGGAAAAGGATCAAGGAGGGATAAATTAGGAGTTTGGGATTAGTAGATAAAAACTGCTATATATAAAACAGATGAACAACAAAGACCTACTGTATAGCACAGGGAAATTTATTTAATATCTTGGGATAACCTATAATAGAAAATAATAAGAGTATAATAGAATATAATATAAATAATAGAAAAAATATGATATATCAATATTTATATTGATACATATGGCAGAATGTGAAGAAGAACTATAGAGCCTCTTGATGAAAGTGAAAGAGGAGAGTGAAAAAGTTGACTTAAAGCTCAACATTCAGAAAACTAAGATCATGGCATCAGTCCCATCACTTCATGGCAAATAGATGGGGAAACAGTGGAAACAGTGGCAGACTTTATTTTGGGGGGCTCCAAGAAATTAAAAGACACTTACTCCTTGGAAGGAAAGTTATGACCAACCTAGACAGCATATTACAAAGCAGAGACATTACTTTGCCAACAAAGGGCCATCTAATGAAGGTGATGGTTTTTCCAGTAGTCATGTATGGATGTGAGAGTTTGACTATAAAGAAAGCTGAGCACCGAAGTATTGATGCTTTTGAACTGTGGTGTTGGAGCAGACTTTTGAAAGTCCCTTGGACTGCAAGGAGATCCAACCAGTTCATCCTAAAGGAAATCAGTCCTGAGTATTCATTGGAAGGACTGATGTTGAAGCTCAAATTCTAATACTTTGGCCACCTGATGTGAAGAACTGACTCATTTGAAAAGACCCTGATGCTGGGAAAGATTGAAGGTGGGAGGAGAAGGTGATGACAGAGCTTGAGATGGTTGCATGGCATCACCAATTCAATGGACATGAGTTTGGGTAAACTCCGGGAATTGGTGATGGACAGGGAGGCCTGGCCTGCTGCAGCCCATGGGATTGCAAAGTGTCAGACATGACTGAGCGACTGAAGTGAACTGAACTGAACTGATATCTGAATTCAGTTTCTTTTAATGAAACAAAAAGGAGGCTGGGATGTGCCTTGTGGGGAAAATGCATTTATCAGAGAGAGTACATTCAAGCAGAAGTCACAGCGCTGTTGGCTGTGAGTTCAGTGTTGATGAATCTGCAATAGGTATTGAGTAATGTGTCTCTAAACAGGTTACATATTGATTGGTTGATGAAAATGTTGTAACCAGTGGCTTCTGGGATCCTACTGTGTTTCCCCAAGGGCCATTATTCAGTATTATCTACTCAGTGTTCAGGGCATCATCACTGAGCATCACTGCCACAAGCAACAAGAGTTTGTGTGTGTGTGTGTGCGCGCGTGCACATTCAGTCACACAATCGTGTACAACTCTTTGCGACCCCATAGACTGTAGCCCACCAGTCTCCTCTGTCCATGGGATTTCCCAGGCAAGAATACTGGAGTGTATTGCCATTTCCTACACTAGGGAATCTTTCAACCCAGGGATTGAACCCACGTCTCTTGCATCTCCTCCATTGGCAGGTGGATTCTTTACCACTAGTGCCACTTGGGAAGCCCTGATGAGAGTTAAATGTGTATGTTTTGCACTGGAATGTGAGGCTCAGGGTTGACCTGAATGAACACAGATAAGGACTCTCGGGGGCTATGGTTGGTTACAGGATTACCGGCAATGCCTTCCTCCTTAAGGACCGAGTCTCTCCTGGAGAGATCATAGATATGTGAACAGGGGTCACCATCTGCCAGGAGCTCAGAATATGGCCCCGCCACCAGGACAGTGGGACCTGGTTGGAATGAGGAGGAGACACTCTTTCTGTTCAGCTTCAGGTTATAAGTTCTTTAAAATTAATTTTTATTGGCATATAGTTGCTTTACAGTGTTGTGTTAGTTTCTATTGTACAGCAAAGTGAGTCAGCTGTATGTGTGCATATTTCCCTTCTTTTTTGGATTCCCTTCCCATTTCAGGGACCTAAGAGCATTGAGTATAGTTCCCCTTGCTACAAGCAAGTTATAATTTTTGATGCAGCTGAATTTTGCACAAAGTGTCAATATAGATGTTGAGTGCAGAGATGTTACTGTGTCAAGAATTACATGAAGATGTAACAAGTAGATGAATTCCTTATAGGCTGTTTCACTCAGTTCTCTAGATTTTAGAACAGTTATATATTTTTAAGTGGTATTCAAGCAATTAAGTAATATGTACTGTTTCTCACAATAAGAAGATCCATACAATTCACAGAGCAGGAAAATGAACAAATTTAGTCCAAACACACAGACACAAAAAAACACAGATGCGGACAGATAATGTGGTAAAATAAACAATGACAAACATCAGAATTCCTCCAGTTCCAACTGTTTAGTTTAAAAATCCACTGACCTTTAGCAACAACAAGAGTGAGTGTCTGGATCTCAGGAGGGGTTCTGTGTGCTGTTCATTCTGAAATGGCATCTTTGTTCCTCTGTGGGTGGAGGGCATGCAGCCCAGTCATCCCTCTTCTAATCTCTGTGGGCCTCGCATTTCCTGCAGTTGGTTGGCTTGTTCTTTCTCCTCCTTCTTGGAGCCTTGGGATTGAATCTGGGAGGCATATGAGTTGTATCTAATCTCCAAGTGCCCACATGTGCCTGCACCTCACCATTCAGGGTCCCCCTGGCCAGTCACCCCAGAGGATTGGGGGTAGTGATCATAGAAATTTAACTGAAGATAAGCCATTCAGTGATTCAGTTTTCCCACCTGCCATGGACCATCCAAATACCAACATCAGACTCCTCCTTCCCCCTCTTCTCACATCTTCAGAAGACACCCCAGGTTCTGGGCTGTGTGATATGGTCCAGTCCATCCAGAGAAGGTTCTGTTTCCACCAGAGGGAGCCACTTTGTCCAAAACAGCAACAACTGGGGCATTTCAGGGCCTTTTAGGCAGTTCCCACTAACCCCACTTACTTGGCCACATTGATATCTTTTTTTCCTATAAAAAAATAATTTTAAGTAACTCTTTATTGTGAGTACTACTTGAATTTAATTTATGAAAAAACAAGCATTTTGGGGAAAGGAGACTGATGCAATCCAGTCAAATATCCTAGAAAGGAAAGTAGCACTAAGTGCAAGAACTTAATGATGAAACCAAAACACACTTTTCACCCCCACAGTGAAGTTCATTTGAGGGATAGAGCTCTGAGGGTAGGAAAAAAACATTTCAGAAAGGGAAGTACCCTATCCTAAGTATAAAGTTAGGAAGTAACCTATAGGTTACATAGGTAACAGTAGATGATACATTTTCTATATGAATGATGCAGTCCTGAGCATCTCAATGTTCGAAGTCAAGTCCTCTCAAGCTCTCACCCAGGAATGGCAGCAAAACTTCTAGGAAAGTAACTAACTTAATGACACCGCAGACATGAAACACAATTATCTCATCAACAGTGGTGATGATGGTTACCCTCTCACTGTTATCATCACTCAGGATACCCAACATCTCTGAAGTCTTCACTGGAGATTTTCCAAGTTAGGACTCAGGACACAAAGAAATGTTAATAAGTCAACATCTCTAAATTCAAGGAGTTTCCCATGTAATCCTGAGATTATACTTGGAAATTAAGAGTCAGTGCTTAAGTGTAACATCATATCAATAATATGATGAATATTATGATGGATAAGTGCGAGATCATGTCAATAATATGATGAATATGATGAATAACAGCACAAGTAGCTTAAGTTTGTTAGTCGCTCAGTCATGTCCTGCTTTTTGGAACCCCAAGGACTATAGCCCACCAGATTCTGTCCATGGAATTCTACAGACAAGAATACTGCAGTGGGTAGCCATTCCCTTTTCCAGGGGATCTTCCTGACCCAGTGACTGAACCCAGGTATCCTGCATTGTAGGCAGATTCCTTACTGTCTGAGCCACCATGATATAAATGATATATACATGTATATTATATATTCTGTAACTAAAGAGGATGGGAGGGCAGTTCCTGAAAGCTCTGATTTTGCTTGAGTGTCATTGATTTGTAGTCTGTTTTTCAGACAGTGTTTGGCCAACAATCCTGTGTGTTTTTGCGATGTCTTCTGAAATGTGCAAGCAAGGCCATGCCATCTGGGTGGAATGAACATGTGACTCTCCAGGCAGCAGTTTATCTGAGGCTGTTGGATTTGTGAGGCTGTCTGTTAAAGAGTCCAAGTCTGTGTCTTGAGGGGGTGGTTGGGGGGTTAATGCAATTGTATTTCCCCCCAATTGTTTGTAATAAAACTTCAGGAAGAGATACCCTTGAGGGATCTTAACATATCAAGTACTTTAGCTGCTTTTTGCTAATTTTTGATCCTGAGGGTAGTGATGGAGTGGAGAAGAAAGTGTGTATGTGTGCATGTATGGGAGTGTGTTCATGTGCATTTTCAATAGATCCAACGTCAGAAGGGAGTTATTTATGTCCAGGAGAGGAGAAGAAAGGACAGAGTGAGTTAGGAGAACTCAGAACATTCACCTGAATGTTTGCAAGGAGAGAAATACTGTAACATAAAGCCAGATTGTGGGGCATCACAGAAACTTCCCCAAAGCAGCCTGGGTTTTCGAGAAGTCTGTTAAAATGATGTCTCTACCCTATCCTGGAACTTGGCACTGCTTTTTCCCCCTTCTGCCTATAGAAAGCTTCATTCGTGGGAAGAAGTCCAGTCAGTGCCTGGCTGTTACATTCTGCAGAGCGTGTGTTCCCACCACCTAATCTGTGCCCAGCAGCCCGGACCCTGTGCCTGTGTGCAGACTGTGCCTGGTGCTTTATGACTCTCAGTGTCCAAGGGTATTTCCTTCCCATCTCCCTTCTTTCTTAACTTCCCTCCTCCATTCTTTTCATCTTCACTGTGGAATCCTGCAGACAGTGTGAGTCTTGTGAGGACTAATTTTGTTAATTAGTTGTGCTATAGGCAGTGCCCCCCTGGGTCTGGTATTTTGTCTAAGGACTCACTTATCCACCCACTTCTGGTCAAGGCTGCAGTGGTGATGGTCATGATCCTTACTGTCTTGTCTATTGTCTTCAAGCAATGGGGGGAAAAAAAAAGAAATGGAAAAAAAATGAAAAATTAATCATTGCCCTTTATAATTTCTTTTTAAATTTACTTTTTATTTTATATTGGAGCATAGTTGATTGACAGTGTCAGTGTTAGTTTCAGACGTACAGCAGATTGATTCAGTTATACATATACACTTATCCATTCTTTTGTCAGATTCTGTTCCCTGAATAGGTTATTACAGAATATTGAGCAGAGTCACCTGTGCTGTACAGGAGGTCCTTGTTCACTATCTATTTATATATAGTAGCCTGCATTTGTTAACCCCAGTCTCCCAATTTATCCCATCCCTGGCCTTTCGCTTTTGGTAACCATAAGTTTTTGAAGTTTATAATTTTTAAAAGCATCGTATGTGCTCTAATTAGTCTGTCTCAACTGTACCTAAGGGTTGCATGGAGCTCATTTCACTTTAATTCTTTTCTATTGCATTTTAAAAATGAAGAAATTGAAGCTGCATAATTCATTTAAAACACCACCAATAAGAAGTGGCAGAGCTAACAGAGGCACCCACATTTTGGGTTCTGATTCCGGGCTCTTCCTTAGCTATCATGTTGCTAGGTAACCACAGAGTGATGCCCCCTACCCCATAGGTACAGTCCAGTCCTCATGCAGGAGATTTTCATTCAGGGAACCACATCCCAGAGCTCATAGGTATTGAAAATGGTGGAGGAAAAGGCGAAATGGGATTGGGCCTAAACTTTTGGAATGGATGGAGAGTCTGAAATCAGGGCCCTGGCTTACACTTGCCAGGGGCATACTTACCTTTTAATTTCCTATCATTAAATAAGTTTGAGTTAAAAATCAGGGAAAGAAAATACACCTTAGGTATAATACTGCCAGCTCAGCAGTTTGAAGGCTTGTGGTTCTTCTCTGCAAGTATTTTACATTATCCAAATATAACATGAAGAATCCTATGTGAATAGGTGGTATGGTTTTTATGGCTATGCTGCTTTATAGTAAATCTGGAGAAGAAAGTTATACAGAAGCTAAGATGCCAAGGACCTCTTACCATATTTGAGCTGATAAAACCCAAGTGTGATGCTGTCTGTCGTATATGTATGTGTATATGTATCTGTCGTATGTGTGTGCGTACGATGTGTGATGTGTGTGTGAGATCTGTGTATGTGTGGTGTGTGTGTGTGTGTGATGTATGATGTGTATGTGTGCTTTAAGTCTGTATGTCTTTCTGATTGTCTATGTCTATAACTTATAGGAGAGGCTCCTCCATATACAGTAAATTCATTTGTAAGTGTGAAAAATGGAATACAGTTTTAGCACTTCACATTTAATTTTTGTTTAGACCTTTGTAGAATTGCTGAAAATACTATTTTCAGAAGAAATTATGTGTTCAGATCCTAATCTAGACACCCCCCAGCATAGTTCTTTGTACAGCATCACTCAGCACCAAACAGTATTTGCAGACACAGGCAAGCTATATATTTGTAAGCTCAAGTTTGAAAAATCTGATAAGTTGTAATATATCTTGTGATTAAATACTTTCAGTGATAAAGAGAACTTTCATAAATAATAATTTACTTTTTTAATGATTTTTGCATTTATTTCTACAGTGTAATTGTGAAAGGATATCCCACGTGGAACTCAAACCCCACTGAACTCCCATTCATCCATCAACCAATTACCTAAGACTGATGTTTAAATTTGCTCCAATTTTTTTAAAAAGATACCAACATTGCTTCTGAAGAAAACCATACAAATAAATATGAACTTGCTGGTGACTGCAGATGACTTTTAGGTGTAGTTCTCATGCAAAGCCTATATCATCTTGAAAATTAAATATATGCTTTCAAATTGTGGTGCTGGAGAAGACTCTTGAGAGTCCCTTGAACAGCAAGGAGATCAAACCAGTCAATCCTAAAGGAAATCAACTCTTAATATTCACTGAAAGGACTGACTATTCACTGAAGGACTGAAAAGGCCTTGATGCTGGGAAAGATTGAGGGCAGGAGGAGAAGGGGGTGACATGAGATGCTTGGATGGCATCACTGACTCAATGGACATGAATCTGAGCAAACTCTGCTGCTGCTGCTAAGTCGCTTCAGTCGTGTCCGACTCTGTGTGACCCCATAGACAGAGCCCACCAGGCTCCCCCATCCCTGGGATTCTCAAGGCAAGAACACTGGAGTGGGTTGCCATTTCCTTCTCCATGGGCAAACTCTGGGAAATGGTAAAGGACAGGGAAGCCTGGCGTGGTAGAGCCCATGGAGTTGCAAAAAATTGGACATGACTGAGCGACTGCACAACAAAATTCCCTTCTCTTTTTCAATTTGATTCCTTTTTTAAACCTCTTGAACCTCGTTACTGGAGCTCCCAGCAGGACCATGACTGCCTGGAAGCCCCCAGGGTCTGCATGGCTGGTGGGTTCCCTCTCACATTCAAATGGGAGCCCGGAGCTCAGGGTCACGGTTGCTCCTTCTGTTCCCTCCTCCCAAATGCTGTTCCCTTCATCTCTCCAAGTCTCACCCAAACTCCTGGGTCTGTTCAGATCCCCCTGACCCTGAGAATTCTGCACTGGCTTTAGTTGTTCGGAGTCATCAGTGTGAGGCTCCCGCTGCTCTGCACACAGCTCAGCAGTGGATGGCACTGCGATCTTTCCTGCATGTTGGTTGTATGTCACCGAATAGCCTTGGAGTACTGACAGGCAGAGTCAAGTCTAGTGACCATAAATCCTGGGCAGATCTTGGAAAGGGCTGCCATCAGCTTGAGGGCTTCCAGAGACACTTCTGACATTTCTTCCCAGGGCAGAGGTCTTTCCTGTTTCTCTTTCTTGAGGCTGGTTTGGCTCCACACTCATTTAATTGATGCTTCTCCCCCTATCCTGTCTGGGAGCTGATGATCCAGAGCTGAATGTGTGGTCTGTGTTCCAAGCCTCTTACGGTTAGTGGGGGAGATGGATACATCAACAGATAATACGTAATACACAATATAGTGGCAGGGCTTGGAAGAGGGTGTTGGGGAAACAAACAGAAATTGGCATCTGAGCCTCCAGGAATTCAGGAAAAGTGTGTTCCACATGGGGTAGGGGGCAGCCTGCAAGGCCCAGCGTGATCTGTCTGCATCCCTGGCCAGTCCACTCAAACCCGAAATATTTCCTCTGAAACAACAAATGCTGATCCTGCCTTATTAATCTCCTGTAAGATTTGTGAGGCTCAAAAATAATAAAAACCCCACAAATATTTAACAGATAGCTTACTACTTAAATGACACTCCTTCCAGAGTGTTATGTCTTTTAATAGCAACTGAAAATGACACAGATAGTTTGGTTGTCATCTCCATTGTGCTGATGGAGACTCTGGTCATAGAGAGCCTGAGTTCTCACCGCCCTTGTATAAAGGAGCTGAGAACCTGGCAACTGGTGTGGAGTGGCCCCCCACCCCGAGAAACCCCTCTTAGACCTACTTCCAGGAAAATAGAGTCTGTGTCTGCAGTGGGTGTGTTGCACATCCACCTGGAGGCAAAATTGCTGTCGGAGCATCTCGGCTAAGTGAGGATGTCCACTTCTGGTGGTGAAAGCTTATAATACCATCTGCTTTCTTACTTGTTTACCTGCTGGACTTCTTTGATTTTCTTTTGGGTTAGGTTTGTTTGGGTTTGTTTGCTTGTTTTTCAGTTTTAAAGATAACAAGAACTAATCTGAAGTGTAAGATGGAAGAACCCAGTTGCAGGATAGAACTTGCTTCTGAAATGATGAATTCCAAGTGTTCTTGAAGTTGCCTGCAAGCCCTCATGCTTCAAGAAAGGATTCGATTAGTGAGACCAATTAATTATCTAGAAAGAAAGGTCTCATTTTGTGAAACATCTACTGTCATTTTGTGTGTCCCTTTTGCTAACTTTTGTTTAGGGCTCGGCAGACAGCTAGAGACCTGTGATTTTAATGTTTTCAAAACACCACTCTGCAGTTATTGAGCAGTTCAGATACTGTTTGTCTGCCATAATCTTGCCCACAACCCTAAGAGCTGTGAGAGTTTATTTTTCAAGAAAAATCCAGCAATTCATTAGGGCCAGGCACAGACAGGAAAAAAGCGAGCCTGCAAATGTGTGAATCAAAAATACCTAATTTTGCATTTTTACTTGAACGAATGATGGGACATTATTATATTCCCAGTGCCAGCTCAGTTTCAGCCAAGCAGGAATGTTCCTGCAGGAAACCTCAGGGGGCATACATTTATTTATTTATTTATTTTTTAGGGGACATACATTTAAATCATCACATTCCCTGGAGCCTTAGTGTCTGTTAGTGATGCTGAGACACTGATGGGACCTGTCAGGCAGAGAAGAGTCAAGGATGACAAACTATGGGAATATAAATAAATAGAATATAACTGAATATAACTAAAAGTCACAGAATATAACTAAAATTTTGTATATGTTTTACAGAATATAACTAAAAGTCACATCTAATCTTTTAGCAAGTGGCCTCTTCCTGTGTCATCTTTTCTTGCCGAGGGAAGAATTGTTTTCTCTTTTGTTTGGTTTTAAATCAGTCCCCAAATCCTAAACTTTGAAAACCAGGAAACTGAAGTTTCTAACTTGTTTCATAGAGAAGCATTTTTTAAGAGAGAGAGCAATATTGGGTCAGATGGAGAATAGATCGACTTGGCCTCAAGAGAGTTCCTGCATTGGTGGCACCAGCACTTTTTGGGCTCGCATTATGCACATTAAGATGCCTCTTGCCTTCACGGATTCTCTCTCCAGTGATTGTAGTAAACAAAGAAGTAATTCCATTACAGACTGTGATTAGTGCTGTGGAGAAAGTCAACAAGATGCTGAGATGGAAAGTGTATCAGGCAGCTTTTGCTGCATAACAAATAATCATATCTCAGTGACAATCGGGAATCAGCATTTCTTGCCCACATCTGTGTCTCAGGCAGGAAAGTGAGGACATTTTGCCCAGCACGAGGCCTGGCCATATTAGGAAATATGCTCTTAGCTTCTGGGGATTAGATAGAGATTATAGAGTGTGGACATCTTTGGGGGCCATTATTATGTCAGATACTTTTCAAATGGATAATTAACAAATAAAAGATTTGATCAGAAAATTTTAGAATATATGAATAACCTAATGTTTTAAAACAATGTATTGATAACCAATAAAATGGAAGGACAAATATTATATTTGTTTATAAACTAACAAGTAGAAAACAATGGCTGTCTACTTTCTGGTTTAAAGATGTTTTCATGTGCGTGTGTGTGTGTGTGTGTGTGTGTGTGTTAGTCGCTCAGTTGTACCCCAGTCTTTGCAACCCTATCAACTGTAGCCCACCAGGCTCCTCTGTCCATAGTGTCATATGCTACTGCTACTGCTAAGTCGCTTCAGTCGTGTCCGACTTTGTGTGACCCCACAGACGGAAGCCCACCAGGCTCTGCCATCCCTGGGATTCTCCATGCAAGAACACTAGAGTGGGTTGCCATTTCCTTCTCCAATGCATGAAAGTGAAAGTGAAGTCACTCAGTCGTGCCCGGCTCTTAGCGACCCCATGGACTACAGCCTACCAGGCTCCTCTATCCGTGGGATTTTCCAGGCTAGAGTACTGGAGTGGGGTGCCATAATGAAGAATATAAAAACATCAACCTAAAACACCAACTGGACTGTCATCCTGGAGTGTCTCATGAAAATCAAAAATGTATATTTAAACTGCTCACAGAAGTATTCACATCTGTCTAATTATTAAATAGAAATCAAGCTTAATTGAAAGTTGTTAGACTCTAGAGATGTGTAATAGGCTTTTCACGGTGTCTGGAGATGAGAGATGGGATCTGCCAGGACTGAGCTCTGTGCTGAGGAAGCAGACCACCCCTGGACACTTGTTCATGAACCTGTTGTACCTGAGAAAACCTGATCAGTAGACACTGTGAGTGGACATTTTGAGCTGATAGTTAGATGTCACCATGAAGCCCTTAATGAATTTGAAGAAGATGCTGAAAGGATGTTCTGAAATTCTAAGGAACAATCATTCAGATTTATACACTCTTGAAAATATTTTACCTTCAAGAATGGAGCGAAGCCCTCTAATGTCTCCCCTGGAACTTCTTTTTTTTTTTTCCTTTTGCGAAAGAACAAGAATAATGAAACCATTGGTAATGAACTTGTTATATTCATGTTTATATATATATATATATTTTATGACCATTTATATATATATATATATATATATATATCTCTCTCTCTCTCTCTCGAGGATTGTGGATTTAACTTTTCTTGGAGATACAAGTCAAAGAGCACCTAACTGCAATTTGGGGAGGGGGCTGCTCCCTCGAAGGCCTTGGGATGGGGTCCCCTTCCTTATGCAGTTATAGCATCTGAATGACAGAAAATAAATGATAGAAAAGAAATAGGAACGCCCATTGCAAAGTGTTCAGTTTTACTTAAAGTAGAATCCTAATTCTAATATATGAGCATAAAGCACAATTACTAGCATATTTAAAATAAACATTATCCAAATATATGTGGTAATAAGGAATTCAGTAGCAATGGAAAAGAGATATTTAAATGTATATAAATATAAATACACTGCAAAATGAATAGAATTAGCATGCATTTATGCCTCCTTGCAGAGCCCTGCAATACATCTTTTCTGCTCCAAACTTCAGTGTTTTGGTTTGGTCTCACTGTGTGTTGGGCACACGGACTTGTGTCTGATAACAGTTTCGTTTAATCCCTTAATAGCTTTATTCCCCCTGATCCCTATTTTACCCCTCCCTCTGCCCAGTGTTAACCACTAGTTTGATCTCTATCTGTGACTCTGCTGCTTTATTTGTCATATTCACTAGTTTGTTGTATTTTCTCAGATCCCACATATAAGTGATACTATACAGTATTTGTCTTTCTCTGGTTTATCTGATAATCTTTAATTACTCGTGAAAAGCTGCACATTTGTTCAAGCCTTAAGCCTCTAGAAAAGGAGACTTGGACTCACCTGGGCCATAGTGTTCGGCTCGTTGGGGGTTTGCAGCTACAGCCACTGCCTGTGCTCCATGAGGAAGATGCTCACCGCTCTTCACATGTTGTTGGGTGTCGTCCAGAAGCCGGCAAGTAGAGTGCTGGTGGCATCCCGTCATTTTGCAAATGATGCTACTTTTGAAATTAAGAAATGTGATCTTCACTGGCTGGAAGAGGGCCCTCCTGTCACTATAGTGCTTACCAGGGAGGATGGACTCAAATACTACAGGATGTTGCAGGCTGTTCGCCAAATGGAGTTAAAAGCAGATCAGCTGTATAAACAGAACATTATTTGTGGTTTCTGTCACTTGTGTGGTAGTCAGGAAGCTTGTTATATAGGCCTGGAGGCTGGCATCAACACCACAGACCATCTGATCACAGAGTACCAGGCTCATGGCTTTACCTTTACTCGTGGACTCTCTGTCCAGGAGATTCTCACAGAGCTTACAGGATGAAGAGGTGGTTGTGCTAAAGGAAAAGGAGGATTGATGCATATCATATGTATGCCAAGAATTTCTATGGAGGCAATGACATCATGGGAACTCAGGTGCCCCTGGGAGCTGGGATTGCTCTGGCCTGTAAGTATAATGGAAAAGATGAGGTCTGTTTGACTTTGTATGGCGATGGTGCTGCTAATCAGGGTCAGATCTTTGAAGCTTAAAATATGGAAGCTTTGTGGAAATTGCCTTATATTTTCATCTTTGAGAATAACCAGTATGGGATGGGAACATCTGTGGAGAGAGCAGCAGCCAGCACTGATTACTACAAGAGAGGTGATTTTATTCCTGGGCTGAGGGTAGATGGAATGGATATCCTGTGTGTTTAGAAGGCCACAAAATGTGCAGCTGCTATTGTAGATCTGAAAAAGGGCCTATACTGATGGAGCTGCAGACTTACTGCTACCACGAACACAGCATGAGTGATCCTGGAGTGAGTTACCATACCCGAGAAGAGATTCAGGAGGTTAGAAGTAAGAGTGACCCTATCATGCTCCTCAAGGACAGGATGGTGAATAGCAATCATGCCATTGTTGAAAAATTAAAGGACATTGATGTGGAAGTGAGAAAAGAAATTGAGCATGCTGCCCAGTTTCCTACCGCTGATGCTGAACCACCTTTGGAAGAACTCAGCTATCACATCTACTGCAATGATCGACCTTTTGAAGTCTAGGGTGCAAACCAGTGGATCGAGTTTAAGTCCATCGGTTAAGGCGAGATATGTACACCTTCAGCATATTTGGCAGCAACTGTAAGGAATGCTTTGTGTTCTCAATTTTGTCAAGGAAGAAAACTCATACAGAGAAGGTGTGTAGATTAAGATAGTGTTTGCATGTGGTTTGTACAATGTTGCACTAAAAGAGGTGATTGCACACCTAAGGTTATTTTAGTTATATAGGTCTAAAATAGGTAATAGTTTGCTTAACCCTCCAAATTATTTCTTTAAAATCGTTTTATTTGATTTAGTTGTATACTAGTTTTAACACATACTTTAGTTACTAAGGGCTTCCCTTATGGCTCAGCTGGTAAAGAATCCGCCTGCAATGTGGGAGACCTGGGTTTGATCCCTGGGTTGGGAAGATCCCCTGGAGAAGGTAAAGGCTTCCCCCTCCAGTATTCTTGCTAGGAGAATTCCAAGGACTATATAGTCCATGGGGTCACAAAGAGTTGGACACGACTGAGCGACTCTCACTTTAAGCCTCTAGAACACCTCGTCACCCTCTCTGATACTTAAATCAATCAGCTATCCCCTTACCCCCTGGGAAACAGGAAAGCTTCCAGTGAAGGGACCTTGTGTTGTTTACCTTTGTCACCACGTCAGCCAATATATTGCTGACATAAAGTGTGCAGCCATCAAGAGTTAGAATGCATGGGGAATGATTAAGGGCTGTGTGAATGATGGAACTCTGAGCCACAAAAGCAATGTGGAAACTCAACAGTCAGAGCTAGCTAGTGGTCCAGAGGTTTCAGTTACCAAAGGTCAAAAGCCAGTGTACCAGAGAGAGATGGAGGTATGCAAAGACAGATGTGCATGGGCAGGCAGTTCCAGGACTGGAGTGGTCATCATCGGGCATGAAACATGCAGGCAGCCAGGAAGGGGGCCATCGCAAGAGTTAAGTAGTCACTGGTGGAATGACCTCCTGAAGAGGTAGGCCTGTGTTTGTTTTCTTTTTATTACTTTTTGGCCATACTTTGAGGCATCTGGGATCTTAGTTCCCTGATCAGGGATTGAACCTGTGACTCTGCAATGCAAGCTCGGAGTCTTAACCACTGAACCACCAAGGAAGTCCCAGGCCTATGTTTGAGAATTGCTGTGACATCTCTCAGTTGGCTAGATGCCAGTGCCCTAGTGTGGCTGCCCATCCCAGTGCAGGGACAGCAACTCAGTGACCAGCACAGGTCATCCCCATGGCTAAACACATTGCAGCCTCAGAAGGCAAAGCGAGTTTGGTCATTTTGTAGCTGGTTTGAAAAAGGAGTCCTTTTCTGAAGGGAGCATTTCTAGATTCAGGGAGTATGATGCCTACTCGGTGGTGGCTGGGAAAGCTGTGGGTAACAGGAGACCTGGGTTTACATGTTCTTCTGTATATGCAGGTATTGGCCACTTTTCAAATACGTTCCACACCTGCCAGGTGAGGAGGAAGCTGTGCCTCTGAATGCAGTCAGGGACTGGGGAACTCTGCTGGGGAGGAGGGCTGGGGTAGGTTATATTCACTCCTATATTTGCTATTTCTGCATAATTTGGGGTCCTATAGATCTGAGTTGCCTTTTATGTGATTTTCCTTCCCTAAATAACTTCTTTCTGCACTCCTTACACAGAAAATCTGTTGATTGCAAATCCTCTCACTTTTTGCCTTAAAATGGCTTTTATGCTTGCCTTCATTTTTGAAGGACAGCTTCACTAGGTACAGAATTTTTGGTTGAAGAACTTTTCTGTTTCAGCACCATGAATATGTCATTCCAGCTTCTTCTGGTTCCATAGTTTTTAGATGATGTCAGTCATGTATCTTGTCATTATCCACTTTTACATAATATGTTATTTATTTCTGGCTCTTTTAAGCTTTTTCTCTTCTCTTAGACTTTCAGTAGTCTGGCTGTGATGTATCCCA
Source organism: Bos javanicus (assembly GCF_032452875.1). NCBI lineage: Eukaryota > Metazoa > Chordata > Mammalia > Artiodactyla > Bovidae > Bos > Bos javanicus. The sequence goes on along the minus strand of NC_083897.1, from coordinate 33,030,965 downwards.
GGGTGACTTTCCTTTGTTTTATTGCCCTTGGGGTTCTTTGAGATTCTTAGATTTCTCTAAAGGTGAGAACTGGCTGAAAAGGACATGAAGAACATTTTGGGTCTTGTTGCAATGGTTTCACCTATGCAAACATTTGCCAAAACTCATTGCACTTTACTTTTAGCATCTATGCATCTCACTGTATGCAGCCTAGACAAGTGACTTAAAGCTTTAATGCAAAAAATGTGTAACCTATGGAAGCTAGATGTGTTGATTTTCCTTAATAAATGGGTCTATTAGAACTAAGTCTGGGGATTCAATTTGCCATTTCATTTCTGAGGACATTTTTAAAATCTGTGGGCATATTTTATCTTCTAAATGATATAAGTCCTGGTTAAAATGAAAAAAAAAAAAGGTAATGTAGTAAAAAAGAAAGATACTTTAAAATCACTTTCTAAACCATTAGGGGAGGATCTTCATACTAAGAAGATGTGCTCAATAGAAAAGTAATCTATGAAACTGAAAGGGACACATCTTGAGATCTGTGTGTATGTGAAATAGAGAGAAAGGAAGTTAAGGAGGAAGGAAGGAAGGAAAAGATGAATGACTTTGAAAGTGATGGGATGGAGGATTTGTTAATTTGGCTTCTCTATTTCACGGCAGATGTTGGGGTGTGGATGCAGGCCAGTAGGCTAACACTAGGTAATTTTTTGAGCTCAAGGAGTTGAACTCTGCAGAGACACTTCATTGTCATGCGCTAATGTTCTCCTCCCCTCAGTCCTTCACCCTGTGTCAACCACTGTAAATTAACATAGGACTTCTTGAGTTCACCTGTGACATTCCTTCATCTTTGCATTCATTCAGCCAATACTTGTTCTGTGCTAACTACCTGCTAAGCATTCTTTTATGCATCAGAAATATAGTGATCACAAGCAGGGCAAACAGGATCCTTATACTCGTGTGCTTGTGTTTGTGAGAGAGAGAATCAGGTGATAAGAAAAATAAATAAGGTGATTGCAAGTACCAGGGTGCACACAGCAGGGTCTTGTGATAAGGAACACCTGAGGTGACTGTGTCTGTTACAACTTAAATGACCAATGAAGGTCTAAACATCACATCTCGGGCCTGAGCCAAAGGGACAGACAGGCATGTACCATCTACAGAGAGAAATTTTATTGTCTTCTTGCTAGTTTCCTAGGTAGGTGAAAAAATACCATGGGAGTCATTGGATGAAAAATTAACAAAAAGGCTGGTTTTCCACAGTGTGCTGGGCTCTTTCTGGGGAGAGAAGTTGAGGACAGTCTGTGTCTCTGCCTGTTAGCCCCCTGTGTGGATGACTTAGTGTCCAGGACTCAAGAGTACAGAGAACAAAGAGAATCAGGGCTGGCCGATGGCTGCCCACAGCCCTGCAGCCAGAGAGGTAAGCATGGGGCTGGGGAGATAAACACACCAGGTCACGAGGCAGTTAGTCATGGTCACCTGTGCATGTTCCCCAAGGGAACAAGATGGTAACAATACAAACTGTCTCTCCTGCTGGGCCAGCGGGACAGGAAGACTCCAAGCCAGCAAAGCTGGACATCTCATGCCCGCCAAGAGCAGATGTGAACACAGCTCGATGAAACATGCGGATGATCTTTAGTCTGTACATGGACCACTCCCCGGAGTGTGTAGACACCCCAGACTGAGGCTCTGAGTCTACACTAGTGTGAAGCTGGAGGCAGTGACTGTTCATGGCTGATGCTCAATCAGTTTGGAGCCAAATTGGGCTTCCTTGAAAGAGAGGTGAAAGGAAAGGACAGGGCAGAGTCCCGTGGGCTAGAAGGTAGGCCTTGTTTCCAAGTCACATGTATTGTTTTCCTAGAGGGACTGTGGGAGGGCTCTGTGCAGGAAGCTAACAGGTGGAAGAACGAGTGATTGTGGGAGAACTTGGTGCAGGAGGTCCCAGAGGCTAACAACCAAAAGAATGCCCCCTGAGATCAGCCGGCCTCCAGGGGAATGGACTCGATCACCTGGTGGTTTCCTCACTCATTACCATTTGCAAGTCCCTTGGTGTACCAGAGGTCAAATTGCCAACACCTGCTGGATCATCAAAAAAGCAAGAGAGTTCCAGAAAAACATCTATTTCTGCTTTATTCTTCATACTGGAGAGAGACCTTATAAATGTACTGCTGCTGCTACTGCTAAGTTGCTTCAGTCGTGTCCGACTCTGTGCGACCCCATAGACAGCAGCCCACCAGGCTCCACCGTCCCTGGGATTCTCCAGGCAAGAACACTGGAGTGGGTTGCCATTTCCTTCTGCAATGCATGAAAGTGAAAAGTGAACGGGAAGTCGCTCAGTCATGTCCAACTCTTTGAGACGCCATGGACTGCAGCCAACCAGGCTCCTCCGTCCATGGGATTTTCCAGGCAAGAGTGCTGGAGTGGGGTGCCATTGCCTTCTCCATTACATTTATAAATGTACAAAATGTAGCAAAGCCTTTATCTGTTACTCACAACTAACCTATCACTAGCAAATTCATACTAGAGAGAAACCTTATTAATGTAAAGAATGTAACAAAGCATTTCATCGTCTCTCACATTTTACTGGACATCAGCAAATTCATACTGGAGAGAAGCCTTATAAATGTAAAGATTTTAACAAAGCCTTTATTCAGTGCTCAGATCTTACTCAACATCACTGAATTCATATGGGGCAGAGATGTTATAAATGTACAGAATGTGGCAAGGCCTTCATTGAGGGTTCCAGTCTTACTAAACAACAGTGAATCCATACTGGGGAGAGACTGTATAAATGTACAGAATTTGGCAAAACCTTTAATCGGAACTCAATTCTTACTACACATTTGTGAGTTCATCCTGGAGAGAAGCCTTATAAATGTACAGAATGCAGCAAAGCCTTTAGTCATAGTGGTTGGCTCACTAAACATCTGAGAATACACACTGGAGAGAAACCCTAGTAATGGAACAAGTGATAGAAGAGGTTTGCCCTAAACATGCATCAGAAAACACAAGAGTTTATACAAGAAACATATAGAAATGATGTAACAAATATGTAGAAAGGTATTTAATCAAAAGTTAAATCGATGTAAATATCAGAGATTGCATACTAGAAGGCATTTCATCAAACTTGTTTTGAGAAGTTTCTCTAAAGGAGAATGACTGTAGGGAGTACTCCATAGTTAAAACACATAGAAAATGGATATATTAGCATGAATCATGAGATGAGGGTTGATGGTTAGAAAGTTACAATTCTTAGCAATGTATGTATGCTTGTTAATAATGACATGATTTGAGATTATTTGAAGTAAATGTAATTCGGCACTCAAATAATCCATACTGTGCTTTCTTTCTAGTGTGTTTGCAAACATGGGTTTTTTATGGTTTATTAAAGATTAGCCTTTTTATATAGTGTTGCAACCATTTCTATCTATTCTCCATTAGAAGATGAAGGATACTGTAGTGTAAAATGTACAATGAACATCTAAGTGGAGATGTTTGGCATTGCTGTGAAATATCCTGGAGGTTGCCATGATGTAAGTGATCATTTAATCTTTCCATGTATTAAAGTAAGACAGAAGTTGGTTGTAAGGTTTCAGTAGAAATATCCTTGATTTGTAAGAAGAACACAATGACAGTTCACTGCAATATTTATGTATCTTTGTAATATCAGCACAAGTCATGATTATTACTTGACAATGTTGAAATAAAGACAGTGGTAACCTAGAAATGTCGGAGAAGGCAATGGCACCCCACTCCAGTACTCTGGCCTGGAAAATCCCATGGATGGAGGAGCCTGGTAGACTGCAGTCCATGGGGTCGCTAAGAGTCAGATACAACTGAGAGACTTCACTTTCATTTTCTGCTTTATTGATTCTGTGGATCACAATAAACTGTGAAAATTCTGAAAGAGATGGGAATACCAGACCACCTGACCTGCCTCTTGAGAAATCTGTATGCAGGTCAGGAAGCAACAGTTAGAACTGGACATGGAACAACAGACTGGTTCCAGATAGGAAAAGGAGTATGTCAAGGCTGTATATTGTCACCCTGCTTATTTAACTTATATGCAGAGTACATCATGAGAAACGCTGTGCTGGAAGAAGCACAAGCTGGAATCAAGATTGCCGGGAGAAATATCAATAACCTCAGATATGCAGATGACACCACCCTTATGGCAGAAAGTGAAGAGGAACTCAAAAGTCTCTTGACGAAAGTGAAAGAGGAGAGTGAAAAAGTTGGCTTAAAGCTCAACATTCAGAAAACGAAGATCGTGGCATCTGGTCCCATCACTTCATGGGAAATAGATGGGGAAACAGTGGAAATACTGTCAGACTTTATTTTGGGGGGCTCCAAAATCACTGCAGATGGTGACTGCAGCCATGAAATTAAAAGACACTTACTCCTTGGAAGAAAAGTTATGACCAACCTAGATAGCATATTAAAAAGCAGAGACACTACTTTGCCAACAAAGGTCAGTCTAGTCAAGGCTATGGTTTTTCCAGTGGTCACGTATGGATGTGGGAGTTGGACTGTGAAGAAAGCTGAGCGCCGAAGAATTGATGCTTTTGAACTGTGGTGTTGGAGAAGACTCTTGAGAGTCTCTTGGACTGCAAGGAGATCCAACCAGTCCATTCTGAAGGACATCAGCCCTGGGATTTCTTTGGAAGAGATGATGCTAAAGCTGAAACTCCAGTACTTTGGCCACCTCATGTGAAGAGTTGACTGATTGGAAAAGACTCTGACGCTGGGAGGGATTGGGGGCAGGAGGAGAAGGGGACGACAGAGGATGAGATGGCTGGATGGCATCACTGACTCGATGGACGTGAGTCTGGGTGAACTCCGGGGGTTGGTGATGGACAGGGAGGCCTGGCGTGTTGTGATTCATGGGGTCTCAAAGAGTCAGACACAAGTGAGTGACTGAACTGAACTAAACTTTCATCATAATAGCATTTTTGCATTCAAAAGACTTCTGACTAAAATGTTTAGCTTAAAAAGTAAATGTAAATCCTGCGCCTTGAGGAGGTAAGGCCATGGTGTCCAGTGATTGGAATGTCACTGGCCCTCCAGCTTTTCCACATGAAGTTAAGAGTTGAATTCTGGAGAGTACAGCTTACAATGTGCTACTCTTTCATTATATTTAACAGGGGAGTATTACTCATTTTTCAAAATGTGTCTTTATGTGTATCAGTCAAGCTGATGGAGTGTTTAGAGCATATGAATGGAATAATAAAATACCTTAAAATGCATTATTTCTCCAGTAGTGAGTAAGAACAGATACCTCATCACCAGGCTGACTGTGATGGCATTTCTGGTACCATTTGTGATTGACTCAAAAGTCTGTTTATTTCTCTACATACTCGTCCATGCCATCAACACTGTCACTGTTGATCTCTCAGTGAGTTCTCGTGCTTGGTCCTTGAGGTTACTGTATGAAGATGGTTTGGGGCAGGCAGTTCTGGTGGACCAGATTTCAGGCTGAAATATCACAAGCAGCTTCATGTGTGTGAGACCTTCCCCAAAGCATCTTTCTCTTGATTCTTCTTTTGTGTATCAACAAATGTCAAAGATAAACAAAGAAGCTGTTGTTGTTGTTGTTTTAGTCGCTAAGTTGTGTCTGACTCTTTGCGACCCCATGGACCATAGCCTGACAGACTCCTCTGTCCATGGGATTTCCCAGGCAAGAATGCTGGAGTGGGTAGCCATTCCCTTCTCCAGGGGATCTTCCTTACCCAGGGATCAAAACCATGTCTCTTGCATTGGCAGGAGGGTACCACTGGGCCACCAGGAAAGCCCGCTTGTTTATTCACTCTGTCCCTAAACCAGGGTTTATTGTAGACTTACATAAGTGTTTCAAGACCCAAAGTTCTTGTCAAAGGAGAGAGGACAGCAAGTTGAACATCAGGTATTTGTCTCCTGGCTTTAGGAAAACATTACCATACTTGCTTTGTGCATTTTTTTTTGGCGGGGGGTGGGGGTGGGATGGGACTGAAATATTGTAAAGAGAACCTCAGATATTGTGTCATCCTCCCTAAGTCAGTGTACATCTGTGAATAATTGGATGTTCTCTTGCAGAATCATGATGCTACACTGGTACTTAATACAAGTACCAGCCAGTCCCTAGCACCATCTAATACCAGTCAGTGCTTACACTTCCTGATCTCAGCATGCTTCTAAAGTCCACACTTACTATAAAAATTTTTTTCAGCTTTAAATTTTTTTTAAAATTTTTACTGAGTTATAATTACATACAATATTATATTACTTTCAGGTATACAGCATATTGATTTGATATTTTTATACGTCACGAAATGGTCACCACTGTAGGACCAGTTACCACTGTCACCACCGATTCTTTTCCTTTGCCACATCTCGACCTCTGTATTGAGATTGTGTCCCCCGATTCTTTCCCAGCTTCGCTGGGTTTCTCTTCCTGTCACTAGCTTCTGAGGAAACCAGTTCCTCTGTCTTGCAGCACCAGTTAATTGTCTGGAGTGTCTGTTTGTGGCTTTGTTTACCTTGTCAGTCTACCCTCTGATTCACATAAACTCAAATTGCTCCTCTTTGGCAGCTGGGGACAGTTTCATGGTGACTTCTTGTCCATTGTTGATGGCTGCCTCGTCTTTTCTCTTTTCTGTCCTTCTAGCACAGCGGGAGGTACCAAGCCCATTTAGAATTCTGGACCTGGCATCCACCATCTGTCCTGAGGGTGGACATTTAGGCATTTTCCAGCCTTTGGCTCTTGTAATGAAAAACTTGTGCACGCCTGTATTTTTTGCCAGGTATTCTAGGGGTAGATTACTGAGTACAATCAAAGAGTAAATTCTTGTGGAATTTTGATGAACATTGCCAAGTTTCTCTCCCTAAAATTTTGGCAGCAGTTTCAGCAGTTATTTCCCCAGAGCCTCACCAACAGAACGTGTTGTCACACTCGAGGATTTTTTTTGCCAGCCTGACGAGTGAGAAATGGTAACTCAGTGTCCTTCTAATTCTCATTAATCCTGAGTCATTTTTTTGTAGAGCGGAGCTCAGGCCGAGGTTCTTTGCCATCTCCTGAGTGGAACTCTAAGAGTAAGAGGTTCTTCTAAGATGGTTAAAGATTCATTGATGCAGGATTCGGCAATTGAAACATTTTTTTTTTCTAGTTTGTATGACCTTAACCTTTTGCCTATTTGAATATTGATATAATGAAAACAACTGCCGTGGACCAAGTACTGTGTCACATCATTTCCAGTCTGTGCAGTAGCCCCACAGATCAGGGATTGGCAAACTTTTTTCTAAAGAGGGAGAGGCCATATTTCAGGTTCCATAGGCCATACAGTTTCTGTGGTAGCAGAAGGTGATGAACATGCTATGTTCCAATAAAACTTTATTTAAAAAAAAAGGAAGCTAGTAGGACTGGCTGCTGGCCATCCTTTGTGACTCCATCTCACAGGTAAAGAAAGCTGAAGAAAACCAAGCAGCTACCCGGAGACCTGTAGCCACACACATTGACCCACGTTCAAGAGAAGGTCTGCCTGGCTTTCTACATCCAGCCACACTGAATACTTGAATTATAGTGTTTTTTTTTGGTTTTGTGTTGTTTATTTTCCTATCCCTGTAGCTCTGGGAACATTGTCTTTAGTCTCAACTCTTATCAGCTGTTCTCATTTTCTGAATATTTTGAAGAAAGTCAGGGAGTAAAATTTGCATGTCATAATACCTCTGTGGGTATGCTTCTGAATAGATCTGTACATTAAAATATTATTAAATAATATATCAAGTGAAAGGCTGTATATTTGAACTGTAGTCTGGTGAACATCCCCAGTTTTAGACATTATCTTAAAGCATCACCCTATGTTTTCACGTGTTGTCACATGTTTTCTCATGTAAGGGAAGGAGTTGTCTCTGCCTTGCATCAAGTGTCTTGAAATCTATAGAATAGATATTGATAGATGGAGTTATTGTGCATTGACAGTTGCAAAGACCGTGTCATGCAGTGCTATTAAACATGGCCTTGTTTGATTTCTTCTCAAGTTCAACTCCATCTTTCTCTTCAAGGGAACTCCAGTTATATCCTAAATGAAGCTTTCTGGTCCTTTAGAGCTATTGTAATTGATATTGATCCTTTTAGCACTATGTCCTTTGAAGATTTCCTATCAGTCTATTTGCTAATAGAGTATTTTAAAGTGGTCACATCTAAAAAAAAAAAAAAAAAAGTGACTGAGTTAGCCAAACCTCAAAGCTTTCTCCAACAAAAAGAAAGCAAAGTTGTCCTCTGCTATACATTCTGTGATGGGGAGCAAGGAGGGGACCTAGGAAGTAAGCCTGTCCTTACAGTAATCTTGCCATGAGATGTGTCCTGGTGAGCAAACTGAAAGATCAGATAGAGGGAGACACATGAGGACCTGATTCTGTGGCAGCAGTGTCTGGGAGCTTAACAGATGTCTGTAAACTGTGTTTCATTGGTTTCCCCCTTTCCTGCCTGTGGTCCCTTCAGGACATGGCAGCTGCTGGTACCCAACAACCCCGTCTCCTCCCAAACCTCACCAGCCCCACAGCCACCACCCTCAGGCTTCCTCTGTCTTCCAGCACCTCCTATCATGAAGCCACCAAGTGTGTTCATGATCTTGTGTGGACTTACTGTGGTCATTCTAGACCCTTGCTGCTGAGAGTAGTATGTACATCTTGTCGTTTTACACCTGCTAGTGCCAGCCCAAGGGTTGTCCAGTGATAGGCGTTTAATAAATGTTTCATAAGCAAGCATTTTATGAGGGCACTAATCCCATTCACTGGGTCTCCACACTGGTGAGCTGATCACTTCTCAAAGACCCTCATATTTTAATACTGTCTCATTGAGGGGTTAGAATTTCAGTAGGTGAATTTTGAGGGAATGAAAACATCCAGTCCATAACACGTGTCAGTAACTCCCATACAATCGAAAGAAAAGTTAAATCTTATGTCTGAGACTTTTATATACTGTGATATCATATAATCTGTTTCATTAGACTTTACTCATGTAGCTGATCAATTTTGCTGTTTTCTTTGATGAGCCAAAATACCTTGGTTATACTCAAAATTCAATGTAAAAGCTATGATTAATATGCATACACATCTGTGTGTGTATAATAAAAGTAGGTGATTTCCATTTCTTAGGCTGTTGAGAGCTTTATGTAAGACTTGGACTTCCAACATGGAAAGGAACTTTTTTTTTTTATTCTAGCACAATGACATCATTTAATAAGTATTTGGTGAACAGATCTATTTTTCTTCTAGGAAAAAAATGTAATCCTTCATCCTTTTTCCCTCAAAATATGTCTGGTAGGAAAGATTTTCTAATTTGTAATCTCCAACTTCACTAAGTCAGGTCCCTAGGACTAATATAAACAGGCTCTGAATGAATGAGTGATAAAGATCACGTCCTATGGAGAATGGTGCGTTCATGAACTAAAATCCCAAATTCCCAGGTGGTAAGCTTGGCACCTTGTTCTGTACAAAATGTGAGGTACCAAGCCAGAACATTTTATATTTCATTAATGATGTGAGCAAGTGAACTGTGTAATAGATCTCTGAAAGCTTTTTTGAACCTTGGTTCAGACAGCACCATGAATAATGGGAAGTTCACGCTGTTTGATATGGAGGTAAAATCTAGATGTTGAGTCTGTGGAATGGAATGTTTTGGGGAATCGTGCTAGCAGACACTCCCAAACCTCGGTTCAGATTTCTCATTTTCTCTGCATCATGAGAGCCTGAAATTAGTTTTTTTATAGCTGTAACTGCAGTGAAATGTCTTTCCCGCAGCCCAGCCAGTTAAACACCTCAGCTCACGACTGAGCATCATTGCCTGGATGAAGCAACAGTTTGTATGAGGCAGATTTCAGAGGAGCTGTGTGGGTTTTTCATCAGAATCCTCAGAAACCTATCACCCACGATGAACAAAATGGAAACAGTTCTTCCTGGCTCTTCTTTTTCCCAACCTCTCTCTACATGCTCACAGCCACACAGACTTCTAAATGTACATGAAATCTTGGAAATAGCAAACATGACAGTGTCACACACCTTCTAGAGTCTAGTGGTTTCATTCACACAGTGATGTGTAAATGCGGATTCAGAGGACTAAGTGACTTCTTCATGCAGGACCAGGTGGTATCGAGTCTTCCTGCTTGTGAAGCCTGTGCCTCCTCTTAGCTAAGCTCTGCAGATGTCTGTGCCCTCCTCTTCTCTAAGCTCTGTGGAACTCTGAAGATCTTATAACACAACAGGAGCAATCATGTTGCCTCAGTTGATCATGTCCCTCAGTGCCAAGGGGGCTTGGGAAGCTGTGGTCAGGCAGGACCCCACTTGTCCCAGGCTCCTCCTTGTCCCAGAGGAGCATAAGTAATCCCTTATCCCGCCCTCCCTGGACCATCCTGTACCCACTGCCTCACCCAGGACAGACTCCCTCCTGCCTCTTGGAGGCTCTGATGTCCAAGTCCCCCTTTCACACCCTCCCTGTGGTCACTATTGAGGTTGATGCCCATCTCACTCTCCCTGGATATGGAGAAGTGGCCTGGGGGCCTGTCATCCACAGAGCAAGTGAAAACACTGATCAGTGAGCAAGCCAGCAGCGCAGGGATCATAATGACCAGGTGGGAACAGACGGAGCAGCCTGGGGGCCCTCATATGGCCGTCCTGACCCGCCTGCCCCACATAGAGGGAAGGCTGTCTCACCTGGTCCTTGGGGGAAGTGGGTAGGTTTGAAATGTCCACTCTCTGCTCTGACTGGCGAAATACAGTGACTGAGGAATCCAGGCATGTCACTGCTTCCATCCTGAGAGTGTGTTTCTGTGGACACACTGGCGTCTTCTGTTGGGACGCTGATGGACGTGCGCTGTGGTGTGTGGGCAGCAGAGCCTGGTCCTCAGGCATCTGAGTACAGCACTGGTTTTGCCCTGAGAGTGGTTGACTCCAGCACATTCCAGAAAGAGGAGCGTAAGATCTGAAGGAAGATGGCAGAGATACTGTTCTGGTCGACTCTTGACTGGCAATAGGGTCCCTGGGCTGAGGGGCTTACTGGTCAGTGTCTGTCCCCTCACTGCCCCTGTGCACCCCCAGAAGGCTGTGTGTCCTTATCCACACATTGACTAAGTGACTTTTAGGGGGAAAATAAAACTAAAGCAGACAAACAGAAACAAAGCCCACTCCCTCTGTTGCCAGGCATGGGGTCTGAGGGAGTGCTGCCCCCACCGTGGGGTCCCAGGAGTGTTTCCTACTCTGACCACCTGAGTCAGGCCCCACATCCCCAGTCCCACTCAGGCCAGAGGCTGCCCACTGTGTGACCACAGCACCACCCAGCCTGGTTCCATGGGGGCTCCGTAGTAGGATGGAGCTTCCCCACCAGGTCCAGGTGCTCTATGCCAGACAAGCCGGGGCAGCCCCAGGTTTCTGGACACACATTCTCTCTGGACAAACAATAGCTGGCTGAGGCCCGGGTAGGGGAGGAGGAACCAGGTGGGTGCTCAGGCCAGATTCAGCTCTCCCTTAGGCAATTTCCCATCCATAAGGAGGGGCCCAGATTGTGGAATCCACACACGTGGGACAGTAACATGCTGTGTGCCAGAGGAAGCTCCAGGGCCGGCATAGCCCAGCGCATAGCAGGCATTTCGCTGAAGGGCTCGTTCAGCTGCCTCAGGAGGATAAGTTCATTCCAGCCTAAACATGAGCCCTTATGGAAACATTCAATGCCACAAAATTTACTATAAAAAATGATGATTTCTTGAGTAAGTCAGGAAAGGAGCATTTATACATGCAGACCTGGTGGTGGGGCATGGAGAGAGTGGAAAAGAGGGTAAGAAATGCCCCATCCTGAACTGCTAACCCGCTCTCAGTGGACACCCCAACACTCAAGGTCAACAGGGACAGCCTTGTGTTCATCAGTATCAGGGACCAGAGCATAGGGACCCAGTGTGTGTGGTGGCATTCTTGGTGGTGGACCCTGGGGTCAGTGTTTGCACGGGGAGGATCCTGAGACGGGACATGAGGACTGTGAGCAGGAACTTCCTGAGCATCCTTGGGGCTGTTACTCTCTCCCACCTCCCGAGAATAGGACAGAAACATACACTGCTCAGATTTGCAGGCATGCAAACCTCAGTGGCCATGGCTCACTCTAGGAGTGTTTATTTTATTTGATTATTTATAAAAATAACGAATCTGTGTTTAGAAGAAAGTCTCCTAATAACCTAGCTCCAATCTCATAAATCAGTGATATCGTAATAGGTCTTGAACTGTTAAAACATAATTTCCCAGAATTTTAAGCACAGGGATTTTCAGAAGAAACCATCTTCTCCGCACCTACATTGTTAATTTTATCCCTGCTATAAATTATTTGTGTGGGAAATCCCCTGGGAGAACTGGCCGAGGAGCAGCTCCATGTAAATACCGAGAGACATTCAGGGACCTTGTGGACCACCTTCCTTCCTGGATGTTGAGATGTCCTGGGACTCTCTCTGCTATTCAGTACATTTTCAACAGTTTACATATTTATAGATACAGCTGGTTTATACAGGACATTTTTCTGTCAGTCAGTTCAGTCGCTCAGTTGTGTCTGACTCTTTGCAACCCCATGAACCGCAGCACGCCAGGCCTCCCCGTCCATCACCAACTCATGTCCACCCAAACCCATGTCCATTGAGTCGGTGATGCCATCCAACCATCTATCAACCTCTGTCGTCCCCTTGTCCTCCTGCCCTCAATCTTTCCCAGCATCAGGGTCTTTTCCAATGAGTCAGCTCTTCACATCAGGTGGGCAAAGTATTGGAGTTTCAGCTTCAACATCAGTCCCTCCAATGAACACCCAGAACTGATCTCCTTTAAATGGATTGGTTGTATCTCCTTGCAGTCCAAGGGACTCTCGAGAGTCTTCTCCAACACCACAGTTTAAAAGCATCAATTCTTCGGTGCTCAGCTTTCTTCACAGTCCAACTCTCACATCCATACATGACCACTGGCAAAACCATAGCCTTGACAAGATGGACCTTTGTTGGCAAAGTAATGTCTCTGCTTTTTAATATGCTGTCTAGGTTGGTCATAACCTTCCTTCCAAGGAGTAAGAGTTTTTTAATTTCATGGCTGCAGTCACCATCTGCATTGATTTTGGAGGCCAGAAAAATAAAGTCAGCCACTGTTTCTACTGTTTCCCCATCTATTTGCCATGAAGTGATGGGACCAGATGCCATGATCTTAGTTTTCTGAATGTTGAGCTTTAAGCCAACTTTTTCACTCTCCTCTTTCACTTTTATCAAGAGGCTCTTTAGTTCTTCTTCACTTTCTTCCACAAGGGTGGTGTCATCTGCATATCTGAGGTTATTGATATTTCTCCTGGCAATCTTGATTCCAGCTTGTGCTTCATCCAGCCCAGCATTTCTCATGATGTACTCGGCATAAAAGTTAAATAAGCAGGGTGACAATATACAGTCTTGATGTACTGCTTTTCCTATTTGGAACCAGTCTGTTGTTCCATGTCCAGTTCTAACTGTTGCTTCCTGACCTGCATACAGATTTCTCAAGAGGCAGGTCAGGTGGTCTGGTATTCCCATCTCTTTCAGAATTTTCCAGAGTTTATTGTGATCCACACAATCAAAGGCTTTGGCATAGTCACTAAAGCAGAAATAGATGATTTTCTGGAATTCTCTGGCTTTTTCAATGATCCGGCAGATGTTGGCAATTTGATCTCCGGTTCCTCTGCCTTTTCTAAAACCAGGACTTCCCTGGTTTCTCAGATGGTAGAAGTGTCTGCCTACAATGCAGGAAACCTGGGTTAGGCTGAGTTAACCTGGGTCAGAGGATCCCCCTGGAGAAAGAAATGGCAACCCACTCCAGTACTCTTGCCTGGAAAATCCCATGGATGGATGGAGGAGCCTGGTAGGCTGCAGTCCATGGGGTCGCAGAGTCGGACACGACTGAGTGACTTCACTTTCACTTCTATCTGTTGGTGATTATGAATGAAGCTGCTCTAAACCTTTGCCTACAGATCTTTGTGTGGACAAATGTATGTGATATGTCCCTTGATTATGTCCTCTGCCTTCAGCCTGTTTTTAGTTAGTGGACCCTAAATTACTTGAAATGCTTTCTGAACAAACCTTGAAAACTGAATCGCATTTTAGCTGCATGGAGAAGTGTGTGTAGAAAAATGCTTTGGCGATCCTATTCATAGTTTGGACCAAGGCACTATAAGTTGTGCTTCACAATTTTTTTTTCATTGCTTAGATTTACTGAGCATAGGGTATATCTTTGGACAGTTAAAAATTCAGAGTTTTTAAAATTTATCCAATTAACATTTTATTTATTTTTAATTTAAATTTATTTATTTTAATTAGAGGCTAATTACTTTACAATATTGTATTGGTTTTGCCATACATCAAGATGAATCCTCCATGGGTGTACACGTGTTCCCAATCCTGAACCCCCCTCCCACCTCCCTCCCCATACCATCCCTCTGGGTCATCCCAGTGCACCAGCCCCAAGCTTCCTGTATCCTGCATTGAACCTGGACTGGCGATTCGTTTCTTATATGATATTATACATGTTTCAATGCCATTCTCCCAAATCATCCCGCCCCCTCGCCCACAGAGTCCAAAAGACTGTTCTATACATCTGTGTCTCTTTTGCTGTCTTGCTTACAGGATTATCGTTACCATCTTTCTAAATTCCATATATATATATATATATATATATATGCAAACGATTAACATTTTATTGCTGAGCAATTTTGATTTGTTTCCGAGCTTAGTGTTTCTAGTTTGTTATGATGTGCTTGAGTAAGGATATTCAACCTTCACCTGCAATCTCAAACTCCAGTATGCTCTGAACACTCTGTATTTTAGCCTAATTTCTCAGTGGCAAAAACCTGACCTGAACTGACCTGGGATCTGAGGGGAGAGCATTGCATTGAGTGTGAAGGAATGAGATGTGTGTGCTGGGGGAGGGGACACTGCCCATGAACCTGCTGCCACGGTTACATCATCTGGTGAGGCACCTTCCTAACATCTGGAAAAGTATGAACTTTGCAATACGCTCAGCTCCAAGAGATTTGAAGGAAGGATCTGTTTTTACTCCATCTGTTTTTGGCACAACTGCCCACTAGCTGTTTGATAGAACTGAGCTGTGCTAGAGAGTGAATCTGAAGCTTTTTTTTTCACTGTGACTACACCTGTATACTTTATGCAATGACCCAATACAATGCAAATACATCCAGTTTCCAAAGCAACAGCTCCTGTGCATGCAGTGTACTCCTCTTTTCCTCTGCTGTGTTCATGGAAAAGAAAATGCTGGCTGGTGCCGCTACTTTTGTTTGATTCCAAACTGGTTAGTCGTGGCTGCAGCTGAGAGAGCCATGAGCTATGGGTGATGCTCAGCCAGGAGGGAGACTGGAGGTCCATGCCTGCCTCGCTGTGCCCGGGCCCACAGGGATGACAGACATTTATGTGTCATGGCATTTGTGGGCTGTCACAGTGACAAATGATCCCTGCTTTACTGCAGAAACACACATGCAGGTTCAACTCAAAATCTTTGCAGTTCACGTCAAGCAGAGGAAACCCAGAGACTGTGTCCTCCAATCATCTGGAGTGAATCACCCAGCTCCAGAGAGATTAGACTAGATTCTACTCACATCCTGTGTTGCTGTTGTTCACAGGGCCATACAAGCCAATTAGAGGATCCCCATGGGGTGGGCTGGTGGAGGGAGTGAGTGTGAGACAAAGGATGTATTTCAGGAGCTAGACTGAAGACAATCATGGGCACTGCTGGGGAAGTGAGGGGTCCCAGAGGAAAGAGGAGGTGAACCAGTATGCACTGGTGCTGAAGTGGAGTCCTGATGGGACTCAGGGAGGGTCCCTGGGTCAGCCCTGTCCCAGTGCAGCTCCCCTCCTGTGGGATGGTGACCAAGCATCAGTCCCTGGGCTCCAGAGGCCACCAGAAGACCAGTTACAACCATCTCAGTAGTTCATATTCATCTAAATAATGCTCGTTTGCATTTTAATTGTTTTACTGGAATTCAATTGAAGTTGACCTTCCTACCAACTCTGAACCAAAGGGCTGGCTCCCAAAGGAGTGGCATGAATGGGGTTGTTCTTTTCCAGCTTCTGAAGGTTAACAGCATTTGTGTTTGTCCATAAGTCTGCTTTTCAGCCCTACCTGAAATTCCAGCGCTCTTCTTTTGGCCATACCTGGAATTCCAACACTCTTCCTCTTTCCTGGCCCCTTATCAATTTCCCTGTGTCTTTATTTTGAATTTTCTGAGTCAAAATGAAACCTCACAGTTGGGAAGACCCTGAGAAGTCATTTTGTTAGTGAGAAACTGAGACTTGGAAAAGCAAAGTGGTTAGCCTGTGAACATCCACCCCAGCCTCACTGCTTCCCTGGACTTGGATGGGAGGATGGTAATTGAGTTTGACCAAATATAACCATGGCTGAGACTACAGCAGTTGGTCATTTTCTTTCCCAGGCAGGTAATCGACTTTGTGTTTTCATGATATGTTCTACACGAGGAATTCTGAAAAGTATGACACTTCTGATTTTATTTTATTTTATTTTAAACTTTATAATATTGTATTAGTTTTGCCAAATATCGAAATGAATCCACAATATGAAATATTAAAAATACACTTTTGTGCATGCAAACCAGCTTTCAAAGATAAGAACCTAGGTGACTGTGATAAGATAAGACAAAGATAAGAACACAAGTGACTGTGTCCCCCTCTCTGTCCAGAAACATGTTTGTCGCTTTCATGGAGTTCTTTACAGGTGAGTCTGTAAGTGATCGATATTCTGTATGCTTGCTACTTCTTTTTTTTTCTCTCAATATTGTTTGTGAGATCCATCCATGTTTATTGGTATAGATCCAGGTTGCACATACATTTGCACTAACTTACTGATGCACAGTGTTTTATGGCTACATTCTCTCTCCTCTTGATGAATAAGTAGGGTTTTCCCTAGTTTTCAGCTTCCTAGACTCCCTTTCAAGAGGAATAATCACCCTGCACAAATAGAATCATGTGACTGTAACTGGATTGGAGAGGAAGTGTCTGCCTGTTGACAAGAACATGAGGTTATAAGTTGTTTAGCTTGTGCTTTTCTATACAGAAAATGTAATTGAGCTGAGCCCAGAAAGTCATGCGATCTAGGATAACGTCTTATGGGGAAATGTATACATTGATCTCCTTAATTTATTAGAACAGGGCTTCGACACATAACCTGGTCATCCTGATTTCAAACGCAGAATTTACTGGAAATAAAATTTAATTTGTTGAGCTTCCCCAGTGGTTTAGTGGAAGTGGATAAGAATCCACCTGCCGATTCTGCCAATGAAGACATGGTTTCAATCCCTGATCTGGGAAGATCCCACATGCTGCAAAGCAACTAAGCCTGTGCACCACAACTACTGAACCTGTGCTTTAGAGCCCGGGAGCCAAAACTTCTGAAGCCCGTTCACCCTAGAGGCTGTGCTCTGCAACAAGAGAAGCCACGGCAATAAGAAGCCCGGGCATTGCCACAACTAGAGACTAGCCCCCGATCTCTGCAACTAGAGAAAACCCATGCAGCAACAAAGACTCAGTGCCACCAAAAATAAATATTTTAATTTGTTATTAAATGCTCTGAAATGAACAGTGACAATTCATTTATGGAGCCTCCCATAAATATTTATACTCTGTGCATTCCCTGAAACATCTGAATTACTCCATGGACTTTGGCCAACATACATGAGAAGAAATCTCTCGCTCTTCCCCTCCAGTCAAGACCTCTCTCAGGCACAAACCCCACATGCCTTCCAGGGTGACCTGTCATGTCTGTACCACACCTCACTCTCACCATGGAAAGGGTACCTCCCAGCCCCACTTCCTACCACAAGATCATGACTTCCTCCGTGGTCTCAGTTCTGTGGTAATGGTGGGGAGTTCCTTGCTCCAAAGCCTTCAGCCCTTCTGGTTGTGCAGATGCTTTGCCAGAGTCTGATTCCAGCAAGGAGGACCTGGCCTCAACACCTCTTCCTGTTTTATCTCTGTGTTTAAGACACACTTTTATAACCAACATTCAGTGCCCAAGGGAGAGAGCCTGACTCTCAACAGAGGCATAATAAATATTTTTGGAATAAATAAAAAATCTGACCAAATCAAGCCATTTCATGTTCATTGGATATGATTAGTAGTTCTTGTTCTTGAAATGTTTTCTCTGGTGTATACAAAAAATGCATATATATTTTTAATGGTTTATAGTTTCCAATTGTGACCATTAACTCACATCCAAAGAACTAAGATGTTACTCATCAACCTCCAATCCTCAGGTGCTCTGCAGACACTAGTGACTGTCCTGTCCTTTGTACTTTTTCTTCCCTGAACTGAATTGAAACTCCAGTACTTTGGCCACCTCATGTTAAGAGTTGACTCATTGGAAAAGACTCTGATGCTGGGAGGGATTGGGGGCAGGAGGAGAAGGGGACTACAGAGGATGAGATGGCTGGATGGCATCACTGACTCGATGGACGTGAGTCTCAGTGACCTCTGGGAGTTGGTGATGGACAGGGAGGCCTGGCGTGCTGCGATTCATGGGGTCGCAAAGAGTCGGACACGACTGAGTGACTGATCTGATCTGATCTGATCTGATCTTATGGCAAACACCTGATCTAATTCTTCAGCAGAACTTTGCACAAACTATTGTCATAGGAAAGAAAGAGTAAATATTTGGAGATAGTATTAATTCTGCCAGCCTGTATTCAGAGCACACACTATACCACATGTACACACACACACACACACACACACACACACACACACATATACAAATATATACCTGTGTATATAGTCCTCCTGGATGCAGAGATTCACAAATAAGTGAGCAACATAAAGTGTTGGGGTCTAAAGGAAACAGATGGTGGATGGGCTTTGCGGTGAAGATGAAGGAGGTGAGTCTTGACTGATGAGGATGACGTGTAAGTGTGTGTGTGAGGAGGGCTTTGTGGTCCAAGGGAAAAGACTGTGCCCTGACTCAGAGGGACAAACACTTGCCTGTGCTTGGATGTGCAGCCAGAATGGCTGAAATTTGAGGTCTGAGAAAGTCATAGCAAGAGACAAGGCACATGCATCTGCAATATAGAGGACTCCTAGGTGAGCTTGGGAATATGGACCTTTCTCATCGGTGGTGCGGTGAGCAAGTCCAAACTGTGCCTCTAAAAGTTCAGCTTGGCCTGGTTGGCAGAGGGACGCCCTGAGGCAAAGTGACAGTCATTCAGAAGAGGAGGTAATGAAGGGAGACATGGAGATATAGTCAGGCATTGGGTAGAGACATCTCGTAGGAAGATGGGTGTCTGCGAATGGTCTTGGGGACATGCTGGGACTGGATGAGCAGCTTTGTGAGTTGTCATGCACTTTCTAGTCTCTTCCAGTATGTCCCAGGAGCAGGTGGACACTTGGGAGATGGGGTGGACAGCTGGGAGAGGGAATGAGGGAAAGAAATAAGGTGTTGCTGGCACTGTAGTTATTAGGGGCTTATTCAAAACCAAATATATGAGGATTAGCTACATCTAAGTACAGTTTCCGAAGTATCCATTCATTGTGATAAAAAATTTAGATCAATGAGGAGACTCTAACAGCATTTTCTAAAACCTGTGCCATGAACAGTAGCTTGGCAGAATGTAATAGATTTTAGATAAAATTTTAAGAAGTGGTTTGTGCTCAGATAAATTTGGGAAGCAGAAATTTGCATGTGAGCTCCGTTGCTTCAGTTGTGTCCAACTCTTTTGTGACCCTACTCTTTTTTGTGTGTCTGACTCTTTTGTGACTGGAGTGGGTTGCCATTTCCTTCTCCAATGCATGCATGCATGCTAAGTCGCTTCAGTCATGTCCGACTCTGTGCAGCCCTATGGACAGCAGCCCACCAGGCTCCTCTGTCCATGGGATTCTCCAGGCAAGAATACTAGAGTGGGTTGCTGTACCCTTCTCCAGGAGATCTCCCTGACCCCGGGATCGAACCCATGATTCCTGCGTCTCCTG
Source organism: Bos javanicus (assembly GCF_032452875.1). Lineage (NCBI taxonomy): Eukaryota > Metazoa > Chordata > Mammalia > Artiodactyla > Bovidae > Bos > Bos javanicus. The sequence goes on along the minus strand of NC_083897.1, from coordinate 33,010,989 downwards.
CATTGCGAGTAGCTTCTTTAGCTACTGAGCCACCTGGGAAATCCAGAGCTTTACATAAACTCCAATTTATTGTTTTTCTACAGAAATTCTCAAGTTCTTTACTGTAATAATAACCATTGTGATTTTTCTAACACTTATTTGACCAGAGGCAGTGTTTTTGTTTGTTTGTTTGTTTTTTGGTCTTGTTTTAATTCGCAGTATTTCTGAGGACCAGCACTCTGATGTGGAGAAGGAAATGGAAACCCACTCCAGTATTCTTGCCTAGAGAATCCTGTGGACAGAGGGGTCTGGTGGGCTTCTGTCCATAGGGTCACACACAGTTGGACATGACTGAAGCGGCTTAGCATGCATGCATGCATTGGAGAAGGAAATGGCAACCCACTCCAGTATTCTTTCCTGGAGAATCCCATGGACAGAAGAGCCTAGTGGGCTGCTGTCTATGGAGTCACAGAGTCGGGCATGACTGAAGTGACTTAGCAGCAGCAGGAGCAGCACTCTGATGAATGTACTTCAGTAGACTCTGGTCTAGACAGCGAAGATGGAGATTGTAGTGATAATACGATCCCCATAGGATGTATCATATGGATTCTGACCTGGTCCTTGTCCACGGCCCACACCGTCATCTTCTGGAGGCCCATGGAGCCCATGGGCTGGCAGTGCTCTGAATGTGCTGCTTTGTGAGCTCGGGTGAGAGCAGCAGGTAACAGGTTGGCACCTCTGTGGCTGACAGATTCCACTCTGAGCTGGACTGCAGCCCAGTCCTGGTTCTGGGAGCCACGTTCTGTTATGGCTGGGGAGTAATTGCTTTGCACTTGGGTTTCATTTACTCTCTTCATGTATGTGGGTGATTGAGTGTCTCCTTGGGGACCTAGGAGCACAAAGCTGAGGCTGTTGACTCGAAGCCACTGTTTGCAAATTGAGAGCCACGTACAGAGTGCAGGTTGGGGTTGGGGGCAGGCACAGCTGGCTCCTGGGTCCACTGTGCCGGGTGGGACTCTGGGTACAGTCCTCAGAGAACTCTTTCCCTCCAGTTGGCTTGGTTTGTGCTTCTCATAAAATGCCATGGTCAATTTGTTTTCTGCAAAACAGCTGCAATAATTTGTCCCCAAATCCACTCAGGAGGGACTGCCTGCTCCTCTGACCTCAGCCCCACCCAGGAAACACCTCCCTGCCCAGCCTGGCCTTCATCTCCTGGCCTGTCTTCTTGATCTCCAAATTCTCATTCTGATGATGTGAATCCTCATTTGCTCTGTCTGATCACATTAGGTGTACTTGCAAAGTAGGCAAAACCTCTACAGTTTTCCTATGATGAAATCAGTCATCAAATTTCCTTATTATGGATTTGGATTATGAATTTTATAAGTAATTGTAAAGTCTGGATGAAGTTTTCACAGTATTATACGTTTTGATGAAGGTGTCCTATTTGATTTCTCTTACTCTTAACCCAAATGCAAGGAGTTTGCCATTTTTTAAAACCTCTTGCATGATCATGTGTATTTTATTTATGGAGGTAAAGGGATGTCTCATCACTTCCATGTTTCTCTGTTCAGAGAAGCTTAGAGTTGTGTATAAAATCCAGGCTTCTAATGGACAGATCCTTGTCCAGACTGTTTTTACAAAAAGCCAGTCAGACTGGTCTGGGGAATTTTTCCTAGAAGATCCTGGATTAGGAGATTCTTTGCTTAATGAAGACTTGACTTACATTCATATTATGGTAACAAATGCAATATTCTAAAGGTGCAACAGTAGTGGACTAGTTAAGTAACTACTATCTGGACGTGAGTGTGGTAAAGGTTTATGTATATTATCATATGTGAAACGAATCGCCAGTCCAGGTTCGATGCATGATACAGGCTGCTCGGGGCTGGTGCACTGAGATGACCCAGAGGGGTGGGATGGGGAGGAGAGAGGTGGGAGAGGGGTTCAGGATGGGGAACACATGTACACCCATGGTGGATTCATGTCAATGTATGGCAAAACCAATACAATATTGTAAAGTAATTAGCCTCCAATTAAAATAAATTTACATTAAAAAAGGTTTAAAAATCTTCAGTGAGTTGTCAAGATGTGAGTGATGTATTAAATGAACAAATTATTTTCAAAAACAAAAAGTATAAGCCTAGTTTTGTTAATTTGAAGTTTGCACATGTAGTATATAGTTTCTTATAGTTTCCAAACTATTGAGTAGAGTTCCCTGTGCTATACAGTAGGTCTTGTTGTTTATCTATTTTATATACAGTGCTGTGTTTATGTTCATCCCAAATTCCAAGCTTATACCTCTCTCCTCACCTTTCCCCTTTGGTAACCAGAAGTTTGTTTTCTTTGTCTATGAGTCTATTTCTGTTTTGTAAATAGTTCGTATCATTTTTTTAATTCCACATAGAAGCAATATCACATGATTTTTTTAATTCACTAAAATATCAACATGGTTATTTCTAGGTGATAGGGGTCTTGCCATTTATTATGCTTTTACCCAAATACATCATATATCCAATGTAAATGATGACAATATGTATTTCATCGCATGAAGTGTATTTGAAAAATACATATCTTCACATGACATAGCTTCCTATTTTCTGCTGCTTTTCCCTAAACAAGTTTTAGCTCTGATACACATTGGGTCACTTTCATTTAAGTCCTGTGCAATAAAGAAGATGAACAGCATTGTCTCTTCGGGGCAGGGGGGAGCACAGGATGAGGGGAAGGTCCCAGTGAAACACAGCCACCAGGTCCTGCTGACACCAGGACCAAATCTCTCTGTTAATGACCTGCCTTTTCTTGGAACAGGATGGAAAACAAAATCGATTCAGCATTCAAAGTAATGAAGGGCTCTTGTTCAAGGACGGCTTGAATGTCTTCTCTGTTTTCCCTCTAAACTTGGATTTACTTCCAGGACTGCTTGTGTACATCCAGTCTTTAACTGCTCCCACTGGATTGCAAACACCTGCCTCTGTCCTGGACACATGGCTTATTTAATAACAGTTTAGTTCATCAGCACATTTTAAGAGCTGGTTTAAGAGTTGGTTTCGGGTTCTGCATGCTATTTCTGAAACTCCCTGAAAGCTTCCTGAATCTTAGTAAATTATGTAATACTGGAGTCAGAGAAGAGCTTTCTGATAACTTCCAGGCAGAAACTGAGCATTCTTTAAGTCTTAAGAAGATTCAAACATACTCTCTAACAGTTTAACCATAGCAACATCAAAACAACTGAATTTCCTCCTCCCTTTTTTTCCCTCCATAGGTTAAAGGGAGCCAGTGCTGGCAATGGGATCCAAGTGTTTGTGCCTGACGTGGACATGTTCATCGCCAGCCTGACCATGTGACTGGTCCGTAGGAACATTGTTCAGAAGCCAGTGGCTGAAGAGGCCGCACAGTGTAACCCAGAGTTTGAGAATGATGAGTCGGTAAGTCTCTGGGCATCTTCCTGCTTTGATTTCTGGGGCCTTGTACGTTGTGACAGTAAACAGTGCGTGCACAGAGCTTCATGTTCTCTTGTGTTGTTTGGTTACTTTGCACACCTCGTGGGTCCTCACACACGTGCATTCTCACCCACATTTGGCTACGAGGAAACAAGTCTGGAGACGTGAGGACTGCCCTGTGAGAGGCATTAACCCTAGGGGCCTGGGCTTGACCTGGTGTCTCTTCTTTACCATCCACCCTTAATTCACACTGGGAGCCTTTCAAGTTCGTGTCATGGCCCATGCTCTAGATAATTAGTTACTGCAATATTCTTAGAGAAATAACACCCAGCAGTTGTCAGAGAAAAAAAAAATAATTCTACCTTGAAGGAAGTTTCCAGTCCGTGCACCTTGCCATCCTGCTGCTGCTGCTAAGGCGCCTCAGTTATGTCTGACTCTGGGCGACCCCATAGACGGCAGCCCACCAGGCTCCCCGTCCCTGGGATTCTCCAGGCAAGAACACTGGAGTGGGTTGCCATTTCCTTCTCCAATGCATGAAAGTGAAAAGTGAAAGTGAAGTCTCTCAGTCGTGTCTGACTCTTTGCGACCCCATGGACTGCAGCCTACCAGGCTCCTCCATCCATGGGATTTTCCAGGCAAGAGTACTGGAGAGGAGTGCCATGTTCCATCCTGAGTCAGTGGTTAAATCTGCATGCTTCCATCGAGGTAGTTTTTAAAGCACTCTGGAGAAAAAATACATGCATTTGGAAAAGTGTAAGAATGAGTAAAATGTTTGTGAATTTTTAGCTGGATCAGGGGACACGTCAGATTTCACTCCATGGTGAATGGAAGCATGGGAGACAGCTGTCGCTCTGTCCCTGACCTGTTTGTTCTAATAATTATATTTTGTCATATGAGTCTAGGTGACAGTGATTTAAAAAGTAATTGATCTAGTAATTGAAAGATAAAATTTACAGGGAAAAATTCCTTAAAAGACCGTATTTGGACATTTGACATAAGACTGAGGTTTTCATTTATAAGCTTTGGCAAGAAATTAAACCTATTAAACTGAAGTTAGTTGAAATTACTTATTTCAACTAGAATGGTAACCATGATGGCATCAAAGAAAGAAAGTTCTCAGTTATGGCAAATAATGTGTGTGCTTCACAAATGAACAGCATTTTCCTTTGATATTTATTAGAATATAATGATGGAGAAAAAGTGAATATGATTCCATAAACCTCTGCAGACTAGAGATGATGTTTACACATAAAATCCTTGTGAGTAAAAAATATACAATACTGTGGCATATGCATATTCTACTGTTTTTAAGGTAAATGTTAAAAAGGGTACATGGTGTAAAAAATCATTACAGCAAGGTCATAACTACCCATCTTTTGCATTCAAGTTCACAAACTATACAACACTTGTATGAAGATGCTTCTTCTTCTGGTTAAGACAGAATTTAAAATTTTAACCTCTGCTTTTACATTTGAAATTTATTTTATAGTATTTACAGTTTTGAAAAATCATCTGGCTTAAACAATCACCCTGTTTATTCCAGATTCAGTTAAAATAAACCCATTAACTCAAGCTCTCTGGACTTAGGGCTTTTCATTATTATTATTTATAAGGCAAGGCTTGTTTTCAGTTCTCCTAATATTGTAGATGGAGGGTAAGGGATAATTACTGGGAATTGAGTGGACTCTGAAGTCAGACTTGGAAGCTGTATGATGTTGGGAAAATAGTTTATCCTTTTTCTTTTTCTGCAAAGTGGAGATTGTCCTGAGGACTTAATAAAGGGCCACACGCTTGCCTCCCTCTGCTCTTCTCCAGTTTGAAAGGAAGTAGAACACTCGCAAAAATGTCAAATTCAGAGTCTCAGAATGAGAGAAAGATAATTTGGAGGGTGCGTTTGAGGCCAACTCACTCAGTAAATGACTTCCTTCCTTGCCATCGGTAATGGACAACCATGACTGCATTACAAAACCTTCTTACAGAAAGAACTTCTGTCTCCAGTTCAAACACTGTTTTGCCATAAAACTAGGAAAACCTGCACTGACTATGGCAGATAAGGAATGTTAGGTCAGGGTCACCCATCTGGTGAAGAAGAGACACGATGTCACTGACTGATACTACAATCATGTTTCCTTCCTGATTCCCCTTGGTTTTCCAAGATGGGATCATGATACCTCTCTCTCATTTGAAATTTGTTTAAATATCTGCACCCTATATATTATTGATTACATTATTTAATGATAAAAAGGGGTAGATTCTCTAAACATTATTTTTGGGGAGCTTTTAAAATGAAAATATTAAAGTGTTAGTCACTCAGTCATGTCTGGCTCTTTGCAACTCCATGTACTGTAGCCCTCCAGGCTCCTCTGTCCGTGGAATTCTCCAGGCAGGAATACTAGAGTGGGTTGCCATGCCTTCCTCCAGGGGATCTTCCCAACCCAGATATTGAACCTGGGTCTCCTGCATTGCAGGTAGATTCTTCACCATCTGACCCACCAGAAAAGCCCTTAATATTAAAAATACTAAATATCATTACTATAAGGTTGAGTTCCCTCTAGGTTACTGTTTGGGCCTAATTTAGATATTAATTTCCATAGTCTCGGTACCTTCCAGCCCCAGGTGGCCCAGGGGAGCAGGCTAGAGTGACTGTCCAGAGATGAATCCAGGAGGAAATTTTTCTTACTGGGGAACCATCTGGCTGAAGTCTGAAAAGAATAGAAATACATGGCCAAAATAACCAGGAGAATTTATTTTATTTTGAAGTCCCTGACACACTTCCTGCGACTCATAAATCTTGCTGTTTGTGTTCAAGATTGCTTGGTGTTTGAAGATCTTTGAAAGGACTGTGTTTGCTGGCATTGCTTCTTCTCTCATTTACCTCGGTGGAGAAATGGCAGATTAATCAACCCTCAGGTGCCTGGGAAAATTGCTTTTCAAATCCAGCTTTGATTCAGAGCAGCAAGTAATCCCTGGAGAAGGCTCAGGCCTCTTCCCAAATCTCCATGGACTTGATAATGAGGCTCAAGTTCACTGTTTTAAAGGGCATCACAAATCCAAGGAATCTCCAAAAAAAAAAAAAAAAAACAACCCAACAGGCATGGAGTGGAGGAGGAGGCTTTGTCCTGTTCTTGAATTTTACAGAGAGCAGACCTCGGTCAAGAACAAACTCCCCAAGTGCCATAAAAGATTCTTTGCCAGCTGACATACCTGTGGTCTTGTTTATTTGTTCCTTTTAATTCAGAAGCAGATTGACAAATCATAACCGAAACATTCATATTCTTAAGCCTTAAAAAAATGAGTTGCATTATGAGAGTTAAATCATGTAGAAAGGTTATCTGTGCAATTAAACACCAATGACATCAGTAATTTCACCAAGTTGATAGTATCTGCATATTTATGTACTTCTAGCTGTTTCTTGGAGAAGGCAATGGCAACCCACTCCAGTACTCTTACCTGGAAAATCCCATGGACGGAGGAGCCTGGTAGGCTGCAGTCCATGGGGTCGCTAAGAGTCAGACACGACTGAGTGACTTCACTTTCACTTTTCACTTGTATGCATTGGAGAAGGAAATGGCAACCCACTCCAGTGTTCTTGCCTTGAGATCCCAGGGATGGGGGAGCCTGGTGGGCTGCCGTCTATGGGGTCACACAGAGCCGGACATGACTGAAGCAACTTAGCAGCAGCAGCAGCAGCAGCTTTTTCTAGCTATTTAATGAGATTTCAGGCTTTATTTTTTAAAAAATGAGGCATAGTTTAGTATGAAACCAAATTTATGATAAATGTTTATTCAAATAGGAATTTTAGTCTTGACTTAGTCTGTTGCAAGTGGCCTCTCTATATAGTCTAACAAATCCAATATGAATGATATAAATATTTCGGTGTAAGACATCATCCATCCATTAAGAATCAGGGATGCAGCATTTAAATCTCACTAATGTTATTTAGACATTCCTTCTGAATCTCAAAGCTGCAACCCCTTCATTATACCTAAAGTCATTTAGGTTACTGTGATGTCTGGCACAGAAAGTGGCTATCTGGCCTACATGTCAAGCTTCAGATTTGAAGCTCTAGTTGCTATTTTTTTGAGAGCAAGAAACAAAGAATGAAAGAAATCAATCTCTTTATTAATGGCTAATAAAGAATATAGCATAATTAATATATTATACCATATATTAATTATATTAATCATTAGGCATCTGCTCAGTCCCCACCTGAGATCGAGTCCAGAGTCACCTGCTTAACATCCTCTAGATTCTGGTTTTCCAGATCAGACTCTGTGATCCCTCTCTGTTGGTCTTTGGTTACAGACATCATTACTGACCCTGAACCGCCTATTTTCTCTGATCAGAACCAGCTAAATTTAACTCTTCTGACTGCTGTGCTCCCTCTAGAAGTAAAGAATTCAGGGAGTGATGACAAAAAGCCACAGTTTTGAAGGCACATGTTGCTTAAAGGTGTCTGTAAAGGTTAAGGACCCAAATAATTACTTGTGATGAACTAAGATGCAAAGAAAATGCATGTCCTTGTTATTAAAATGTCAAAAAGTTGAGCAGTGCAGTGGCTGCCCTGGATTCCACTGCTTTCCTTTCCCATCCCTCCATCCACCTCACTGTCCATCCATCCATCATTTCGCCCTCCAGTCAGAACTTTTTTACAGAGCCTGAGCTCTGCTCTGAGCACTGTGTCAGTTCTGGGGTGGAATGCGTGTCTAATTAATTTTGAATTTATTTCTGCATATGGTATGAGAGTGGTCTAGTTTCATTCTTTTGCAGGTAGCTGTCCAGTTTTCCCAACAGCACTGAAGAGACTGTCTTTTCACAATTGTGTATTCTTGCTTCCTTTGTCATAGATTAATTGACCATAAATAGGTGATTTTTGGTTTTTCTTTTTAGGGCTTTCTATTTTTTTTAGGGCTGTTCCATTGATCTCTGTGTATGTATTTTGTCGTACCATTCTGCTTTCTGTAGGTTTGTAATATAGTTCAAAATTAAAGAGTATGATACCTCTCATTTTTGTTCTATCTTAAGATTGTTTTGGCTCTTTGGAGGTTTTTGTGGTTCCATAAAAACTCTTAGGATTTTTTGTTTTAGTTCTGTGAAAAATCCCATTGCTACTTGTGTGTGTGTGTGTGTGTGTGCATGTGCGCTTAGTTGCTCAGTCATATCTGACTCTTTGTGACTCCATGAAGTGTAACCCCCCAGGCTCCTGTATCCATGGGGTTCTCCAGGCAAGACTAGGCAAGAATACTGGAGTAGTCATTCCCTTCTACAGTGGATCTTCCCAACACAGAATCAAACCTGGGTCTCTTGCATTGCAGGCAGATTCTTTACCATTTGATATTGCATTGAAACTGCATATTCCTTTGAGTGATCTGGCCATTCTAACAATGCTAATTCTACCAATCCTTGAGCATGGTATATCTTTCCATTTATTTGTGTCATCTTAATTTTCTTTCATCAGTGTCTTATAGTTTTCAGAATATAGGTCTTGAACCTCCTTAGTTAAATTTATTCCTAGGTATTTGATTCTTTTTGATGCAATTATAAACAGGATTGCTTTCTTAGTTTCTTCAGCTCGAACTGGTTCTCTTTTTATGTATTCAAACTCTTTGTTGAAGTTCTCTCACTGTATTCATCCTTCTCCCAAGGTCAGGGAGCACCTTTTGACCAATACTTTGAATTCTTTGGACTTTCCTGGTGGCTCAGGTGGTAAAGAATTTGCCTGCAATGTGGGAGACCTGGGTTCGATCCCTGAGTTGGGAATATCCTCTGGAGAAGGGAACAGCTATCCATTCCAGTATTCTTGCCTGGAGAATTCTATGGACAGAGGAGCCTGGTAGGCTACAGTCCATGTAGTCACAGAGTCAGACATTACTCTGCAAATTTCACTTCACTTGAATTTTTTATCAGAGAGATTACTTATCTCCATATCATTAAGGTCTTTTTCTGAGGTTTTTGTCCTTTTTTTTTTTTAACATATTTCCTCATTTTGCTAACTGTCTGTTTCTATGAAGTAGGCAAAACTGCTGCCTCTCAGTCTTGAAGGCGTGGCCTTGTGTGATGATCCTTCTTCTTCAACCCTTACTTAGCACATCTGTCTGTATTAAGTCACTTCAGTCATGTCTGACTCTTTGTGACCCCATGGACTGTAGCCCACCAGGCTACTCTGTCCATGGGATTCTCTAGGCAAGAATACTGGAGTGAGTTGCCATTTCCTTCCTAATGGAAGGATCTTAGGGGATCTTCCTAACCCAGGTGTAGAACCTGCATTTCATGTCTCCTGCATTGGCAGGTGGGTTTTTTTTTACTATTAGCACCACCTTTGATGGGCTATTTCTCAATTCTTTGTAGTTGTCTAAACACCTGATTTATCCCTGAAGTGGCCCTGTTGCTGAGGGCATGTTGGGACCTGTCAGTGCTCGAGGGGGTGGAGATTCTCCTTCAGCACTCAGGTTGAAGCCAGGCCTTCAGGCAGCAGCAACTTCTAAAGTGTGGAGACACATACAGTCCTGGGCATATTTGTCATGCCCATGGGAGGAGGTGGGTTCAGGCTCTTCCTTCATCACCACCTTGAACTGACCTTGACCTGGGAGTCTATAAAGGTCCAGGTTCAGACTGCACCCCAGATGTGTTCAGTCAAAATCTCTGGGAGGCAGGTGAATGTGTGGTGGTACAAGGATTGTTTTATTAAAGCTCCTGAGACCTACTGTCCTGGCTAGCCTAGGCAGGTCGCTGCCCACTAACTTGGTCTGTCTTAGCTTGTCCTTTATTAAACTTTTATTGCTCTGTAGGAGGTGGTCAAAAGCATATATCTCTATACTCATTCTTCCAAATGGAACAGGGAACAATTTAACTGTGCTTATACATCATGGCATCTAGTCCCATCACTTCATGGCAAATAGATGGATAAACAGTGGAAACAGTGGCAGACTTTATTTTTGGGGGCTCCAAAATCACTGCACATCGTGACTGCAGCCATGAAATTAAAAGACGCTTACTCCTTGGAAGGAAAGTTATGATCAACCTAGATAGCATATTAAAAAGCAGAGATATTACTTTGTCAACAAAGGTCTGTCTAGTCAAGGCTATGGTTTTTCTAATAGTCATATACGGATGTGAAAGTTGGACTATAAAGAAAGCTGAGTGCAGAAGAATTGATGCTTTTGAATTGTGGTGTTGGAGAAGACTCTTGAGAGTCCCTTGGACTGCAAGGAGATCCAACCAGTCCATTCTGAAGGAGGTCAGTCCTGGGTGTTAATTGGAAGGACTGATGTTGAAGCTGAAACTCTCCTGATGTGAAGAGCTGACTCATTTGAAAAGACCCTGATTATGGGAAAGATTGAGGGCAGGAGGAGAAGGGAACAACAGAGTATGAGGATGTTGGATGGCATCACTGACTCAATTGACATGAGTTTGTGTAAACTTCGGGAGTTGGTGATGGACAGGGAGGCCTGCCATGCTGCAGTTCATGGGATCACAAAGAGTTGGACACAACTGAGTGACTGAACTGAACTGATACATTTAGAAAAGTAATCTTCCCAAAACAAGCTTGGTAACAGAATAAAATCTTGGCTTTGTCTGCATGATGCTGTCACAATAGGCTTATGTGACCCATGTGACCCCTGCCAGCATGGCTCCAGAGCTCTCTGGGTGCTGCATCCATGGGGACACTGTGGAGGATGGTGGACATTTGTCTTCAGTGATGAGTCACAGCACTTACCTCTTCCTTCCATGGACTCTTCTGTTGAGATGACTCCACTTCATGAAGATAAATTGTTAACTTTCAATAATAAACAGTGAGTAAATAACTTGCGACATTTTAGGAAAGTGCTCCCTTAGCCTCTGGATCTGCTGGCTCATTATCTGTTCCTCTGATGCTCTCCCATTATAGCCTCTTTTTGAGCTTGGTTTAAGTCACAAGGAAGAGGAGGATGGAGTCCATGGTCTGAGGAGCTCTGGGCTTACATCTAAAGTTTGTCTGAAATTGGAAGGAGATTCCATTAGATAAATTACCTCAATATGTTTTCCAGTCAAGAGAGTCTGCCTGGCATCCAACTCAAACATAAGGCTTCCAGGTAGGATGAGTTGGTCCCGGGGGGCAGGTATCAGGAAGAGTGTGGATTCTAAGCTGACTGCTTTCAGGTCATCTCATGTAGCCCTTTAATCAGACAAGTTCCTGGGACTTGCTCCCAGAATTCCTGATGCAGGAAATGTGAGGTGGAGCCTGGTAATCTAGCCTCTTAAAGAGCCCCAGGTGAGCCTTGGATTTAGTCCAAGACAGGTAGGCTCATTTAGTGCTTGGGTATAATGAAAAATGAATGCCTGGGTTCTACTAGAAGTGATTGGGGATGTCTTCCTGGTCTAGAACTGAGTGGGAACAACTCCTAATGCTTGACTGCAGGGCTGGACGTGGTGATGGGATGAGGCATGGAGGCTTGGGTCCAGACTCAGGGAACCATGACCTTGCACCCAGTTGACTCAATAGCACTTGGAGTCTTGGAGTGTCTTCACATGACATGAGATGCTACCTGAGTACATTTGGCACATTTTGAAGTCAGAGACTTTTAAAGAAGATGAGTCAAAGCACTTACATTTATTTACATAAGCTATAGACTTCAACCTGGACAATGCTGATATGTAATATTTTATTAGGCTTTTTGAACTATAACGGCTTTCTTTATCTTTCATTTCTAAGACAGCTCAGGAACCAGGGAAATAAATCTTTATTTACTGCTACTCCTTCTTATGAAGAAACTGAAAGACAAAGTTTAAGCATGCTTCTCCAGGCAAGAATACTGGAGTGGGTTGCCATTCCCTTCTCTAAGAGATCTTCCTGACCCAGGGATGGAACCCAGGTCTCCTGCATTGCAGGCGGATTCTTTACCAGGTGAACCACCAGGGAAGCCCTACCCAGGCGGCACTAGTGGTAAAGAATCTGCCTGCCAATGCAGGAGACTGTAGGAAACAAGAGTTCAATCCCTGGGTCGGGAAGATCCCCTGGAGGGAGAGCATGGCAACACACTCCAGTATTCTTGCCTGGAAAATCCCATGGACAAAGGAGCCTGGCAGGCTACACCCCATGGGGTCACAAGCAGTCAGACAGGACTGAAGCATCTTAGCATGCATTCCTTCTTAGATCTAAGGCCAGGATCCAGTTGCGTTCCAATGTGGGGACAGATTTCAGCCCCAGCAACCCAGCCTGCTTGCTGGTGAGTGAGCTGAGGGGCTTCCAGGACGTTGGTGTTTATGCTGCTCCAGATGGATCATTTAGGGGAGAAGACCAGCCTGATTTGACTATTGGCACTTCTGGCCCCAGGCGGGATGGTGGGGCTCACTTTTGACTCCCTCTCAGTTTGGTAGGTTTAGAAAGTGTTTTCAACTCAAAGCCCCAGGGATTCCGGTACAAAAATGCTGAAAAACCTCAAGTACACTGGTCTGTTTATAAAAATCAGAGGGTCCCTTTCCCGCCCAGGAGAGGTCAGGGAAATACGTTCATCTAAATTTGAGAAGGTTCTTGAAGAGAGATTTCTATCTGATTTAATCTACATCCATAGCAATTCCGTAATTGAGCAATAAGTCATTTATTGTGAAAGTTAGGAGTGTGTTTCTGACTGTGACCCAGGCAACCCTAGCTGTGTTCCTTCTCTCTGTTTTCTTGGTCAAGTATGGAGACTGAAGGTTTTGGACTAATTTTCTTCCTCTAGAGGCATTTTTAGCATGTTGCCCACCTGTTGTGAAAGGAATATTAAGCAACAAATGCCTGTGTGTGTGGTGATGTGGGTGTCATAGCAACAGCATCAGTGGATCAGTCCCCACAGCAACTCAGCTTTGGGAGATGGAGAAGTTGAAAGAAGGCTAGCCTGGGAGCTGGGGCCTTGGACGCTGGGAGGGCCTTCCCCGGTGTGGGGACAGCACATCCCAAGGCAGAGAGCCTGTGGATTCCAGGTTCTCTACATGGTTCCCTGTGTGTGATGTTTCTGAGCCAAGAGTTGAGGATAAAGATGGAGAGAGAGACTGGTCCCAGGTCTGGCAACTCCAACAGGTAGGCAGCTCTGTGTTCTCTCCAGGTCACCTTATCAGAACCCACTTAAACAGTCAGCCTCAGGTAGATCTCTCCAATTCTCACCTCTGTCCACACTCCAGGTTCCTCACTAGCTGCCCCCATGATACCTCTGCCTCAGAACTTGGTTCCCAACTTGCTCCATGGCTGGTTGTCCTGATCTCATCCACAAAGACAAGAGCTCCTTCTGATTCTCCTCCATTCCTCCCTCCACCATGTGAAATTTACCAACCAGGATCTGCTGACTGGACCTATAAGATGCTCACCCAAGATGTGAACCCTCTCCAGCTCCACTCCCCACCCCCTCTTCCATCAGCACAGTCTCCTGGATGCAGGGGTCCCCCTGCTCTTCCTCCACTGAGACACTGGAGTCACTCTGGAAAAGAGATCCCATTGTCCCTCTCACGGGTGGAGTGGTTGGCGATCAGAGTCCTCTTAGCTTGGGTTCAAGAGAAGTGAAGTGTTGAGCAAGTCCTGCCTTGAGTCCAGCCACCTCTTGGAGAGTTTTGCTTTGAAACTCCCTCTGTGGGTGATGCAGGGCAGGAGGTGGCAGGCTTTCATCCTGGTACCCTGACCCTGCAGCTCTCCTGTCAACCCAGGCAGTGGCCGAGCATCTACACACAGGTGGGGCTGCTGGTGTTGCATTGACTGGAGCTCAGCCCTCATGTCTATACAGCGTGGGATGCAGGGGCATCAGCTGACAGTGAGGAGGAGGAGCAGGTGGAAGAGGAAGTGGGTCTGGGGACGCGTTATGGAGGCTTGACCAGCCCTTCCTGCTGCCTGGAAGGTTCTGGCTAGAATTTTCACATGGCTGGTGGCTCTGTGACAGTCAGAACTCAGCTTAAATGTCACCTCCTCAGAGAGGCTCTCCCTGAACTCAGAATCTAAAACAGCCACCCTGACTCTCTCAATCACATCACTCTGTTTTAATTCTTGGAATAGCAAGTGTCACTGTGAGATACTTAGTTGTTAACTTAATTCTATCTCTTGCTAGTGTGTGTGCTCTTCTGTATCTTACTAGTGACATGGAGGCCTACTGGGCAGCCTGAGAAGAATGTCTCAGGCTTCATGCATAAGCCTGAGACATTCTTCTCCCTTCTGGAAAAAGTACAAATATGCTGTGATGAAATACAGTATAATGCAAAACCAGGTTTGGTTATATGGACTTGAATAGCCTGGGATTACATCCTCGTGTGTATATGTGTGTGTGTGTGTGTGTATTGTGTGTATGTATGTATGATGTGCATGTGTGTCTTGGTGTGTGTGTGTGTGTGTGTATGTATGTGCACACAGGGATGGGAGTGCATCCTGTAGCATTGGCTTCATCAACAGCCAACGTAAGTCCCAAGTGGCCTGTACCCACCTAGGTAAACAGCAGGTCTGAGCCCTCAGGTCACTCAGCACTTACTGAGCTGTGCACCAGCCTCTCCTCCAGTGAGATAGAAGCTCAGACACCAGCAATGAATATTATGTAATTCTGAACTAAGCATATCAAGAAATGTATATATAAATATATATCTGAAAAAAAGACACTAATTGGAAAAGAAATAGGTACCCCAGTGTTCACAGCAACACTGTTTATGACAGCCAAGACACAGAAGCAACCCAAGCATTAATCTACGGAAGAATGGGTAAAGAAGATATGGTATGTGTATATATACACAATGGAATATTCAGTTCAGTTCAGTTCAGTCACTCAGTTGTGTCTGACTCTTTGCGACCCCATGAATCGCAGCATGCCAGGCCTCCCTGTCCATCACCAACTCCCGGAGTTCACTCAGACTCACGTCCATCGAGTCAGTGATGCCATCCAGCCATCTCATCCTCTGTCGTCTCCTTCTCCTCTTGCCCCCAATCCCTCCCAGCATCAGAGTCTTTTCCAATGAGTCAACTCTTCGCATGAGGTGGCCAAAGTACTGGAATTTCAGCTTTAGCATCGGTCCTTCCAAAGAAATCCCAGGGCTGATCTCCTTCAGAATGGACTGGTTGGATCTCCTTGCAGTCCAAGGGACTCTCAAGAGTCTTCTCCAACACCACAGTTCAAAAGCATCAATTCTTCGGCGCTCAGCCACAAAATGAAATAATGCCATTTGCAGTAACATGGATGGACTTGAAGGGCATTATGCTTGGTGAAATAAGTCAGAGAAAGATAAGTACTGTTTGATATCACTTATATGTGAACTATAAAAAATACAACAAGCTAGTGAATGAAACAAACAAAAAAAAGCAGACATGCAAACATAGAGAACAAACTAGTAGTTAGCAGTGGGGTAGGGGGAAAAAGACTTATTATAGAATTAGATGAAATCATATGTGTGAAATCTTTGAAACTTTAAAGCACCATAGAGTTTAAAGAATCTTTCATTCAATAGAAATTTTTTTAAAAGAAACTTTAAAATGGGAAAATGAAGCAAATGGGTACTGCTTGGACTCAATGTCTGATCTGGGTCTCAGAGTTGTCTGACTCTGCAGAAGCTGCTGTCTTGAAGCATGTCCTGAATCTGAGACAGGCTCCTTTTGTCTCAAGGGGATAGTTTATAATTCCTTTAAAAAATCCTAACCCTTCCAGGGAAAGATTGTAATTATCCAAAAAATTCTTATGTAGT
The DNA here is from genome assembly GCF_032452875.1 of Bos javanicus. Classification (NCBI taxonomy): domain Eukaryota; kingdom Metazoa; phylum Chordata; class Mammalia; order Artiodactyla; family Bovidae; genus Bos; species Bos javanicus. The sequence continues at coordinate 32,994,907 of NC_083897.1, read as the reverse complement.
CTTTAAAAATGAACAAAAAAGGTCCATGGTATACACAGTTTAAAATAATCCATGGAAGTGTGTATGTGCTGTGCATGTGTTTGCTTCTGAATCTCTAGTGATGGTCCTGAAGTCCCATGAGGCCTGGAATTGGACCTGTGCACGATTCTCTAAAAGGATGAGATAGGAAGCGACTGTTTATTTAGCCAAGAAGCCAGGGCTGCTCATCTTCCCAAAGGCAGGAAATACTAAAATAATGAACAAAGATAAACTCCAGAAAGAAAAGGGATTTCCTCAGTGCTGATCTGGCTCATCCTTTCTGTTTAAGCCCATTCATCAAACTTCCCATCACCTTAGTGGCAAACTAAGTAAATCTGAGGAACCAAACCCAGATTGATGAAAGCCGAGTTATGAATAGATGGTTCAGACAGTTTGGGCTTCTATGTGTAAAAAAAAAAAAAAAAGCTCATGTAGGTGAGATGATCTGCTGTTGGGGACCCTATGATTAGTGATGCTTCTTGTTTATGCCTTGAAAAAGATCAGAGTTCTTTGGGCTTCACACAGGGACCACCAGATACCTGAGGAGGCTTACGTTGTTGAGTGGTAGTCTGTGTTTTTTCCTCATTTCTGAAATTCACCTCACTGACCAACCATATAATGTTCTGGGTGGATAGGCAGAGACTACAATGTTTTCTTTTTTCACTTATTTAGGCTGAAGGATAAAAAATAGACTCTAAAGAGGTCCTGATCTATGAAGAGGATTTAGATGAAGGAGATGGCGCTGAAGGTGACTTGGAGGAAAGCGCAAAATTAAAACTCTTCTGCAGGCTAGCCTCCATGGCCTCTAAGCTGAGAGAGTTTATTGGCAACATGATAACCACTGCAGGGAAGGTTGTCTTGAAGATTTTACTGGGTTCCTCAGGTGAGAACCTCCAGGTCCTGGGGCACACAGGGAGCGAGCTGGTGAATGATGAAAGAAAGAAATAGTTCTATTCCACAGCAACAAAACTGTAACTGTAGCTTTTGTGAAACTGGCCACATGTACAAACCACACACACACACACACACAGCTTTTCCCATTCAGTTGTAGGTTTTATGTATTAGATGGTTTCTGTTAACCTCTGTAAAGCAGTCTTTTCCCTTAGTAGTTAGTTAGGTGATGTTTTCTATGTGACCAACAGGACCACCGTTCACCTTCCTCAGAGCCTATAGCTGGTGATCTGTGAAAAGGGACCCTTTTCTGTCCCTGTCCAGAGTTACACATGGGCTTTCGGAAGCTTGTCTGTTTACACTGAGTCATTAAGTCTCTTAATTTAACTCTTCAGGATAGAGTGTTTTTATTCCCCAGTTAGATGGTCATCTCCCAGCACACATGCCCACTACCTCTCCCTGTTGGCTGCAGGCTGCTCCTTCCATAAATATCTTATCTCCATCTTTGCCCTGTCCCCATTGCCCCATAGCTGCTGCAAAATTATTCCATCCTGCTTTTGTGAAGTTTCATGATATGAAGCAACTCTTTTTCCATAGGAGAGTTAAAAGACAGAAAAGTGAAGAGTATTTCTCAAGAAATGTAACTCAGGACTTTAATGAGAAGTTGTTTCAAAATGCTCCCTGCAAAGTTTTTAAATGCCTATGAAGGAATGATTTCATTTGACCTTTTCCACTTTTAGTGATAGAGCAAATCACATTTTGTCGGGCAGGACAAAGGTTTAGTGAGGTTTTATCTGACACAGAATGCAGTATTATCATGGACCCTTGTCAACAGACAAGCAAAAGTAAATCATTATTTTAAAATTTATCGTGGACAATTAGAATGGACATACAGTATTCCTGAAAAACTGGGGGAGAAATAGAAAGATGGAAACAGGCAAGTAAACATGCTCAATTCTACTGGTTGGAGAAGTGAATGTTCGTTGATAGAGCTCAAGTGCCACAGGTAAGATTTCTTCATCATCTGATATTTCCCCATATTTACAAATTTCACTTTACATATGACTTTTTTTCACAATACAAATAGCACTAATTCTGATTTCATCAAGAGAGTGTGGTGAATTTTACTACCAGCATAGGAGGAATTGCTCTTCGTCTCCAACAGTGACGGAGGCTGAGCTGTGCGGGATTTCCTCCTCTCAGCATTTCTCACACAAGCACCACCCCTCCCACCCCCACAGGGATGATGCTGCCCTCTCTGACCTCGTCCTTGTACTTCTTTGTGTTCCTGGGCCTCTGCACCTGGTGGTCCTGGTGCCGGACCTTCGACCCCTTGCTGTTCAGCTATCTCTACGTCCTGCTGGCCATCTTCACCATGGGACACCTGATTGGACTCTATCTGTACCAGTTCCCAGTTCTTCCAGGAAGCCATTCCCCACAACGACGACTATGCTGGGTTAAGAGGCATTGCTGGACATTTGAAGATTCCATAAGATAATCCTCGAGCCCTCAGAGGACCCTACTGGGCCCTGAGCATCTGCTAAGTTTCTTCTGATGCCCACTGGTGGGTCAGCCAGGCTTTGGTGGAGATGGGGACATGGTCTCTGCCTGCTGCACAGTCTGGAGGGAAGAGGTGTTGCTTCAGGTGGGGGTGCTGCTAGGGTGAAGTGGAGGGAAGCTGCTGTTTGCAGCAAAGAGCAGACACATAGTCTTGGTTGAGGAATGAGACTAAGGAGAATGTTTTACAGCAAAGCATAAGAAGGATATGTCAGAGCATCCATGGGAGGAAGCTCTCAAGGGCAAACAGAGGACAAACTGAGCGTCAAAAAGAACTGAGTGATCATAAAAATGTAAAAGTAAAAATACATGAATCCATGGTGTGTGTGTGTGTGTGTGTGTGAGGGGGGGGATTTAATGGGCTTCAGTTGAAGTTGACTATTATCCGAAAGTCTTTTATGAAAATGAGAATTCAAGGTAAAGAACCCAGCATTTGCTTTGACTTTTAAGAAGGAATTTAGGCCATTCTCAGTTAATGAGGGAAAACTCCTCTTGACAGGATGACACTAGCTAATGAAGGGAAAGGAGTGACAGAATTAGAAAACCACCATTTATCAGTTCTTCATGAGATACTTAAATCTGTTCACAAATTGAAACCATGACTTAAAGAGGCTCCTGGGAGGAAGATTGTTTGCAAGGATGACAATGTAAGCTTGCTGATCATTTGCTAATTGCAAAGGGAAAAGCCCCTTCTGGGGTAGTCAGCACCTTGACCAGTTGATCCAAACAAATTTTACTGGAGTGGGGTCCCTTGACCTTTCAGACTTCTAGGCTAGATGCAGTGTGGGGAACGAGGCACTGTATTGTTAAGGCTTTAGACCTAACCTCCAATTTCCAGGAAACGTAAGGGGCAAGAATGTGGTTTAATTGACTCCACAGGGAAGCAGTCATTAAGTCCAGAATGTAGAATGTAAGGGAAGAGACAGTCTCTGAAATCTGGTCTCTGAAAATCAGCATTCTGAAAGAGAAGTGTGTGTGGAGGGTGTGGGCAAAGACTGTTCTACTTCAAAGGAGAAGCAAGGAAGCCTGCAGATAGATGAGAAGCCCAACTCTGGATCACATCCCAGTTTAAGGACAAATACTTTTGAGATTAAATGGGGAAATTTCAATATTCACTGGTTATTAACTGATAGTACAGACTACCTGTTAGTTCTCAGGTGCATGGTTATATATGGATATCTGGGGAAATGTCATTATTTTAGAAGATATGGGGTGACTTCTTTAGGATACACAAACATGAAAAACAGGGGAGCCAAGACATGGAAACACCTAGGTGTTTGTTGATGGACAAATGACAAAAGAAAATATAGTATACATATATAAGGAATGTTACTTGGCCATGAAAAAGAAGGAAGTCCTGCTCTTTGCAACAACCTGGAATTCCCTGGTGGCTCAGATGGTAAAGTGTCTGCCTGCAATGCAGGAGACCTGGATTCGATCCCTGGGTTGGAAAGATCCCCTGGAGAAGGAAATGGCAACCCACTCCAGTACGCTTGCCTGGAAAATCCCATGGACAGAGGAACCTGGTAGACTACAGTCCATGGGATCACAAAGAGCTGGATACGACTGAGTGACTTCATTTTTTTGGATGAACATGGTGGGCATTGTGCTGAGTGAAATAAGTCAGAGAAAGATGAATACTGTTTGATCTCACCCCTTATGTGGAATCTAAACAGAAAGTCAAACCTGAAAAAACAGAGAGTGGAGTGATGGTTGCTAAGCACTGGAGGGTGGAGAGTATAAGCAGAGGTAGAAAAGGTACATATTTTCAGGTATGAGATTAGTAAATTCTGAGGATCTATCTACAGCAGTACTGTAGTAGTAGCACTGCATTGTAATAACATTGTACTGACATGTGCTGAGAATAGACCTTAAACCTTCATACCACAAAAAAAGAAAAGAAAGAGAGTAGCTATGTGAAGTGATTATTAACTTGATTGAGATGCTATGCATCATTTTACAGTCTATACTTATATCAAATCATCATGCTTTCCACTTTAAATATAATTATACCTCAGTAAAGCTGGAGGAACTGAGAAGTCTCTTTAATAATGCAGATTTACATAATATTTATTTTAAGCAGAATTTGATAGATACAAAATTTCAGTGCAGACATTAGTTCTAGGCTAAATGAGTCTTAGTTTCTTCTAGACATATAATTTTTCATTTATTGAACACGTATAGAAAAATGATTTTACTGTTGCAAGGTTGTTAGTTCCAGACTAAATGAATATTTCAGTTCTATAAGTTTAATTTTTGGTTTTATTGAACTCATAGAGCAAAAAGTTTTGCACTGTTGGACTTTTAGGGGATGATTTAATTGGAAATGTAAGTTGTATACCTTCTATGGGATTGTGGTTGCTCCACATACCCCAATTTAAGGCTCTTTTCTGCCATCTAGAGACTGACAATAGGAAATACAAAGACTAGTCAGAACCACCTTGAAACACCTCTTCTGTAAGGGATTAGTTAGCAAATATTTTAGATTTTGCAGGCCTATGGTCTCTGTGACAATTCTTCCAAGAAGCCATTTTAGTGCAAAAGCATCCCTGGATGAGATTTTAAGATTTTGGCGGCTGCTGCTGCTGCTAAATTGCTTCAGTCGTGTCTGACTCTGTGTGACCCCATAGATGGCAGCCCACCAGGCTCCTCTGTCCCTGGGATTCTCCAGGCAAGAATACTGGAGTGGGTTGCCATTTCCTTCTCCCAAGGTTTTGGCTAGGTTCTGGCAAAACTTCCTGGACACTGAACTTTGGATTTCCAAATATTTTCACATTTCATGAAATATATTTTTCTTTTGATTTTTCCCAACCACTTAAAAATATAAACACCATTATTAGCTCACTAGTTATAACAGGTGGTAAACCAGAATTTGCCAACCAAGTATGTAGATAATAGCAGTCCTAATAGTGTAATAACTTCCCATCTTTATCTTTCATAGGGATCGCCTCAAACTTAAAATATGATTGTAAGTTATGATAGACACTTTGAAGATAATACCTTTAAAAAGTTTAAAAGCTTCATCGCTATATTCTCATAGAGTCATTAGAAGCTGGGTGGTTTATCAGAGTATAGATAGTTTGAGCTAAACAATGCTATATATATATATTTATATTTATATATATACACGTATACATGTGTGTATACACACGTTTGCATGTAAGCTGCCTTGTTGTAGATTCTTCTCCATTAACTTGGTGAAAATATGGCATTGCCTTTTAACCTTTGAAAGCTTGGAAATTTATGTATTTTAAATGATAGCTTTTTCTTAAGGTACAATTTTAATGCATTGCTACTCAAAACAATCCAAGTAGTTTTTGACTTCTTGTAAGCTTTCAAATAGGCTTTCTGGTAAAGATTAGCTTTATTTTTAGAATATATTTAGAATACTTTTAGAAATATTGAATTGATTTGTTTATTATTAGGATGCTTGTTGGTGATTGTTTGTAAAAGTATAAAAAGAATCAGAACACATGAAAACCCATGGCTGATTCATATCAATGTATGGCAAAAAACCACTACAACATTGTAAAGTAACCAGCCTCCAACTAAAATAAATAAATTTTTAAAAAAGAATCAGGAAAAACACTTAAAAAATCATAACTCCCAGAAATACTGTTCGTTTTTGGTCTGTATTCTCCCAGTGCTTTTCCTGTGCATAAGTGTGCCTTTTACAAACAAATTTTGAATCATGATGCTTTACTGTTGCACAGTATGGTGCACAGGCTGTTCTATAATTTGCTCTGTGAAACTTCTGCATCTCTTCATCTCATGAAATGTTCCTCTAAAGTGTGATTTTCATGGACTGCAAAGCTTTTGATTGTGTTTGACTGTGTAGATGTGTTGTAATGTAGTCAGTCCTTGATTTCTGACCCAGGATATTTAGATTCTTCATTTTTGCTCTCTTGAGCATCCATGTTACTTATGAACTTAGGAACAATTCATAATGAGTGGAAGCAGCCCCAGGGTCCCTCAGCTGTGTGGGAGCCTCTGCTGGGCTGGCTAGTGCTCTGCTCTGCAGGAGGTCATGGAGGTTTCTCTGTTCCTGGGACCACACAATCCTACTCCACAGGTCTGCACACAGGTGTTGTGACCTGAAATCCCGCACCTGTGTGGAGCACACCTCTGTGGGCTCGTGTTTCTCTAAGATGACATCTTCTTTCAACCCAAAGGTCCCAAGAGATCATATGATTCCTTCCAACTCCACTCACAACTGGGTGGAGTTCCTCAAAGGTTCTAGCCAGGGAAGCCTGTGGAGCAGGTGGGCAGGGACCAGTAGTGGACGAGGCGGACAGGAGACTGGGAGGACATAGAGAAGGGGCAGGGAGGATGGTTGCCCAGGGAAAAGTTAGTGATTCCCACCTGTTTGTGCACAAAACTGTCCAAATTCTCCAAAACAAAGGTCAGGGCTGTTTTCTGATAGTTATGAGCTTACCTATGGGAAGGTTGGGCTTCCCTGGTGGCTCAAATGGTGAATCTGCCTGCATTGTAGGAGACTAGGGTTCAGTCCCTGGGTTGGGAAGATCCGTTGGAGAAGGAAATGGCTACCCACTTCAGTATTCTTGCCTGGAGAATCCCAGGGACAGAGGAGCCTGGTGGGCTATTAAGTCCATAGGGCCACAAATAGTAGGACATTATTGGAGCAAGTAACACATGGAAAGGTTAAGGCAGAATGAGAGTAGGATATGAGACACTGGGGTATATGGTTCACATGGTTATAAACCATAAAAGTCCAGTGCCCCCTCTTGTGAAGTTGATCCAGCACAATAAAGCTTTAAAGCTAATCCACATAACTTGCAAAAGACAGATAACATACCACTCAGCAGTTTGTTTAATGAAATATAGCCCAGTTCCAACATATTCTGGCAGGTCTCCCTAAGGAAAATGGCAGACTAAACAGAATTTGGCTCAGTTAATCCCGAGTATGGGAGTTTCCAAAGGTTCTGTGTTTCCTTGGGAATTCTGTAGACAGCAAACACCTTACACTTTGAAGGCCAGGAGGCAAGGGTCAGGGTTCAGAGTCCTCACCTGGGTTCCTCTCTGTGATAAAGCCACCAGTCCCAGCCAGTTTGTGGGTTTTCTGCACTGAAAGTGTGGGATGTGCACTGGCTGGAGGATGGGACCGTAGTAGGTGGAGCTGATTTGCTCTGTGGTGTCCTTGAACGTGAGCTGAAATGTGTTGAATGTTATAAACAAACATCTACTCGCTGGTGACTTTACAAAAAGCCAATTTTAATAGTGTCGGCTCACTGTTGACTGTTTCCTTGCAAAGATGACAATGCAGGTAATTCTGAGGTGAACTTATGTAAAAACAGTCCTGGACAAAGGCGAGGTAGGGGGGCGGTCCTTGTTTTCTCACCAAAATTATCTGGACAATCCCAGCAAACATTCTGACGTGGGCCAGGTGGAGGGCTTAGAAGGGGGATCAGTGTCTACTGTTTTCGTAATCATGACAGAGAGAATGATGGAACCTGTAGGTTTTATTCTTTGTGTGTTATGAACATTTGTGCACAGTGAGCACTCATATGGGGGTGCCTGAATAGCCCTCAAAGTTGTGTCTCATCATCTCTGACCAACTGTCATTCCAACCTCTGAACTTTCTCTGTGACAGTCACAGTCACTTTTTCTACACTGCAGGGGTTGGACTTCTTTGCTCAAATTCATTTTGTTGTTTTGCTTCTTTTTTTTTCACCTTAGATCCTGCAATTTGAAAATGAACAAGAATTATGGCAAGGAATGGGAGAGATTTTCAGACCATTCCCTGTGGAGGCAGCATTCTCTATTAAATAAATACACAACAACTTGTCCCATGTCGCCCTTTCCATGTCCTGTTTCAACAAATCACAATAAGAAAATGCATTTTGTTTAGTGAAGGAAAAGCATGTTTATTCCAGTGTTAAAATGGTATAAGAAAGAAAAGCCAACGCCTCAAACTTCAGCAATATTTAATCATTCTGTAACAAATGAGAAAAATGAAAAAAAAAATGAAAAGTACAATATTCTTTATTATATTTATCCTATTCTTATACTAGTCATTAAAATGTCAGTAATGTGTCAAGAGTCATAATGGCCCCAATGCTGTCTTTTTCTTCTAGTTTGGAGAAGCCAGTGGGCTCCTAGAAAGGGACACAATGCAGTCACTCTTTTGTTGTGTCTGGTGCTGTTAGCTTTACAGGCGGTTGTCTAATGCGGTTTGTTCTAGTGCTTTTGCAGCCTCACCTGGGACAGCCATGGTGCTTCCCCCTCATCAGAGCCATCTGAACCTAGCACAGAAACAGCACAGAAAGATGAAATTGTTCTTAATGGAGGCAGGTCAGTGAGAACTTCATCTGAAAGCAGTCCAGTGTGAGGAAAATTAATGTCAAGCAGGTCATTTTCACTCTGAGGAATGTAAATGAACCTGTGGTTAACACTTCCCCTTTTTGTTAAGGGTGTCACCACCAGGTAGCCGATGGTTTAGTTTGTCCAGTAGGTAGGTGATATAACAGCAACCAAACTCTTGTTTCTTTTTGGATTAAGTGACCAATCTCAGACCCATTTCATTTGTGCTCATCTAAAAGGCAAAAACTGGGAACCAAGAGAAACAAATTGATTTTCCACAGATAAATGGAAAATCAATAGAATGTAAATACTTGACCCTCAAGTGCATTCAGGGAATCTCCACAACTGATGGTCAATTGGGGCCATGAGTGGGTGTGGTGTTGACTCAAGATCCCTGGGAAAGGGGGTCCCTGGGTGGGGTGTCACCCTGCCACCCAGATGACACCTGGCATCATGTATAAAGCAGCCACTGCCCCTGACCAGGCAGACAAGCCTCTGCACTGGACATCTGTCCAACCTGAACTGGAAATCTCCTAGCCTGGGCTTCTGGAAGTGCAGCCTTGACCAGCTCTGTCTTGCCTTTGCTCTTGAGCATGCCTCTCAGGAAGGGTCTTCTTCTAGTGTCCAGGAAAAACCCACCCTGCCCTGTGATCTGGTGTCCTAGCTGACCTGGAGGGCAGTCTTGCTCTGGAGCCATCGTTTCCACAGAGCAGCTCACCTGCATGGGTCACCTCAAGTCAGGACCTTTCTGCCCAAGTTCTGTCCCTGCTCTCAAAGATAAAGTGTGGTCCACTGAACCTTGCCAGATGAAAAGATGACTCGTTTTACATTTAATCTTTCAAAATATGAAGAGGAATAGAGATTAGGCAGAGTTGGCAGTTATTTTTTTCCTACATTTTGCTCCAAATGATTAGTATTAATGAACATATTACAGACTATGCCTCGATGGTATATTTAAGTGCTTTCAACTGTAAAAATTAATAGCAAATTAATGATGGTAAAATTTCTCGTGGTGGGAAGATGGACTAATCCTTCAAGTTAAGATAACAGCTGAAGAAAAATTAAAGTGATCTTTTGAGAAAGGGCATTTTGGAATGAAACAATTATTTTGCTATCAAACGTTTTGTTGGAAGGTGTGAGCATCTTGTTTATTAGAGCTAAGATTCTCATTCATGGACTGGATTTTAATTCAATGCAATAACACCTCATTAATTTTTTAGACTGTAGATAAGCCAACTTGGCTGACTTGCAAAGTATTTTGAGGATAAATATACAGAAGGATGTTGCCTCATAACTGCTTGGCATTCTGAAGTTCAGAATGTTATTTATGCAGTAACTGTGGCTGTTGTTGTCTTCATTTTTTTCTTTTTCCAAACTTTAAACTTTTTATTTTGTATTGGAGTATAGCTGATTAACAATATTGTGGTAGTTTCAGGTGAACAGCTGAGGGAATCAGCTGTACACATACATGTATCCATTCTTACCCAACCCCCCCCCCCAATCCAGACTGCCATGTAACATTGAGCAGAGTTCATGTTCTGTACCGTAGGTCCCTGTTAGTTATCCATTTTAAATACAGCAGTATGTTCATTTTAGTTCTAAACAAACTGACCCAGAAGTAAGAGATTAGCTCTGGAAATGCGAACCGAGAGGCTTTGATTTTTCTCTTCAGAGTTTCTCTAAAGAATCTATTTTTCCTGAGAAAACTTAACAATGGTTTTCATAAACTTGCTAGTTATTCATTTTTGGTGGAAGTAATATAATTGTTTTTCTTAACAGCTTTCTTGACTTATAATTGATATGAAATAAACTGCATAATTTAAAGCTTACAGTTTGATCAGTTTTGACATAATCATACCCATGAAACCATCACCATAATTAAGGGAGTGAATATACCCATCTGTCCCAAAGGCTCCATCCCTTTTGTAATCTCTCTCCTGTCTTCATCCTCCTTCATCCCATCCCCAGGTAACCTCTGATGGCTCTCCCTAACTTGATTAGAATACATTTTCTAGGACTTTCTATAAATGAAATCATGTAGTATGTAATTTTTAATGTTATTGTTGCTATTATTGTTGTTAATATTATTATCCTGCATGGGGGCAGGAGTCAGGTCTCATTTTGCACTGTGAGAGTTCATTTCTTCTTCATCCTTTCTTAGTATAGTCAATCTTTTTAAATTTGGGCATTCTCATTGTTGTGTAGAGGCAATTCATTGTGGTTTTAAATTAATTCATTTCCCTAATGTCTAATGAGGCTGAGGATCTTTTTCATGAGCTGATTTTACATTCATATATCTTTCTGATGAAGTATCTGTTAAAATATTTTACCCACTTTTATTTGTTTTTTTTTTAATTTATTTTTAATTCAGGGGAAATTTCTTTACAATGTTGTGTTGACTTCTGCTGTATGACAGTCAGAATCAGCCACAATTATACATATATCACCTCCCTCTTGAACCTCCCTCCCCTACCCCCATTCCATCCCTCTAGATCATCACAGAGTGCCAGGCTGGGCTCCTTGTGTTTTATAGGAATTCTCACCAGCTATCTATTTTACACATGCATGCATGCTAAGTCACTTCAGTCGTGTCCAGCTCTTTGCAACCTTGTGAACTGTATGTCAATGCTACTTTCTCTTCATCACACTCTCTTCAGATTGTATAAATTTTTCACCTTTTACTCATTTTTAGAAATCATGTTAATTTTGTTTTCTTACAGTTGAGTTCTGACATTTGTTTAGAAAACCAGGACACAAATCATTTATCAGGTATTTGTTTCTGCAAATATTTCTCCAGTCTCTGGGTTCTCATCCTTTTACTCGTATTTTTGCAAGAGCAGAGTTTTTAGTTTTGATGAAATATACTTCACAGCTATTCTTCTGTGAATCATGCTTTTGGTGTGGTAGCTAAGAAATATTTGCCAAGCCCAAATTCACAAACGTTTCCTCTATATCTTCTTCTCAGATTTTGTTTTGCCTTTGATGTTAAATAGTACAGAATCATTTATTGAAATGACTGTGTTTTGTTTTGCATTTGTTGAAACTCATGACCATGATTATGTGACTATTCTGTACAGTTTATCTCTTCATCTTTATGTGCTGCTGCTGCTGCTAAGTCGCTTCAGTCATGTCTGACTCTATGCATCCCCATAGATGGCAGCCCACCAGGCTCCCCAATCCCTGGGATTCTCCAGGCAAGAACACTGGAATGGGACACTATTTCCTTCTCCAATGCATAAAGGGAAAAGTGAAAGTGAAGTTGCTCAGTCATGTCCGACTCTTAGTGATCTCATGGACTGCAGCCTACCAGGCTCCTCCATCCATGGGATTTTCCAGGCAAGAGTACTGGAGTGGGTTGCCATTGCCTTCTCCTCATCTTTATGTGACTGTCTTAATTACTTGTAGCTTGATAATGTCTTGAATTTAAGCAGTGTCAGACTTTCTTTTATTTTTTTTTAAATTTTAATTTGAAGTTGTTTAAGCTATTCTAAGCCCTTTATGTTTCCCTATGAATTTTAAATCAGTCTGTGATGTCTATAGCAAAGCCTGCTGGGATTGAATTTGTATGACAGAAGAGTTGGTGTCGAATTTTTTTTTTTTAATTTTTCCTTAAGAAGAACTCACTCATAAAACTATGTGAGTCTTAAATTTTCTTTATGGGAAGGTATTTAAGCACAGATTCAATTTCTCTAATAATTATAAGATTCTCAGATTATTTGTTCTTGAATGAATTTTAGTAATTTGTGTCTTTCAAGGAATTTGCCTTTGCATGTAAGATGTCAAATTTATTAGCATAAAGTTGCTAATAATGTTTAGTTTATTTTCTAGTTTTTTTTGGTTAATAAGTTTATTTATTTATTTATTATTATTTTTTTTTTACTTTACAGTATTGTTTCAGTTTTGCCATACATCAACATGCATCCGCCACGGGTATACACGTGTTCCCCATCCTGAATATTTGTAGAATCAGTAATGATGTTATTTAATTTATTGCAGAGAATAACTATTTAATTTATTCAGAGAATTTGTACCATCTTTTTTCCTATTCAGTCCATATGTCCACATTTCCATTTATTATTGTTTTTCTTCTGCATAAAATAATTTTTCACATTTTTTGTAGTGCAAACCTTCTAGTGATAGATAGTTTTGCTGGGTATAGAATTCTAGGGTAACAGCTTTTATTTCGCTACTTTAAAGATGTTCCTTCATTGTCTTCTCACTTGCATTGTGTCTGACAATAAACCTGAAGTTCCTATTATTGTTACTTTATATATTAATATTGATGGGAAATTGTACTCACCTTCCTAATAACTGCTTACCTGAATTTAAAAAAAGAGAAGGAAAGAAACAAAAAAACCCAGCTCTAACATCCATTCCTTACCTTGGATGAGGGGTATCTCCTCACAGCCGCCCCTCCTGACCTTGAATGTGGAGTACCTCCTCTTAGCCCTCCTGCACCCACACAGCCGCCACTCCTTGGACATGGGGAGAAACCTAAGTAAGACAGTAGGCGCTTAGAGAGGGCATCAGAGGGCAGACACAATGAAACCATAATCACATAAAACTAGCCAATCTGATCACATGGACCACAGCCTGTCTAAGTCAATGAAATTAAGCCATACCGTGTGGGGCCACCCAAGATGGATGGGTCATGGTGGAGAGGTCGGACAGAATGTGGTGCACTGGAGAAGGGAATGGCAAACTACTTCAGTATTCTTGCCTTGAGAACACCATGAACAGTATAAAAAGGCAAAATGATAGGATACTGAAAGAGGAACTCCCCAGGTCAGCAGGTGCACAATATGCTACTGAAGATCAGTGGAGAAATAACTCCAGAAAGAATGAAGGGATGGAGCCAAAGCAAAAAGAATACCCAGTTGTGGATGTGACTGGTGATAGAAGCAAGGTCTGATGCTGTAAAGAGCAATACTGCATCAGATCAGATCAGATCACATCAGTCGCTCAGTCGTGTCTGACTCTTTGCAACCCCATGAATTGCAGCACGCCAGGCCTCCCTGTCCATCACCAACTCCCAGAGTTCACTGAGACTCACATCCATCGAGTCAGTGATGCCATCCAGCCATCTCAACCTCTGTATTCCCCTTCTCCTCTTGCCCCCAATCCCTCCCAGCATCAGAGTCTTCCAATGAGTCAACTCTTCGCATGAGGTGGCCAAAGTACTGGAATTTCAGCTTTAGCATCAGTCCTTCCAAAGAAATCCCAGGGCTGATCTCCTTCAGAATGGACTGGTTGGATCTCCTTGCAGTCCAAGGGACTCTCAAGAGTCTTCTCCAACACCACAGTTCAAAAGCATCAATTATTTGGTGCTCAGCCTTCTTCACAGTCCAACTCTCACATCCATACATGACCACAGGAAAAACCATAGCCTTGACAAGATGAAACTTTGTTGGCAAAGTAATGTCTCTGCTTCTGAATATGCTATCTAGGTTGGTCATAACTTTCCTTCCAAGGAGTAAGCATCTTAATTTCATGACTGCAGTCACCATCTGCAGTGATTTTGGAGCCCAGAAAAATAAAGTCTGACACTGTTTCCACTATTTCCCCATCTATTTCCCATGAAGTGATGGGACCGGATGCCATGATCTTCATTTTCTGAATGTTGAGCTTTAAGCCAACTTTTTAACTCTCCACTTTCACTTTCATCAAAAGGCTTTTGAGTTCCTCTTCACTTTCTGCCATAAGGGTAGTGTCATCTGCATATCTGAGGTTATTGATATTTCTCCTGGCGATCTTGATTCCAGCTTGTGTTTCTTCCAGTCCAGCATTTCTCATGATGTACTCTGCATATAAGTTAAATAAACATGGTGACAATATACAGCCTTGACAAACTCCTTTTCCTATTTGGAACCAGTCTGTTGTTCCATGTCCAGTTCTAACTGTTGCTTCCTGACCTGCATACAAACTTCTCAAGAGGCAGATCAGGTGGTCTGGTATTCCCATCTCTTTCAGAATTTTCCACAGTTAATTTGATCCACACAGTCAAAGGCTTTGGCATAGTCACTAAAGCAGAAATAGATGTTTTTCTGGAACTCTCTTGCTTTTTCCATGACCCAGCGGATGTTGGCAATTTGATCTCTGGTTCCTCTGCCATTTCTAAAACCAGCTTGAACATCAGGAAGTTCGTGGTCCACATGTTGCTGAAGCCTGGTTTGGAGAATTTTGAGCCTTACTTTACCAGCATGTGGGATGAGTGCAATTGTGCAGTAGTTTGAGCATTCTTTGGCATTGCCTTTCTTTGGGATTGGAATGAAAACTGACCTTTTCCAGTCCTGTGGCCAGTGCTGAGTTTTTCAAATTTGCTGGCATATTGAGTGCAGCACTTTCACACATCATCTTTCAGGATTTGGAATAGTTCAACTGGAATTCCATCACCTCCACTAGCTTTGTTCATAGTGATGCTTTCTAAGGCCCACTTGACTTCACATTCCAGGATGTCTGGCTCTACGTGAGTGATCACACCATCATGATTATCTGGGTCGTGAAGATCTTTTTGTACAGTTCTTCTGTGTATTCTTGCTATCTCTTCTTAATATCTTCTGCTTCTGTTAGGTCCATACCATTTCTGTCCTTTATCGAGCCCATCTTTGCATGAAATGTTCCTTTGGTATCTCTGATTTTCTTGAAGAGATCCCTAGTCTTTCCCATTCTGTTGTTTTCCTCTATTTCTTTGCATTGATTGCTGAGGAAGCCTTTCTTATCTCTCCTTGCTATTCTTTGGAACTCTGCATTCAGATGCTTATATCTTTCCTTTTCTCCTTTGCTTTTCACTTCTCTTCTTTTCACAGCTATTTGTAAGGCCTCCTCAGACAGCCATTTTGCTTTTTTGCATTTCTTTTCCATGGGGATGGTCTTGATCCCTGTCTCCTGTACAGTGTCAAGAACCTCATTCCATAGTTCATCAGGCACTCTATCTATCAGATCTAGGCCCTTGAATCTATTTCTCACTTCCACTGTATAATCATAAGGAATTTGATTTAGATCATACCTGAATGGTCTAGTGGTTTTCCTTACTTTCTTCAATTTAAGTCTGAATTTGGCAATAAGGAGTTCATGGTCTGTGCCACAGTCAGCTCCTGGTCTTGTTTTTGCTGACTGTATAGAGCTTCTCCATCTTAGGCTGCAAAGAATATAATCAATCTGATTTCAGTGTTGACCATCTGGTGATGTCCATGTGCAGAGTCTCCTCTTGTGTTGTTGGAAGAGGGTGTTTGTTATGACCAGTGCATTTTCTTGGGAAAACTCTATTAGTCTTTGCCCTGGTTCATTCCGTATTCCAAGGCCAAATTTGCCTGTTACTCCAGGTGTTTCTTGACTTCCTTCTTTTGCATTCCAGTCCCCTATAATGAAAAGGACATCTTTTTTGGGTGTTAGTCCTAAAAGGTCTTGTAGGTCTTCATAGAACCGTTCAACTTCAGCTTCTTCAGCGTTACTGGTTGGGGCATAGACTTGGATTACTGTGATATTGAGTGGTTTGCCTTGGAAACGAAAAGAGATCATTCTGTCTTTCTTGAGATTGCATCCAAGTACTGCATTTTGAACTCTTTTGTTGACCATGATGGCCACTCCATTTCTTCTGAGGGATTCCTGCCCTCAGTAGTAGATATAATGATCATCTGAGTTAAATTCACCCATTTCAGTCCATTTCAGTTCGCTGATTCCTAGAATGTCTACATTCATTCTTGCCATCTCTTGTTTGACCACTTCCAATTTGCCTTGATTCATGGACCTGACATTCCAGGTTCCTATGCAATATTGCTCTTTACAGCATGGGACCTTGCTTCTATCACCAGTCACATCCACAGCTGGGTATTCTTTTTGCTTTGGCTCCATCCCTTCATTCTTTCTGGAGTTATTTCTCCACTGATCTCCAGTAGCATATTGGGCACCTACTGACCTGGGGAGTTTCTCTTTCAGTATCCTATCATTTTGCCTTTTCATACTGTTCATGGGGTTCTCAAGGCAAGAATACTGGAGTGGTTTGCCATTCCCTTCTCCAGTGGACCACATTCTGTCAGGAACCTGGAATGTTAGGTCCATGAATCATGGCAAATAGGAAGTGGTCAAATGGGAGATGGCAAGAATGAATGTTGACTCTAGGAATCAGCGAACTGAAATGGACTAAAATGGGTGAATTTATTTTTTTTAATTTTATTTTATTTTTAAACTTTACATAATTGTATTAGTTTTGCCAAATATCAAAATGAATCCGCCACAGGCATACATGTGTTCCCCATCCTGAACCCTCCTCCCTCCTCCCTCCCCACACCATCCCTCTGGGTCGTCCCAGTGCACCAGCCCCAAGCATCCAGTATCGCGCATCGAACCTGGACTGGCAACTCGTTTCTTACATGATATTCTACATGTTTCAATGTCACTCTCCCAAATCTTCCCACCCTCTCCCTCTCCCTCTCCCACAGAGTCCATAAGACTGTTCTATACATCAGTGTCTCTTTTGCTGTCTCGTACACCAGGTTATTGTTACCATCTTTCTAAATTCCATATATATGCGTTCGTATACTGTATTTATGTTTTTCCTTCTGGCTTACTTCACTCTGTATAATAGACTCCAGTTTCATCCACCTCATTAGAACTGATTCAAATGTATTCTTTTTAATGGCTGAGTAATACTCCGTTGTGTATATGTACCACAGCTTTCTTATCCATTCATCTGCTGATGGACATCTAGGTTGCTTCCATGTCCTGGCTATTATAAACAGTGCTGCGATGAACATTGGGTGAATTTAATTCACATGACCATTATATCTACTACTGTGGGCAGGAATTCCTTAGAAGAAATGGAGTAGCCATCATAGTCAACAAAAGTGTTCAAAATGCAATACTTGGATGCAATCTCAAAAACGACAGAATGATCTCTGTTTGTTTCCAAGACAAACCATATCACGGTAATCCAAGCCTATGTTCCAACCAGTAATGCTGAAGAAGCTGAAGTTGAACGGTTCTATGAAGACCGACAAGACCTTTTAGAACTAACACCCAAAAAAGATGTCCTTTTCATTATAGGGGACTGGAATGCAAAAGTAGGAAGTCAAGAAACACCTGGAGTAACAGGCAAATTTGGCCTTGGAGTATGGCATAAAGCAGGGCGAAGGCTAATAGAGTTTTGCCAAAAGAACGCACTGGTCATAGCAAACATCCTCTTCCAACAACACAAGACAAGACTCTACACATGGACATCACCAGATGGTCAATACCAAAATCAGATTGATTATATTCTTTGCAGCCAAAGATGGAGAAGCTGTATACTGTCAGAAAAAACAAGACCGGGAGCTGACTGTGGCTCAGATCATGAACTCCTTATTGCCAAATTCAGACTTAAATTGAAGAATGTGGGGGAAACCACTAGACCATTCAGGTATGACCTAAATCAAATTCCTTATGACGATATAGTGGAAGTGAGAAATAGATTTAAGGGACTAGATCTGATAGACAGAGTGCCTGATGAACTATGGATGGAAGTTTGTGACACTGTATAGGAGACAGGAATTAAGACCATCCCCAAGAAAAAGAAATGTAAAAAAGCAAAATGGCTGTCTGAGGAGACCTTACAAATAGCTGTGAAAAGAAGAGAAGTGAAAAGCAAAGGAGAAAAGGAAAGATATAAGCATCTGAATGCAGAGTTCCAAAGAATAGCAAGGAGAGATAAGAAAGGCTTCCTCAGCAATCAATGCAAAGAAATAGAGGAAAACAACAGAATGGGAAAGACTAGGGATCTCTTCAAGAAAATTAGAGATACCAAAGGAACATTTCATGCAAAGATGGGCTCGATAAAGGAGAGAAATGGTTTGGACCTAAGAGAAGCAGAAGATATTAAGAAGAGGTGGCAAGAATACACAGAAGAACTGTACAAAAAGAGCTTCATGACCCAGATAATCATGATGGTGTGATCACTCACCTAGAGCCAGACATCCTGGAATATGAAGTCAAGTGGGCCTTAGAAATCATCACTACGAACAAAGATAGTAGTGGTGATGGAATTCCAGTTGAGCTATTCCAAATCCTGAAAGATGATGCTGAGAAAGTGCTGTACTCAATATGCCAGCACATTTGGAAAACGCAGCACTGGCCACAGGACTGGAAAAGGTCAGTTTTCATTCCAATCCCAAAGAAAGGCAATGCCAAAGAATGCTCAAACTATGACACAATTGCATTCATTTCACACGCTAGTAAAGTAATGCTCAAAATTCTCCAAGCCAGGCTTTAGCAACATGTAAACCATGAATTTCCAGATGTTCAAGGTGGTTTTAGAAAAGGGAGAGGAACCAGAGGTCAAATTGCCAACATCCGCTGGATCATGGAAAAAGCAAGAGACTTCCAGAAAAACATCTATTTCTGCTTTAATGACTATGCCAAACCCTTTGACTATGTGGATGAGTATAAACTGTGGAAAATTCTGAAAGAGATTGGAATACCAGACCACTAGCTTGCCTCTTGAGAAACATGTATGCAGGTCAGGAAGCAACAGTTAGAACTGGACATGGAACAACACACTGGTTCCAAATATGAAAAGGAGTACGTCGAGAGTGTATATTGTCACCCTGCTTAGTTAACTTATATGCAGAGTATATCATGAGAAACACTGGGCTGGAAGAAGCACAAGCTGGAATCAAGATCGCCGGGAGAAATATCAATAACCTCAGATATGCAGATGACACAACCCTTATGGCAGAAAGTGAAGAAGAACTAAATAGCCTCTTGATGAAAGTGAAAGAGGAGAGTGAAAAAGTTGGCTTAAAGCTCAACATTCAGAAAACAATGATCATAGCATCCAGTCCCATCACTTCATGGGAAATAGATGGGGAAACAGTGGAAACAATGGCTGACTGTATTTTGGGAGGCTCCAAAATCACTACAGATGATGACTGCAGCCATGAAATTAAAAGACGCTTACTCCTTGGAAGGAAAGTTATGACCAACCTAGTTCAGTTCAGTTCAGTTCAGTTCAGTCGCTCAGTAGTGTCTGACTCTTTGCGACCCTATGAATCACAGCACGCCAGGTCTCCCTGTCCATCACCAACTCCCCGAGTTTGCTCAGACTCATGTCCGTCAAGTCAGTGATGCCTTCCAGCCATCTCATCCTCTGTCTCCCCCTTCTCCTCTTGCCCCCAATCCCTCCCAGCATCAGAATCTTTTCCAATGAATCAACTCTTCACATGACGTGGCCAAAGTACTGGAGTTTCAGCTTTAGCATCATTCCTTCCAAAGAAATCCCAGGGCTGATCTCCTTCAGAATGGACTGGTTGGATCTCCTTGCAGTCCAAGGGACTCTCAAGAGTCTTCTCCAACACCACGGTTAAAAAGCATCAATTATTTGGTGCTCAGCCTTCTTCACAGTCCAACTGTCACATCCGTACATGACCACAGGAAAAACCATAGCCTTAACTAGACAGACCTTTGTTGGCGAAATAATGTCTCTGCTTTTGAATATGCTGTCTAGGTTGGCCATAACTTTCCTTCCAAGGAGTAAGCATCTTTTAATTTCATGGCTGCAGTCACCATCTGCAGTGATTTTGGAGCCCCCCAAAATAAAGTCTGACACTGTTTCCACTGTTTCCCCATCTATTTTCCATGAAGTGATGGGACCGGATGCCATGATTTTCGTTTTCTGAATGTTGAGCTTTAAGCCAACTTTTTTACTCTCCTCTTTCACTTTCATCAAGAGGCTTTTTAGTCCTCTTCACTTTCTGCCATAAGGGTGGTGTCATCTGCATATCTGAGGTTATTGATATTTCTCCCAGCAATCTTGATTCTAGCTTGTGTTTCTTCCGGTCCAGTGTTTCTCATTATGTACTCTGCATAGAAGTTAAATAAGCAGGGTGACAATATACAGCCTTGACATACTCCTTTTCCTATTTGGAACCAGTGTGTTGTTCCATGTCCAGTTCTAACTGTTGCTTCCTGACCTGCATACAGATTTTTCAAGAGGCAGGTCAGGTGGTCTGGTATTCCTATCTCTTTCAGAATTTTCCACAGGTTATTGTGATCCACACAGTCAAAGTCTTTGGCATAGTCATTAAAGCAGAAATAGATGTTTTTCTGGAACTCTCTTGCTTTTTCTATGATCCAGTGGATGTTGGCAATTTGATCTCTGGTTCCTCTGCCTTTTCTAAAACCAGCTTGAACTTCAGGAAGTTCACGGTTCACGTATTGCTGAAGCCTGGCTTCGAGAACTTTAAGCATTGCTTTACTAGCATGTGAGATGAGTGCAATTGTGCAGACCAACCTAGACAGCATATTAAAAAGCAGAGACATTACTTTGCCAAAAAAGGTCTGTCTAGTCAAAGCTATGGTTTTTCCAGTAGTCATGTATGGATGGGAGAGTTAGACTATAACGAAAGCTAAGCACAGAAGAATTGATGCTTTTGAACTGTGGTGTTGGAGAAGACTCTTGAGAGTCCCTTGGACTGCAAGGAAATCCAACCAGTCCATTCTAAAGGAGGTCAGTCCTGGGTGTTCATGGAAGGACTGATGTTGAAGCTGAAACTCCAATACTTTGGCCACATGATGGGAAGAGCTGACTCATTTGGAAAGACCCTGATGCTGGCAAAGATTGAAGGCAGGAGGAGAAGGGGACGACAGAGGATGAGATGGTTGGATCATATCACCAACTCAATGGACATGAGTTTGAGTAAACTCTGGGAGTTGGTGATGGACAGCAAGGCCTGGCGTGCTGTAGTCCATGGGGTCATGAAGAGTCAGACATGACTGAGTGACTGAACTGAACTGAACTGAGAGGCACGTTGTAGTCAGAATCTGAAATTGTGATAGTTCGTTTCAGTTTGTGTTATTGTTGTCTGTTTATTTCTCTCTATCCTGCAATAAGTATAGCTATTGGACATTGCAAGTGAAATAGGTGTTATGAAAAGCTTGTATAAAAGTATTACAAAATGTGTTTCTTTTATGTTTCAGGATGATTAGGAAAGTGGACTATGATTAGTTCTATAAATTCTGCCTTGTTTATTAGAACTGTCTAAAAGTATTTAAATTGTATGCTGCTGCTGCTGCTAAGTCACTTCAGTCGTGTCCGACTCTGTGCGACCCCATAGACGGCAGCCCACCAGGCTCCCCCGTCCCTGGGATTCTCCAGGCAAGAACACTGGAGTGGGTTGCCATTTCCTTCTCCAATGCATGGAAGTGAAAAGTGAAAGTGAAGTCACTCAGTTGTGCCTGACTCTTCGCAGCCGCATGTACTGCAGCCCACCAGGCTCCTCTGTCCATGGGATTTTCCAGGCAATAGTACTGGAGTGGGGTGCCATTGCCTTATGGTAATGCCTAAATTGTGTGGCACCCATATATCACGGGTCAGAGTGTGTGATTCTGATCCATGGACTGGCTCCTTGTAATAGCAGGGTCTTCTGTCTTGAAAATGATGAACAGGATGTACAGGTGGACAGCAAGGCTCAGGAGAAGCAAGAAGAAGAGGTGCTGAAGGAGGAGCAGCAGGAGAAGAGAGAGGAAGAGGAAGAAGTAGATGAACAGAATGTGATGAAGGTGCTGAGGAACCTGCTGATGGCCCTGTTCATCAAGTACTGGATCTACATCTGCAGCAGGATGTTCTTCTTCATCAGCTTCAAGGGTAAAATCGTGATGTACAAGATCATCTACATGGTGCTCTTCATCTTCTATGTGGCCCTATATCAGGTGGGTGCTTGTGTCCACCATTTACCATCCTCACATCTGTCCAGGGGTATGCCTGAGCTCCCTTTGGCCAGGCACTGTGTTACTGTGACCTCATGAATACATCGTGTAAAGCGGTTGATGCGATTCAAACAATACAGGCTAGGAATCATAAAATGAGGAATTAGCCCCTTCCACCTGTTCACTAATTTGAAATATTATGTTCTTAAAAAGTCAGAAAATTGGTTACGGTGGCATCCTTGTCTTGTTCTTGACCTTAGAAATGTCCATTGACAGATTACTGGTAAAAAGATGTGGCATATTTATACAATATAATATTACTCAACCTTAAAAAGAATGAAATAGTGCCATTTGCAGCAACATGGATGGACCTAGAGATTTTCATACTAAGTAAATCAGACAGAGAAAGACAAATACCATAGGCTGTCACTTACATGGGGAATCTAAAATACAGCACAAATGAACTTATTTCCAAAACAGAAACAGACCTACAGACATAGAGAACAGACTTATCATTAACCTAAAAGGAAGGTGAGACTAGGGATAAAATTGGAACTTGAGATTAACATATACACTGCTGCTACTCCTGCTGCTGCTAAGTCGCTTCAGTCGTGTCCGACTCTGTGCAACCCCATAGCCGGCAGCCCACCAGGCTCCCCGTCCCTGAGATTCTCCAGGCAAGAACAGTGGGGTGGGTTGCCATTTCCTTCTCCAGTGGAGGAAAGTGAAAAGTGAAAGTGAAGTCACCCAGTCGTGTCCGACTCTTCATGACCCCATGGACTGTAGCCTACCAGGCTCCTCCATCCATGGGATTTTCCAGGCAAGAGTACTGGAGTGGAGTGCCATTGCCTTCTCTAAACATATACACACTACTACCTATAAAAGAGATAAACAGAGACCTACAGAATAACATAGGGAACTATACCCAGATTTTGTAATAACCTATAAAAGAAAAGTGTGTGTGTAATCACTTTGCTATACACCTGAAACTAACACAACGTGCGTGCATGCCAAGTTGCTTTGGTTGTGTCTGACTGTGACCCTAATGACTGTAGCCCACCATGCTCCTCTTTCCATGGAATTCTCCAGGCAAGAATACTGGAATGGGTTGCCATTTCCTTCTCCAGGGTATCTTCCTGATCCAGGAATCAAACCCACATCTCCTGCATTGGCAGACGGGTTTTTACCATCTGAGCCACAAGGGAAGCCCTCAGATTCCAATCTACATCATCCCAACTCTACGAGCAACATAGCCTCAAAAACTAAAAATGAACTTGACTTTGCTTTCAGACATCTGTGAATGGAATCCCCTGTCTTCGTTGAATGGAGCAGGTATTTTTGTGAGTTTTCCACTAACATGCTTTTTCCTCATTTGTTGTTCACCGTCTGACTCACAGGTGCACTATGAGTGGTGGAGGCAGATCCTGAAGTACTTCTGGATGTCAGTGGTTATCTACATGATGCTGGTGCTCATCTTTATATACACGTAGCAATTTGAAGACTCCCCAGGCTTGTGGCAAAACATGACTGGACTGAAAAAAGAAAAGTAAGTAACTGTGCTGGAGAGCAGGGTGGAAAGTGACCCACCAGGTGAAGTTGCGAGGGCATGTTGTTCCAAACACATTGCCGGGAAGGAAGTTTTAGTAAAACCTGATGTCATCACTAGCTGTAAGTTCCTCCAGAACAGAACTCATTGGTCTTGGTTGTTTGGGATTCTCATGACCTAGGCCTGAGCTTTTGGCACATAATAGGTACTCAATAAGAATTGACTGGAAAGTGAATTCTCAGCCCCTTATGGCTTTTCTAGTGTCTGTTTCATGTGAAGCTCACCTGCCTGGCTCCTCACAGTCACACGTTCTCCATTCCTAACTGGATGCTCGTAACACAGAGCATCAGCCTCCCTCCCTGATGGAGCCGGTGCTGAGATTCTAAGCAGTTGTTGTTGAGCTGCTAAGTTGTGTCAAACTGTTTGTGACCCCATGGACTACAGCACGCCAGGCTTCCCTGCCTTCACCATCTTCTAGAGTTTGCTAAAACTCATACCCATTGAATCGGTGATGCCATCCAACCATCTCATCCTCTCTCGTCCCCTTCTCCTTCTGCCCTCAATCTTTCCCAGCATCAAGGTCTTTTTTAGTATGCTGGGGCTTCCCATCAGGTGGCCAAAGATTTGAAGCTTCAGCTTCAACATCAGTCCATCCAATGAATATTCAGGGATGATTTCCTTTAGGATTTACTGGTTTATCCCCTGCTATCCAAGGGATTCTCAAGGAGTGGTTGGCCATGGAGACTAGCAGTG
The DNA here is from genome assembly GCF_032452875.1 of Bos javanicus. Taxonomy (NCBI): domain Eukaryota; kingdom Metazoa; phylum Chordata; class Mammalia; order Artiodactyla; family Bovidae; genus Bos; species Bos javanicus. The sequence goes on along the minus strand of NC_083897.1, from coordinate 32,970,144 downwards.
ATGAGCTTTTTCTCATGCATGAAATAGACAGGACTCTAGCTTTTTCTACTCTGCTCCTCTAAACTTCCTAAATTCCTTTAGAAATCGGACCAGAACTGGGCATAGTGTCCAGAGGAGGAGCCATAGAGCTGAGTGTCCAGAGAAGGAGGCATAGAACTGCGCACCTTGCCTGAGCCAGATACTCTTCTGCACCTGAATATCAACAAGAAGCCAGAGGGAGTCTGAGTCCTGTGGAATTTACATTCTAGGACAGGAGACAAACCAAAAAGCCTACTTTATGTCAAATAAATCACAAACAGACACATCTGTGAAGGAAACAAAAACAAGCCGAGATAGTGAACAGTGGGGGCACAATACTAGAGATGGAGTGGTTCAGGCAGGCTTTCCTGAGGAGGTATCATTTTTAATTTTTGGCTGCACCACCTTTTTGGCATGTGTAATCTTAGTTCCCTGACCAGCACACATTTACCATGCCTTCAGCAGTAAAAATGCTGAGTCTGAACCACTAGACTACCAGGGAAGTCCCAGGAGATGTCATTTAAACTCCTGAAGAATAAGAAGGAGCTTATCTTTAGAAAACTGAATTGAGAGCTGAGAGGTGGAAGAACATTCCAGGAAAAGAGAACAGCAAATGCAAAGGGCTTGTGGCAGGACAGAGTTTAGTGAGTGCACTGAATAGCATGAAGGCTCGCCTGCAGGGAGGCTGGAGGTCAGGGCTCCTAGGTGGTGATGGTTTGCATCTCATTCTCTGTGAAATGTCTACAAGTCTTTAAAGCACCCTTGACTGGCTGAGAAAACAGTGATATGTGGGGGCCAGAATAGTAGACACAGCCAGCAGTTGGGGGGGCAGTCCTGTGATCGAGGATGGCAGCCTCACCTAGAATAGGAGTCACTAGAGAGGAAACAAGAGCACAGATTCAGGAAATGAGAGTGAAGGGATGTGGATGGTGGGGACAGGAAAGTGTTGGGGTGAGGGGGCATTCTGACTTGGGCGTTTCGCACGAGGTAGACGGTTGTGCCAGGGAAGACCGGAGTGGGGAGGGGGCGAGAACAGCTTAGCTGCTTCAGGAACATGGGGAAATGGAGACTTCTGTCTTGAAAATGTTCAGTGTGAAATCACTGAGAAATAGCTGAAATTCAGTGGACATTTGGGTGAGTGAGCCCACAGGGGAAACCCGCCCTGTTTCACAGGCTAGAAGACCTTGGCCTGAAGCAGTTCAGGGTGGTTGAGCTGTTCACGCGCATTTTCATCCCCACGTCCTTCCTCCTGGTCTGCATCCTGCACCTGTACTACTTCCACGGCCGGTTCTTAGAGCTCACCAATCTGAAGTCCATCCCCAGCAAGGAGTACAGTGCCATCTATAGGTGAGCCCACGCAAGTGCAGCCAGACCCTCCCATCCTCTCACTGAGAATCTCAACCTGCACTTGCCATGACAGTCAGCCTCTGAGTGGGAAAAAATTAGAAGAAATGTGGGGTGTTTGATGGCACTTTATGAAACAGTAGGTAGTCATTTGGGTTTCCTATGTGGTGCTCATGGTAAAGAACCTGCCTGCCAGTGCAGGAGACATAAGAGACACAAGTTCGATCCCTGGGTCAGGAGGATTCCCTGGAGTAGGAAATGGAAACCCACTCCAGTATCCTTGCCTGGAGAATCCCATGGACAGAGGAGCCTGGTGGGCTACAATCCATGGGGTTGAAAAGAGTTGGACATGACTGATCGACTTAGCATGCATGTGGGTAGTGATTTATGACATTTCATGGGTAATCTTGACAGGCGTGTGAATTGGTCCAGAGGAGTTGTGCTGACTGAAGTTCCTTTGCGATGGTGATGTGTCTTTTGTATCTGGGGTGATGGGGGTATTTTTAGAACTGTTTAAAAAATCTGGATTAATTCAGAGGGTGAGTTTTCTGTTGCACTGACAGGCAGTAAGGAAGTCTCTATAAGTGAAAGCGTAGTACAGAATTCTCCTTTTCGTTTCGGGAAGGAAGGACCTCGGCTGAAAGGTTCTGCCATCTGCGAGTAACCAGAGTAACATTTAAGGAAAGAGTGAAGGCAGTGATTTCTGTGACCAGTTCCCTGTTGCTGTCTTCCATCAATAAATACTAATACAAAGTGTTTCCAAGTAGCCAATGGGACCCGTCTCGCCCTGGCCATGTGCATGGAGCCATAGCGGGTCAGCACACATCCCTAGGCCTGCTTGATCTTGGGAACATTACAGGCATTCTTCTAAATGAGCCTTGATACAGATTTTCCTCTCTGCTTCACATAATAGCGTGTGATTCAACTCCTGGAAAACCCTTGTTGCATAGATGAGGGAGCAAAGTGCTGCCTTCAGAGGAACACAGACGCCACAGGTGAAGATTCCCCTGAGCTCATCAAGGGAAACAGTGAGTCCATGGAAAGAAGATGAAGCAGTAATTCATTAGGCATAGTTCATGAAATGTCAGACTGTGAACATTCTGCTGTGCTAGGGGGTTGTTGTTGTTCAGTCACCCAGTCATGTCTGACTCTTTGCAACCCCATGGACTGCAGCACACCAGGCTTCCCTGTCCATCACCAACTCCCAGAGCCTGCTCAAACTCATGTCCATCTAGTCAGTTATGCCACTAACCATCTCATCCTCTGTTGTCCCTTTCTCCTCCTGCCTTCAATCTTTCCCAGCATCAGGGTTTTTTTCAGTGAGTTAGCTCTTCACATCTGGTGGCCAAAGTATTGGAGCTTCAGCATCAGTCCTTCCAATGAATATTCAAGGTTGACTTCCTTTAATATTGACTGGTGGAATTATGGAAAACTGAGTGTGTTGAACAGGGTTTCCTTAAGTATGTAAACATGGTTTAATTATGTGGGTTCTGAAAAAGGATAGCAGCCTCCTATCAAGATGTGTCCTTCTGTTTTCCTCCACTGTCCGGCCAGCCTGTAACCCCCTCACCTGTCTGGACAGGAAGGAGGCCCATGGTCTGGTCGGTCTGAGGCCATGGCTGGCCCTCCTTTGGCTGAGGCTTAGCCCCTAGAACCCTCTGAACTGTTACTTTTGTAAGAGAATGTAAACGGCGAGGCAAAAATGAGTAATGTCAGTAGTATGTATGGTTTGGGGTCAAGGGATTTCATTTTTGCTTCTGTGAAAAGAGTTTTCTAGGAACTCAAGGAGTTCAAAGGACTCATCTGAGTCTGGTAGTTTGGGATTTCATGCAGGAGTTTCCTATAAAAGTCCCCAAATTTCTACCTGGAGCATGGGATGTGTATCCCATCATTTTCACAACTCTTTTCCATTGTAGTGTTTTCCTTACTAGTGACTTTTAATCCCTAGGGCCCTAGTAAGTGGCTACATTAGAGTCAAAAATGATGAAGAAAGAGATCTTCAGAATTGGATTGACTGTCATGCTTTGCCTTCTTTGTTCCTGCCCTCTTAGTAGATGCTACACCAAAAAAAAAAAAAAATCCAAAACTGGGAATGATCAGTATGTTTTATTCCTTAACTTGATTCTGGTCCTGTTGTTTCTGTAAACAGCCAGCTATCCTTTGCCTGTTTGTCTGTTGTTTGTGTGGCTTGTGTCTGCCCTGTAGGCAAGTGTCACTTGTCTGAAGAATTCATCATGTAGAGCCCTCGAGAATTTAATGTGGATCATCAAAGCCAAACTGAAAGGTGAATTTTGGGGGGATCATACGATTTAATTAATTTATGTTTTGAAGTATAGTTGTTTTACAATGTTGTGTTACTTTCTGCTGTACAACAACGTGAATCAGCTATATGTATGCATATATCCAATAAGAGAAGAAAACAAAAAGAAAATAAGCAAGTACATGTCAGCACACTTTATTCCACTGACCTCAGAACGTTCTTTGTTCATTAAATTAGCAACTCATTTCTGACATTCTGTGGTGATCTACCTGCTTGACATCTCTAAAAGAAATTGCTTTTGAAGGAGAACCTCTCTTGAAAGCCCAACGGCAATACAGAATCTTGACCACAGTTCTCCAATTTCACAGGCATTTTCAATACAAAACCAACAAGTTGCATATGAGCTTATATTTTCATCTAGCTAAACTTCTTCATTTTATATAAAAAAAAGTAAAATTCCAGAGATGTGAAATTTACTCAGAGCCCACAGTATTACAGATACAATAACATTAGTCGATGTCTGTCTTGTGACAATCAGGCTGAAATGAATAATTTATTGCAAATGAGGAGGACTACCTGCATTATCTGTAATAGGCCTTTTCCTAATGTCTACTTTATTGCCCAATAACATTCCTTCAAACATTCATTTGAATATGAATAAAAAGATATGCTCTTTAAAAATTGAGGAGCAAGATCATACTCATTACTATTTGCTATGAACTAAGCTGGACCCCCGAGAGTCACTGAGCTCCCTAAGGCTAGAGCCCCCTCAGCCGGGCTCCCGCACTCTTCGCAGATCTGGTCTGGCAGCTCACCTGGTGCCCGAGGATGGGGTGTGTTGCAGGCTTCTTACCCTTGGAAACATTTGCATCCACCACATATGCTTCAGATGGCCACAGGATGAAATTAGTCCATGCAAAGGTTGCCCGACATTACACGTTATTTAAGAATTTAAAAAAAAAAAAAATCCCTCGTTAAACTGTGAATGACTTGATTCCTAGGGGATAGTTTGCCGTGTTTCTGAGAAAGCATGACCTGACTTGCCTCAGCAGTCTCTGCGTCCTGCCCTTCACCACTGCAGTGCCATCCATTCTCAGATTAGCTGCTCAGCTCAGGGCTCCCAGTCAAAACACACTGTGGCCGCCATCCTGGAATGCACGTGGTGTTAGGGCCCCTGCACCCAGCATACAGTAGATGACTGTAGCATGATCTGTGATCTCTGACTCTCCTTATAACTCTTCTGTTCTCATCTCCTTTTTTTTCTTTCTGTTTCCATTACTTTGAGCAGCATCAAGAAAAACTTACCAATCCACCACAATGAGTAAGTCCCCCTGTGAAGCCATGAAATGCTTGCTCTACACAATGCTATTTCATGCTTCTCCATCCTAAACTTTGACCATTTTCTCCTGCGGGAAAAAATGTCAAGTTTAGGTGTTGATAGCTCTCATGACTGACTCTTCACTAGAATCTGAATTGGAAGAGCTCACCAAACCTGAGTTTACAGTTCATTTTTTAGAAAGAGCTTTAAAAAAATAAAAAACAACCAGATGCTAAAAAGCCCACATGCCAGGCTGTGTAGTGACTTCCATTTTGTTCATCCTCTTCCACGTGCCATTCACTCTCAGCTCCCAATGCCCTTCCCTCCCTGACTCAGCTGCTCTCTGCCAACAGGCTGGCCCACCCCGAGTGAAGCCTTCTGGACCTCACCATGATGAAGCTGACCGCCAGCCTGGAGGTAGCAGAAGTCAAGCAGCTGGCTGGGCCTGGGGAGGAGACACTGCGGGGGATGCCCTGCAAAAGCCAAGAAGGGTGAACCTGACAGGAACAGTGAGGACGAGGATGAGGACGAGGAGGATGAAGATGAGGAGGAGACGTCAGGTAAGCTGCCTGCCCAGGAGCCGCTTGGATGCTGGCTCACAGGACGAGGAAACAAAACGCTGACTTGCTCCAAGTGAATAAAATATATACTCAATATATAAGTATATAATAGAATATATATTCAATATATGCTCAAGTATATACTTGACCCAGGCAGTGAACTAGAAACTGTGGGAGCAATCTGTACAGGCCAGGCTTCCACTCACAGCTGCACACACGTCCTGCCTTGCAGATCTGAGGAACAATTGGCACTTGGTGATCGACCACCTCACAGTGCTGCTTCTGCTGTTCCTGGAGGGCTTCTACCAGCTGCAGACCTTCCTGTGGTGGATACTGGAGCTGCACATCATCAAGATCATGTACTCCTACATCATCTGGGTGTCTGTGAAGGAGACAAGTGTCGCCGTTCTGTCTTCAGGCCAGACCCAACCAGGTGTCTCGTCCAGCTGGAGCCCCAGGCCGCTCGGACTTAAGGTCCCCCACTGAGCGCGGATGGGGCAGAGATGGACGCTGACTCACAGATGTGGTTGTGCACCACATGCCCACCCACCGTGGGTATGTCTGAATTCCTCACAGCTTGAGGGCACCGCTCAGGTGTGTTCTCTCCCAGGAGAGGTTCCTGAAGCTCCAGGTTGGGCCAGGGACCCCCTGAGTGTCCTCCCAGAAGCCTGTTCACCTCTGTAGTTTCCTGTTGTGATGTTACTTAACATCACCTGGTTGTACACGTGTCTGTGTACAAAATGTATATCTTAACACCCACGACCGTTTCTTGTACATAAGAGCTCAGCCAACCTTTGCTCAGCTCAGAGGAACTGAATCAGTCAAGTTGCCTAAAAACATCTAGGTTTTTAGATGTTGTGCCATGTGACACATTTTTGTCTGCATTTCCAATTTTGTGTTCTCAGGTGTCTCTGTTCAACTATGTGTTTCTGATTTCCTGGGCTTTCATTCTGCCATACGCCAAGCTCCACCATCTGCCCTCAGTGTCTGCACCGTCTGGACATGTGTGATCATCGTCTGTAAGATGCTGTACCAGCTGCAGACCATCAAGCCTGAGAACTTCTCTGTGAACTGTTGATTGGTGAGCCTTGGAGACAGGGGTCTCCTTGCCTGGCCTTCAGGGAAGGGAGGCAGAGCCCGGGGTACCCACGTCCCCCAGCACTCGCCATCAGGCCTTCATCAGCTCAGTGAGTTAGAAGTGTCCTGGTCCCGTCTCTCCTGATGCTGACTCCCTCTGAAGTGGGTCCTCCCTCCCCATCCCTGAGTCCCTTTGCTCAAAGCTGAAGGAGACTAGTCTGAACTTTCCTGACTGTGGGGCCGTCTCTTACTCCCTTCTTTCTTCTTTTCAGCCAAATGAGAACCAGATGAACATACCCCTGCACCAGCTGAACAAGTCTCTGCTCTACAGCACACCCATTGATCCCATGGAATGGATGGGCCTCAGGAAGTCGTCTCCTCTGCTCATCTACCTGAGGGTAAGGCTTCCTCATCCTTAGCATTGCCTCTGCCAAGTTCACGTCTACAGCCCTTTCCCTGGAGACCATTCACCTCACCTTTGAGAGCAGCCTCATCCTCTAACATGGGGTTTGCAGTCACCTCCAAAACACATGACTGAATATTAAAATCGGTATTGAATTGTGCTGAAAAGAAATCAGCTGAGTAATTTGAGATTCGTTGAATAGAGTATGACAAATATATTCACTGGAATGTTATGAAACCACTTAAAGACTGAGGTAGATTGATGATATTATCAGACACTGAAAGATATCCAAAATATATTGTAATGTTGAAAAAGAAAAGCAAACTTCAAAACAGGATACATAGAATGATGTCTTGTAGGCACAAAGAAAAAATATTGAGTAAATTACACCAAATGGTCAGAGTAATTATTTCTGAGAAGTAAGCGTAGCATGACAAGAAATGTTTGCTCTCTAAATTCTACATATTTTAATCAGTGGCATCTATTATGTTTAAAAGTAGCCACATATAAACAGCATGTCTTTGAAAAATGAATTCTGGTTTCAAATAGTTGTAACAAGCATAAGGAAAGCAATAGAGTTCAGATTATTCACATGTTACTATGATGGATAGTTGGAGCATTTTACTTTGATGGATTATGCTGATGATGTAATTAAAGCCTTTGTACTCAACTCCTAGAGTCTGAAAGTGTACTAAGCATGTCTTCTCTCTCTTGGTGTAGATTTCTGGTTTTTTGCTCATATGACCAATATTGTTTGTAACATACAAATGATGTCTACCATTAAGAGCTGTTACAAAGATAAAACCAACTCATATTTGCAAGGGGTGATTAGATTAATGTCTGGCACATAAATGTTACCTATTTTATATTATTATTTTGTAGTATGCTCAGCATATTTTTCACTCTACTGCTCTCTCCAGCCAGCTTTCAGAGGTACTGTGTTCAAAACTTGCTAAGTTGAGCCCCAGTCTGCAGCTCAGTCTGTTTCCCAGGGTCCCTGTAGGATGCTGAATAAGAGTTTCTCATGTTTCGTTGAAGAGAAGGCTGGACAACCCTTCCGAGTAACTGGACCCAGCTGTGTGGTTCGGTGGTACTTTTTCTGGATCTGGTGTGACCATTGCCAGTCATTGGTGTAGAGGTTCTAAATCCTGTTATCATGAAAATTAGCCTGATTTGCAAACTGGAGATGACTCCACCCTTGTTACCACAAAACAGGGAAAATGAGCATTAAAGTCAAGACTGTTTCATGGATGTGGGATCTGATCACACACTGTCCCTTTAGAAACCCACAGTGAAATGAGATGGCTTTTTGAAGAGACTGTAAATGACCATGTGGCATCACCTGTATTTTCCTTGTTTTTTAGAACAACCTGCTGATGCTGGCCATTCTGGCCTTCAAGGTCACCATCTACCGCCATCAGGAGTACTACCAAGGATGGAACAACCTCTCAACCCTTGTGTCTAAAACCATCTTCCACAACATCACAAGACTCCAGCTGGATGATAGACTTGTTAACTGTGCCAAGTATTTCATCAAGCACTGCCGAGGTCCAGCCCCGGCTGATCCAGGGTATTTGAAGGAGAGACGGCCTAGGCGACTATTTATATGTTAATTAGAGATATAAGAGTAATAGAATGAGGATAGCTCAGTAGGAAAAATTCAGTGGAGAAAAGAGGCTGAGTAGCTTGGTTTACATGGAAAATCAGTATAACCCGTGACACCAGGTTAGCTCTGACCACGGAGGCCGCAGGCGCCCTCTCGACTAGCAGAAGGTGCCCCACCTTAGACACCTTCTCGAGTGGGTCTTAGAAGCCCAGGCAAATAAATGGTCGCAGAGGATATCCATGCTCCAGATGGAGACTTCAGCCAGAAGGTGAAAAGAAAGAATGACATGGGGAGACCAAGCGTTGGTGAGCAAGGCCCATAGCTTTATTTTCAGCAGGGGCTTATATACCCTAAGTTACACATAGAGGATAATAGGGGGTGCAAAGTCAGCAGTTTTTGATCCTTATCAAAATCCAGGGTTTCTTTCCTGCAAATTTATCGTATACAAATGGTTTAGGTGATTTACATCATCTTTTGGCCAGAAGGCCTATTAACATTTTATGACTCTTGACAAGGACTTATCAACAAAGACTTATATTCTCTAAGAGTAATTATTTTAAGGTTTGGCGCCATCTTCCGAAGATAAAATTGCATTCCTATAGGGTGGATGTGTAATGGGTTTACAACAAAGGAAAGAATTTATTACCTTAAGGGTCTAAAGTTACTAACACCAAGGCCACTACTTATTTTTTCTACATACCAACTATTAATACATATTCAAGGATACAATTCAGGGGATGTGAAAACTTGGCAGCAAGCATTGGCTCATCAATGAAATCTTTTACTAGTTTTATTCTGACAGTTTCTAACTCTCTGAGAGGCTCTAAGCTATTTGAATATCTTAAGCTTCCTGTGCCTCTCGAGGCTGGGAGACTGTAAACAATCATATGCATAGCTGTAGGAGTCCGGGTAAACTTGTCAGGTGAGTTAGAGAGCCATCTGAGGGGTTTGGATTTAAACACTCTTAATTGCCCAGGAACTTTATTAATTGGAGCTGTAAGTTAACTCTTTGACAGAGAGAGCGAGATGATGGTGGGGGACAGCCCCCAGTAAAGTCAGAGGTGAGAGCACAAAGCAATAAAGTAGGCAGACTCTGGTTTTGGGGGCAGATGCTCGAGAATATCTGGGGGGACTCCTGAGGCTTGATCCCACCTTTGCGTATGTTGAGCCTCCTTCCTCATGACCTTTGTCATGAGTGGAATGCCTCACCGGCTCCCGGCAAAGTACTTCCACAAGTTTGGTCTGGAGGTGAGTTTCCTTGCTGACCTGTTCTCTTTCTCTTTTCTCTGAAAATTCCAGTGGCTGCTTTTAGCCAGGTGGCCACGAGGGCTTTGTGGCACGTCTCCACACCCTGATTTCTGTCTCCTTGGGATCCAGGGGTCTGGGGGAGAAATTCCATGGCAGGGTTCCTTGGCCTGGTGGAGAGTCTCCAGGACTCAGTGCCTGTCCCCTGCTCTGCGGCTGTGGACACAGCTTCTCAGGACGCCCAGTCTTACAGATGCCTGGGTGTGTGTTTAGTGCCTTCTGAATGTATGACCTCAGCCAGAGCACACTGTTTTGACCTGAATAGTGTGGAAGGTCTGCCCTCAGTACTTGGAACAGTGATTCTTATTGATGGTCAACTAGTCAGTCTTCTGTCTTCATGATGAAAACACACTGCAGAGGCAGAGCAGGTGAAGAACTCAGGAACACGGGTCTCCACTGCCCCTGGGGGCTGCCCACTGATGCCACTCCCCTTCCCTGTAAAGCCGACTTTTTGCCTCTTTCATCCTCATGGAGATCTGTTTCCTCATGCCAGCTAACGTGATCGGCCAGTGCATAGACTTCTACACCATGATTCACACCTGCTGGGTGATTGTCGTCCTGTACTGGCACAGGAGGAAGGCCATCACCGAGATCTGACCCACCCAAGTACTGCTACTTCCTGGCTTGCATCATCACCTTCCAGTATTTCGTCTGCATCGGCATCCCCCCTGCCCCCTGCTGAGGTGTGTCCCCCCACCACCAGCACCAGCGCTGGGAAGAGGGGAACTCAAGGGCATGAGGGGCTCCCTGACCAGCTCCTCCCACCCCACACCCAGCAGACTACCCCTGGAGGTTCAAGGGCGCCAGCTTCAATAACAACATCATCAAGTGGCTGTACTTCCCTGACTTCATCGTTTGGTCCAACCCTGTGTTCCTCTTGTGTAAGTGGGGAGCTGGGGTCCCGCCTGCTCATCTTTCCCCTAGCAGTGCATTCCTGCCTGCCCCCCCCAACCGCACCTCTGCACAGTCTGGACAGGCTGTTATGTCTGCAGAGTTAATACCATGTTAGCATTCCAAACACTTTTTTCACTTTAGTAATTTTATCTCCTGCCACATACCCCCACTATCCAGCCCCACACACGTGTATGCACCCACCTTCTTGGGGGGTGGTGCTGTGGGGGTGGATGGGCCTGGTCTTGGGGAAGCACTTGCTTCTTGCTGCCACCACGGACATAGACCTACAAACTGGACAGGGTAGCTGAAAGGACAAGGCCAGACCACAGATGCTTCTGTTCCACCAGATGATTTCATGCTGCTCCTGTGCACCTCACTGCAATGATAGATCTTTAAGGATGAGAATAAGGCTGCCATATGGATCATGGCAGGTGACAATGTAGAGATCTGCATGAACCTGGACGCGGCCTCATTCAGCCAGCACAACCCTGTGCCCAACTCCATCCACTGCAGGTAAAGCAGCCACCCGTGGAGAGCCCCTGAGAAGATGTGACCCCCAAAGTCCATGCCCCCAGCTCCTCTGCCTTTCCTGGGCACTGACCTGCTTATTGCACCATGAAGCCAAGAATCCCAGGGCCAGATGGCTCGGTGATCTGGAGGCCAAACCTCCTTGTTATCCTCTGTCCTCCATGAACATGCCCAGGGCAGTTCTGGGGAGCAGACGCCCCTGAACCCCAGGACAGCCAGGGCCTCATGTGCTCCCAGCAGCCCTGGAGGTCCTCCCCATTGCGTGTTGGCTGGTGTTTGCATGCTGTTCCCACAAGCTTAGTTTTTTGATTTCTGAACCCAAAGCAGGTCAGGCTGAGGAATGAGGGCTGGGGCTCCTACAGGGGGATTCACAGCTGCAGGCAGGGAAGGGGAATGGATGGAAAGCCCACAGTACACAAACATGTACACACAAGCACACACACACTCACACTCAAACATGCCAGCAGCTTAGTTTCACCAACTTCAAGTCACACACATCAAGAGGACTATGGGTGTTCAGATCCCACCAGGACTGAATCATGGATGTTGCCTGTGTGACCGTGGGATGCTGAGAAACACTCACATCTTATGCACTCTCCCATATGTGTGACATCAAGGATGAGTGAAACATAGTTTAGAGAAAAGTCATGGAACTATTCAAAAGTGTTGAGTATTTTAGTCTAAGAAGAGTACAGTCCAAAAGTCCACTTCTGTGACAGTGTTCTCAGTTCAGTTCAGTCACTCAGTCATGTCCGACTCTTTGTAACCCCATAGACTGCAGCATGCCAGCCTTCCCTCTCCATCACCAACTCCATCACCGTGTCCATCACCAGCATTCTTCTAGGGACCACTTATTCTCTAACCACACTGAGAACAGTGTAGCACCTATTTTATCAGAGATGACTTAAGAGCTCCCACAAAATAACAACTCAGTTATCAAGTATCTGATAGCACAATTGGTGCTTCTGTGCTTCTCCCAAAACTTGGGAAGAGAAACAACCAAAGCAAAGCCTCCAAAGCCGAGAGCCTCTGAGCAAATGAATCCAGACAGGACACGGCTTGTAGGAATGATGTCTGTCAGCTGATACCCAGCGGGGGAACCTCCCAGAGCTCCATCACTGGGGGAGGATGGGGCCTGAGCATTTGCCTGTTTGCAGAGTGAGGAGTGGTCCCACAGAAGGGATCCTGGCTCAGCCCAGGGACGTGCAGAGAGAGTGCTCACAGAGCCTGCAAACTCCATGTCGGTGTGTAAAAAATTGAAAGTGGTAGTCGCTCAGTCATGTCTGACTCCTCAGGTACTAGACAGAGAATGTTGCTCTTGTGGGAAGTTTGGCCCCAGTTTGATGATAAAAGTGCACACAGTCTTTTCACAAAGTACTGCTCTGTCCATCACTAACTGGGTGAGGATTGTGCGTGGACCAGCCAGCGATCAAAGTGCCTGTCTGGCCTGTGCCTCCAGGCCAAGTCAGGAGGAGGATGTGTGAATGCATTCCCTTCCTCGACTAGACCCTCCCAACTTCATCTGTGCTGCAGTCTGTGTTGTCTCTTGGTTTCATTGTCCAGGTTGTACCTGGACACATCCATGGTGGTCATCTTCAGCTACCCCTTTTGGTTCGTGCTCACCATCATCTTCATCACTGGGATGACCCACATCAGCATCTTTTGCATGGGCTATGTGGTGGCCTGCTTCTACTTCCTGCTCTTCGGGGGCGACTTGCTTCTGAAACCCATCAAGAGCATCCTGTGCTACTGGGACTGGCTGATCACTTACAATGTCTTCATGATCACAACGAAAAACAGTCAGTAAGTGGCTTGTGCCGTGTAACACATTTGCGGTCCCAGCTTCAAAGCAGATGACCTGTTGGGTGGTTATAGAAAGCCCTCAGCCCCTCATGCTGCTCTTTTAAAAGCCCCAAATAGGATGCTGGCAAACTCAGAATGACCGTTTATTACTCCTTGTTTTGCCATTTTAAGCAGAATCCTTTTTGCTCACTTCTACCCTCTCAAGGACAAGAGGATATATATTTGTAGGAAAAAAAAAAAAAAAAAAAAACCTCTAAAGTGTATTTTCTCAATTAAAATCTATCCCTTCTGAGGAACAATTGGATATCACTCCAGGACAGGCTGCATGTGGCCCTTTATGAGTTGAAATAGTCATGGGATGTCTTCACAAATTATATTCTGTTGACTGAAACTGACTTTCTTACTGGGAAAGCACCATGCAAGTGTAAATATTGATAGAATGGACAAGGTTTTTCACTACATGGTGTAGGGTACAGATGGGAGGGATGGGCCCCCAAAGGTGCAGGTGTTTTATGGTGCCCTGATGCATGGTGGACACAGGAGCTTCATAGCTGCCCTAAGCACTGGCGTCTTGACTTAAAAACAGCTAAGATGGTGCAGGATTGAGACCAACACTTCCTGTCCACAGAATGTGGCCGGTTCTCTGTTAAATTTCTGCCTTCTAGGCCACAGTGTGGCCCTTCCCTGGTAGATAAACCACCCACGGGTCATCCCAGAGTCTCATGAAAATTTTAGGCCACAAAGATAGCTTTTAAGCTCTGTATTCTGTCAAGAAATTAAACAGTGACCTTTCAGGAGCTGAAGGAGTTAATCCACCTCTAGCTCTAATTTAAACTCAATCCCAGGGCCTGCTGCTCATGGCTGTAACTGACAGAGCGTTAGAACAGTGGTGGAATTGGGTGGGAGGTGAGAAGGAGTTTCAAGAAGGAGGGTACATGCATGTACCTATGGCTGATTCATGTTGATGTGTGGCATAAACCAACACAATATTGTAAAGCAGTTATCCTCCAATTAAAAATTAATTAAAAATAAAAGAACAGTGATGCATGACTGCCTGCTTCTCCCCTTCCTGGCACTTGAAGATGAGCTCACCAGGCAATTCTCCTGGAAAGCATTTGACTTTGGGTGTGGGGAGGCACATGCATTGCCGTGTTTAGAGGTCTGGGGAGGCCAAGTCTATGTAACCATGAGTGTGTCTTTGAATAATTTAATTTTTCTCCAGTCCATGTGAATGGTTAAGTTTCTAGTTGGTAGTAAAAATTATTTTTATTCCTCAGTTGGACTCTAGCAGTGCGTGTTTGTCTGTGGGGTGGTGTCGAGAGTTATAGGACAGGGGTGAGGCAGGACAGGAGGTCATGCTTTCTCCTGAAGCCAGTCCAATGGGCAGAGACGGGCGCCTGGGAGCTGATCCCTCCCAAGAACTGTTCCTGGAAAGTATGTGACTGTGGAATCCACTCATTCACTCATTCATTCTGTAAACCCAGGTTTCAGACCTGGTCTTCACTTTTCTGTTGTTGCTGTTTAGTTGCCCAGTTTTGTCAAACTCTTTGAGACCCCATGGACTGCAGCACAACTGGCTTCCCTGTCCTTCACTATCACCCAGGGGGTTTGCTCAAACTCATGTCCATTGAGTCAGTGATGCCATCCAACCATCTCATAATCTATTGTCCCCTTCTCCTTCTGCCTTCAATCTTTCCCAGCATCAGTGTCTTTTCCAATGAATCAGCTCTTCATATCAGGTGGCCACAGTGTTGGAGCTTCAGCATCTGTACTTCCAACTAATATTCAGGGTTGATTTCCTTTAGGATTGACTGGTTTGATCTCCTTGCTGTCCAAGGGAATCTCAAGAGTCTTCTCCAGCACCACAACTCAAAAGCATCAATACTTCAGTGCTCAGCCTTCTTTATGGTCCAACTCTCACATCCATACATGACTACTGGAAAAACCATAGCTTTGACTATATGGACCTTTGTCGGCAAAGTGATGTCTCTGCTTTGTAATATGCTGTCTAGGTTTGTCTCTGACCAAATGAATCCTGGATTAGTGCTCACCCATTGGCTATTGCAAAGTCTGGCTTGTTCCTATGACACTCTAAGTATCCTCTTTGAAAAGAGAGGTATTTCCCAGTGCAGAGAGCACCATGCTGAGGCTTCTCCTCCTTGCTTCTTGGGTTTAACTCCCAGAAGTGAAACACCAAGCACTTCACTGGGTGGGACTGGATTTTAGGAGCCATCAGAGCACTGGGCTGTGGGGAATTCCTGCATGTGTTGGGATTGAAAGACATCAACCTTGTTTTCTGGGTGCAGAGTTTCAGGATACTCCTTTCCCATTTGTTTTTCAGATAGGAGCGTGTGGCTGTATTGAAAAATTGGTTCAAAATAGTTAATGGTTGATCCAAGCATTCAGCCTGGCCTGCACAGTCAAGGGATACACAAATGCATGAGTATGAAAAGCAGATTTGGGAACAGAGGGACAGAGAAGGGAGGGCAGAAGTAGTGTTCTAATTTAAATATCTGGGTCAAAGCCCCTGAAGGAAGAAAATGAAGGGACACCCAACTCAGTGTCTTCATGGAGCTGTGGGATGGTGCCTCCAGGGTATCTGTGGTCAGAACACCCCTACCCCTAAGATAATCTTTGATCTTCTTCTACAAATATCCCATCCCTCTTCCCAAGCAGGTATTTAGCAACTCCCTGAACTTCCTGTATTTATGATGGGAAATGTCACAGATGCCCATGCACACCTATGACTGCTGGGTGGATCATCAGAGGAGCTCTGCCTGCAGAGCCCCCACCCCGAAGCTCAGAGAAGCTCCACCGGATGGACAGTCGGGAGGAGCAGCAGAATGTCTGTAGTTAGACTCCCTCCCTGATGGAAGCGGTACTCCCATTCCCACCCTGTGCCTCTTGCGTCAGCACCCTGGACAGCGCCACTGTCCTCTGTTCTCCATAGGGCCTGGAACCTGGCTCTCCCCGACCTCCACCCCCACCCCCGCCCTGCCCTGCCTTCCTGTCAGATGATGAAGGAGGCAGTAGAGCTTGTTTGACTTGGGGGGTCAGACATGCTGTTGACACCTCTTCTTCCAGTAGACTGTAGCTACTCTGCTAGTCACCCTGGAAAGGGCCCATTCCCAGAACATGTCTTGTTTGTGCCGAGATTCCCTCTGGTGTTGGGACAAACAGATGTGATTTCTCCCTGGCCTTTCCTCCTGAGCCCTAGAGTATCCAGAGCTCACTTGTGGCCATCCTTCTGAACTGGTGCTGTTACCATACTTGAAGTTTGTGCCCTTGGCTGCGAATAAATCCGTTCACAGGGACTCAGTGTCTCGGAAGTTTGCTCGTATGTCTGTGTGATCGTATCACAGAGCTTATAAAATAACAATGAAAATGAGTATTCATTTTAATTTTTTTCTTTTTCTTTTCCCCTCCCCTAGCTGATGACGACTCGTCATGTAAACTGCTCAGTGGGGAGGTGGGGATCATTTGGGACAGCATATGCTTTGCCTTCTTCCTGCTACAGAGAAGAGCGTTCATGAGTTAATATTTTTTGCATGTGGTGGTGGATATAAAAGCCTAGAAGATCCTGGCATCCAGGTGGGTCAGGCTGTGGAATCAGGGATTTCTCCTAAGAAACCTGCTGGGAAGTGACATAGCCCCCAGCCTGCTGTCTGAGCTTGCCTGTAGAACCCACAAGGAATTAAGACACATTCCTTCCAGGAAAAGTGATCCAAGGCTTTAAGATCTAGAACAGAAGAGTAAAGAGGAAGACTCTGGAGGGAGTTACACCTTACCAAGACTAGGATACTCTTGAAGTTCAAAGACAGATTGGACATTGAGCTCCTCGGTCCAGACCTCAGTCCTGGAGTAGCTCCTTAGAGCCTCCTGAGTCAGAACAGAAGCAGAGACCATGTTGGTCCAGAGTCTAGTCCATCTTCCCCTGCTGCCTCCATTTTAAGGAGAAACTCCTGACAGTAGAGAAAAAATACTCATCTGTTACCTTTCAGAGTATAGCTGGAGGAGCCCGTCTCCCCAGGGGAGGATGGAGGCTATGTGAACCCATTCACAGGGATGGGGCTTCTAGACTGGACTTGGGACCCCCAGCTCCAGCCCAGAGACTCCAGGCAGCAGCCCACCCAAAATGTTTTCTCTTAGTAACTGTTGTCAGGGAAAGTGGCCAGTACCGATAAAAATGCTCATTCATTCTGTTTCTGGCTTTCCTTTAGAGAGGTTGAGCTTTTCCATGCCACCATTGTAAAGGCTGTAAAGGCCAAAATCGAGGAGGAGAAAAAGTCCATGGACCAGCTAAAGAGGCAGTAAGTACACTTCCCTTTCATTTGGGGTACACCTGATCCTGTCCCACCAGATCCTGGCTCCCAGGGAGCCCCAAGCCCTGAAGAAGCCATTTGTGGTGACCTTCACACCTACCCAGGTGTTTGCTCTGTGCTGACTGATGTGAAAATTGTCCAAAGGAGGTCACAGAGGAGTTGGGGCAAGGGGAGGAGCTGCCATGGGCAAGACCAGTGTCAGGTCCTAGTTTAGATGGTTCTTCTGGAGCCCCCAGCAGGTCTCTAAACTCTCTGAATTCCAGTTTTCTGTTTTAGATTAGGACTCGGTTCTGCCTGATCCTGGTAAATATTAAACAAGCTAGTGAATGAGACAGGGTCGTTCCCAGCAACACTAACTCAGAGAGAAGTCCATCATGTCTGTGGGTGAAGTGAAGGAACATAGGTTCTCACTTCAGAAGGATCTTTAGAGATAATACGGTCCAGTCTGATCAGAAGCTGCTGACGCATGTAGTAGATGACTTAAAACCCACAACAAACCGGAGGTGGCACTAAAAATACCCCCACATTTCCATGTCCAGTTCATGGCCTCCTGTCCCACTGGGCCATTCTGGAGAAATCAAGTAACGGACTAACTCCACCCAGGAGATCTGAGAAGTCTTTTTCTTTTTTAATTAGCCCACTGAAAATAGTTATTTTCTTAGAGTGAAATCTCTAGCAATAAGTGGAACTTCTGAGGAAGGCTAGTGCCTCACATGTCTGGGGCTAGGTTTAAGAGCTGATGGCCATAGAATTCAAAACCTAGCCACTTTCTCCAGGAAAATGGAGAGACTCTGTCAGCCCACCTGGAAAGTTCCCTGCATTTCTAAGACTACTTCATTCCATCCTGACCTCATCTCCCAGCTCCTTTCCCTGTGCAAAAAATATTTGCCAATATGAATCACACTATCCCATGGCATGGTTATTTTCATAATCAGAGGTATGAGGTATATAACATATATATATATATATATATATATACACACACACACACACACACACACACACACATATAGCTATGTAGCTACTACTATTGCTGTTTCTAGCTATCTAAATCATGTCTAGAGAAATAGCAAATTTGACCTCACATGTAGTATGTGTTCCTAATTTCCCATAAGTGAGACCTCTTACTATAATTTACATCACTGGATTTTTCCATTTCCTCAAATGAGAAGTCAAAGAAAGATGAAGGCAATGATCATTGTTAAATACAAACAAATAAAGAAAATATTTAAGCTGCCCAAAGCAGAAATGTCACTTAAATCAGTTTTAAAACTTGGGCCATACATTTAGAATTTTAAGAAACCAGGAAATGAAATGTTTTAGGACTTCCTTAGTGGTCCAGCAGACTTCCACTGCAGGGGTGGGGCAGAGTTTTGATCCCTGATCTGGTAATTAAGATCCCACATGCCGCACAGTGAGCCCAAAAATGTTTTTTGTAAATTTATTTATTTCAATTGGAAGCTAATTACTTTACAATATTGTAGTGGTTCTGCCATACATTCACATGAATCAGCCATGGGTGTACATGTGTCACCCATCCTGAACTCCCCTCCCACCTCCCTCCTCATCCCATCCTTCTGGGTCATCCCAGTGCACTGGCCCTGAGCGCCCTGTCTCATGCATCAAACCTGGACTGGCGATCTATTTCACGGATGGTAATATACATGTTTCAATGCTATTCTCTCAAATCATCCCACCCTCACCTTCTCCCACAGAGTCCAAAAGTCTGTTCTTTATATCTGTGTCTCTTGCTGTATCACATATAGGGTCATCGTTACCATCTTTCTAAATTCCATATATATGCATTAATATACTGTATTGGTGTTTTTCTTTCTGACTTATTTCACTCTGTATAATAAGCTCCAGTTTCATCCACCTCATTAGAACTGATTCAAATGCATTATTTTTAATAGCTGAGTAATATTCCATTGTGTATATGTACCACATTGCCGCACAGTGAGGCCAATTTTTTTTTAATTAAAAAAAGGAAATGATATTTTTCAAGAGGGTATATGTGGGAGATGAAGCTCAACACTGCAGTTTCTGAATAGATTTCCTGAATAAACAGACAAAAAGCTACAAGACATTTTCCCAGATCCAATAAGAGATTAGATGTGACACACAGAAGAGTTGCGGGGTCTGATAGAACACTCCAGAATGTTGAAATAGCAACTTACTATGTACAAAACAGTTCTCACATTTATATGTCTTTTCATTTGATCTTCACAACTATATGAGGTAGGCAGCATTTTTTTTTAAAAGAAGAATGCAAAACCTGGGAGAATAAAAGAAACAAGGAGACAGTTGTTGCTAACAAGCAACCATCCACAAGTCCCAAATGTTGCCACACTATCCACGATTTTGGCTGTCTGCACAAAAGTGTATAGGTAACTGTGGGTGTAGGCTGTGTGCATAAGTGTGTAGGTAACTGTGGGTGTAGGCTGTGTGCATAAGTGTGTAGGTAACTGTGGGTGTAGGCTGTGTGCATAAGTGTATAGGTAACTGTGGGTGTAGGCTGTGTGCATAAGTGTGTAGGTAACTGTGGGTGTGTCCTTGGCGTTGCTGCTGGTGTTTTGTTGTGCAGGATGGACCGCATCAAGGCCAGGCAACAGAAATACAAAAAGGGTAAGGAGAGGATGCTGAACTTGACCCAGGAGTCAGGGGAAGGCCAAGACCTCCAAAAACTTTCTGAAGAGGATGACGAGAGTATGTTGAAATATTTCCTTCTTCACTCAGTACCTTGATGTTGGGTAAAAGCATGATATAGGGTATTTTTATGAAATAATATTACTATTCATTCTAGTTTTATGTTCCAATTGTGAGTGGAATGTGTTTGTTTCAGAAAGTACATATTTAATGAATCCATGATTTTATGAATAGCCCCATATTTAGCAAGATGACTTCTCTTTCACGGACATGAGCTTCTGAAGAAAATAGGATGAGTTGGCTTCATTTGTTCGTTTAGGGAAGATATTTAGATATGTAGTCTACAGTTGTCTTTGATTTCTATAAAATTTATACAAAAATTAAATACATAGGCCTCTGAATAAAAGTAGTTAAAATATTCAATTATGGTCTGTTCCAATGAAACTTGAGATGAAATAACATATTTATTATATCTAATTATAGATTTGTTATATCCAGTTAAGTTTAAAAGTTCTCAAAGATGCTTGCATGCTTGTCTATTTGAAGGGAATGGAAAAATAATACATGGTATTCTTCCAGTGCATAGCATCTATTTATCAATAGTAAACTGATATTTTTCCAACCATGCATTAAAATGATCACAAGAGATATTTCAGGTTATTGGAATGGATGTATTACAGCAAATTATTTGCCACTAAATTCTTCTATAATATCTGGGTGGTGCTTCTTTTTGTTAATTCTATGGAAAATTCAATGTGGGATGCATTTTTGACAGATAATCCTTTTCTTATTATACTTTTTATATGCCCTCAGTCACTAAAAAGAGAGTGAAAATGTGGCATTCTGTTAATAGAATACTGAATATTTACCTTGTGAAATTGATTGCTGAACCACCTAAATGTTCAGAGTCAGTAGAATTTCTTTTCCTGACCTCGGGTGTACTTTTGCAATGTGTCTAGATTTTGACAATTGAGTTGTTAAAGCATGGTTTTCAAAGTTTGTTTTCTCATTTCCTGAAAATTAATATTTGGACATATTTTGTTTTAGGAGAAACAGACAAACAGAAAACAAAAGGCAAAAAAAAGCAGTGGTGGCGGCCTTGGGTTGATCATGTTTCCAGTAGGTTTTCTCAATCCTCTTACAATTTCATCAATTCTAACCCTTACATCCTTGACCAGAATTCAGGTGTCCCTGTGACCCGTGTGTTCCATGCATGGTTTGATGCTTGTGACTTGACAGGAGGGGCAGAGGGGAGAAACACTGTGATCTCTGTGGGTCTCTGGGCCCGACTGATGGAATCTTCCAGAGCAGTCAGCTGACTACCATGTGGCTCACTTGCCCCTGAGCACCACACATGGGCTCAGAAAGAGAAGAGGGGTTGATGGTTTTGTTATCCAGTTCTGAGGTCCAGAGCTCTGCTGAGGTGTGTTTGTTCCATGGCTGAAAGCCCTTATTGAAAATGCATTTCAGCTCCTCCTGGAACTCTGAATTTAAACAGAACCACTGTATTTGGAATGCCCGTGACCCTCTTTGAAAAGCATTGAGCGTGAATGCGAATGAGCTCCCCTTCCCGCCCTGGCCCACCCCATGCTGTCATTCTGAGAGCACTGATTCCATTTTCATGTAAGGGTAGTTGGCAATTTATTAAACACAAAGATGGGGATACCTTAAGACAGTTGCTTTCTTATCCTGCCTCCTCAGTTTCAAAAAAGTTCTAAACTACCCTCCAAATCCAATGCCCAGTGTGTGGGTGGTCTCAGAGTCACCAGAGCTCAGACAGGACCCTTCAGAGCAAAGTCAGACGATGGTTTTGGAAAAGCAGAGCTCTATAGCCACACAGAGTTGGTGTGTTTCACCCTATCACAGAAAAATAAAATGAATGAGTAATTGCAAAATGCAGCAGCTATGCCTGCTCCACTTAGCAAAGGATGTAGCACTCACTTACTCTTGGCAATGGCATTCTAATGGAATGATCCATTTCAGCCTGACCCACTTTGAATTTGTTAGAATATTGAATAATTATTAATTATCTTACAGATTATTCGTAATGTCTTCAGACTTTTATGTCTTGTATTGTGTCTTCTTTACTGCAGCTTATCTAATCAGACAAGTAATATCACAAGGTCCCTAACGTCAACAGGATGATATTCAAAATCAGTAGGAAATCATTCGGAATCCTTTCCCTCACCTGATTCTTACCATCATTTAGATCTGGTTTTGGCCTTTCACCCAAGAAGTAATTTCCTAAAATCAGCAAGCCAATTTCAGGAGTGATATTCAAAATGCTTCATATACCTGGATGTAATCAAATGTAATCCCAAATATTGAATTTAGCATTATGGTGTGAAAAAAATCCATGAGTTCTAAAGAGTTTCATTTCATCCGCTGCTTGAGTCAAAAGACAAAGATTCAAGCTGAAATTCTATGTGACCCACTGTCTGCTGGCGTGTCAGTCATGCCAACAGTCTCCTGTGCAGATGCTGTGTGCCAATTTCTATCAAATCACAAGTAAACTGTGCCAATCTGTCTGTTTTTAAAGGGGCCTTTGGTAGTTTTGAGAGACCTATCCATTTCAAAATGCTGTCATACTGATGTTTTGTCCTTTAACTGGGGGTATATGCCCACTGCAGTCATCATGGGTCTTTCCTTTGCTCATGTAAACATTGCATTTTGGAAGGAATTGGATATGGTCTTCGATCACCACCTTATGAGTTGGTTATCCTTGAAAGAACTTCTGAATGTTGTTGACTTTAGTTTCTGATTCATTTCACCCTCATTATATCAAGTTCTTGAAGGCTGGGATTACAGCACCTGTGCCTTGTCATAAAAATTCCAGTGCAATGATGCCAGGATATGTGTCATTGATAGTTTGGAATCAGATATTTCTTTTTACAAGCTGGGGAGGAAAGGAAAGGAATTGATGTGTGGCTTATTTTTGTTGACAATGACGAGTTCCAAAACCTATCTTTAGATTTGGAAGCACTTTATTGAAAGCCCATTTTCCAATCTCTTAAGTCATTGGGCTTTTAAATATTTCTTAGAGATGCCAAGTTAAGAATAAATGTCTTTGGAATACCCTTGGCAAACCTATTGATGATATAATAATGTTGCTGTGTTGTTCACATTATTGGTGAGCATCTGAGCTCTTAACATGTTCTGTAGGTGACATCCTCCCAGTTCCACATCTATGTGCACACAGACCATCGCATCATTGCTGTTCAATGATGCCTTCCATGCTGGTAAAACACATTTGTTTCACATCAGTTCTGTACAGCAGAATCAGTGACAAGCCTCACTTTGTTGTCAAATATCTGAAATAAAGGACCAAGTCCCTTGGGTTGTAGGTGGTGGGATTTTAAAAGCCAGCTGTCAGCATCAGTGTCCATGGTACACACACGGACCCAGGCTGGAGGCAGGATCCCCATCAGAACTCACAAACATAAAATAACAGTTTCTCTACTTATTATTAGCAGATAGAACTTCAGAAAATATTATCTAGGTTTCATTTCAATAACAATTTATAAAGGAATAGGAGATCTTTTTAAAAAACTTTCTTCGTTTTTTAATGTGTTAATGGCACATGTCGCATACAAATTGGCGGCATCTTTCAAACAATAAAAATCAATGTACAACTTCTCATGATGAAAACTGACTTCAGTGGCCACGTGAAGAAAAGTTCTTGAAGGTATGATTGAATACAGTTGAAGCTGTAGTTGATTTTAGAGCCGATAATGAGGGTAAAATGTTCAGTCCTGGAAATCTCGGTGTTTACCAAATGACCACATGACATCAAGTCCGTGTGACTTTCCAGCAAGTCTCTTAGCTTATCTGAAGCATTACTTTCATGGTCTCCATCTCGGTCTGACGTAATGCTATGACTTTGGTTCATTCTTGCTTATTCTTACCTTACGTTGAATTGCATTTATTTCCTCAGGCCTGGGCCCAGTCCTCTGGGCTTGGTTCCTTCTTCAAAATAAACATAACAAATTACAGTGCTTCTGTTCAAGGATATAAGGCCCAAATCATTCATTCTGCATCTTCATGGATGAAGGTTTCAGATATGTCTGAAAACATGGGCAAAATTTCTCACTGTCATGTTTAGTGATAGCAACTAATTTTCAACAAGCCAAGGTTTCCTGTGACCTTACAATGGATAAGTCCAGAAGATACCTAAAGACATCACATGATGTCATCCAAAAGACACCTCAACATTTGAAAATTCTAATATAACTTGAAAATACGCATATGTTTTCCTGCAGTGACAGTAAAGTTCTTGTAGCATCAGAAATGCACATGCTGGGTCTCTTTTCTCTGATAAAATAGTCATCAAACTGATAAAGATTCCATTCTCAAACTTCTTGAGCTCTCTGAACATTTCAGCTCTCTAGACTGTCCCCGTGCTTAAGACACAATATGTCTTTGCAAGGAAAATGCCAGCAAGGACCATCCATACAGTTTGTGCTTTGTGTCTTGTGGTCAATACACTTCCCCTCAAATTTCAGTAAGCAACTGGGGGACTCCTTGTTGACCGGAAGCCTAACAGTGCTAAACCGTATGGATCATGTCCACCTGGCTCCTTCTGTCCTAGCCTATGAGTAGAAACAGCCAGAGTGTGGTGGTAGTGTTTTTGTGATTGTGCTTTTTTCTTTTCTTTTCTTTTCTTTTCTGTGTTATTTGCCCATTTCCTCCTCATGATAATGTGTGATTAAAAACAAAAAAAAAGCTCTTTCAAATGCCTTACAGCCTGTGTTATGGCCTGTGTCTGCACAGTATAAAGTAAAGCAGAAGGTGATGACACTGACTCCTGGTCCCTAATCATCCCAGTTAGCTTTGCCATAACAATTTGGACCCATTCAGATAACAATGAAGCTTCCACTTCCTCAGACCTTGTCTGAGGTCCCAAAGTGCTGAACTGTGACATGATAGTTTTCAGTCTTCTGGGCCATCTTGGTAACAGAACTGGTTGCTGCAGGCTTGATCTGGTGCATACATGTACAGTTTCCTATGAAGAAGGAAGAAAATGCCAGACGAACCCAGCAGCAGCCAGGTCCCCTCCATGGCCTCCACAGACCATGTAGCTCAGCCCAGAGTGAGGCCTCCTCATCTCCTGTTTCCTCCTCCCCACTGATGCCTTTGATGGACAATTTATGTGTCTTTGGGGGGTATTTCATAAATATGCCCCCAACTGTCTCATATTTCTTCCAAGAAATAAGTACATATTTTGCTTTACTTAGTGGTCAGGAGAGGAGATTACTATTTGTTTGAAACGGATAGTGAAGAAGAGGAAGAGAAAGAATAAAAAAAGGAAGATGAAGAGCCCCCCGAAGGTCAGCTTTCCAGCTAACTATGGGGATAAGGATGTCACAGCCTTGGTTGGTTGAAGAGGTTTTCTTTCTGACAGACCTTGACCACAGGCCTCAACTTCCTCTGTCGTGTTAATGCATGGTAGCTCTCAGAGGTTCTAGTTCACATCTGAAGTCACATGGTTCTCACTGTCCTGTCCTGCCGCTTGCTGTAAGCATTGCAATTGTTACTGCCAGAATTCCTGCAACGGCACTGGTCCAGCCAGCTGTTCATTTACATAAGAAATTTCTGATACTCTAAACAAAATTAAGGCTGCCCTGGGTGTACTTCCTTTCAAACTTTGGATCACTTGAGTGGACTTCTAGTTCCATAGGTGAAATAGGTAACCATGAAAATAAAATCCTCGCTTTGTTTTAAACACTGTCATTTCGAATTTTGCAAATCAGATCCCTTTGTACTTCTAAAGATTTTAGACTGTATTAAAATCATGAAAACCTCCAGCCCAGTTTTGATGTTCTCAGTTTAAATTCGTCTCTTTTTCAGAACCTGCCATATCATTTTCGGTGACATGAGTCACCAGCCTAGTACTATGTATCCAGCAATTATATCATCAGTGTTTGTTAAAGATGTGGGCTTGTCATTAGAGTTACATATGTGATGAAAACTCAGATTTCCATTCAGTTCAGTTCAGTTCAGTTCAGTTGCTCAGTCGTGTCCAACTCTTTGCAACCCCATGAACCACAGCACTCCAGGCTGCCAGAGTCTACCCAAACCCATGTCGATTGACTCAGTGATGCCATCCAACCATCTCATCCTCTGTCGTCCCCTTCTCCTCCTGCCCTCGATATTTCCTAGCATTAGGGTCTTTTCAAATGAGCCAACTCTTCACATCAGGTGGCCAAAGTATTGGAGTTTCAGCTTCAACATCAGTCCTTCCAATGAACACCCAGGACTGATCTCTTTTAGGATGGACTGGTTGGATCTCCTTGCAGTCCAAGGGACTCTCAAGAGTCTTGTCCAACACCACCGTTCAAAAGCATCAATTCTTCAGCATTCAGCTTTCTTTATAGTCCAGCTCTCACATCCATACATGACTACTGGAAAAACCATAGCCTTGACTAGACAGACCTTTGATGACAAAGTAATGTCTCTGCTTTTTAATATGCTGTCTAGGTTGGTCATAACCTTCCTTCCAAGGAGTAATCATGTTTTAATTTCATGGCTGCAATCACCATCTGCAGTGATTTTGGAGCCCAGAAAAGTAAAGTTAGCCACTGTTTCCACTGTTTCCCCATCTATTTCCCATGAAGTGATGAGACCGGATGCCATGATCTTTGTTTTCTGAATGTTGAGCTTTAAGCCAACTTTTTCACTCTCCTCTTTCACTTTCATCAAGAGGCTCTTTAGTTCTTCTTCACTTTCTGCCATAAGGGTAGTGTCATCTGCATATGTGAGGTTATTGATATTTCTCCTGGCAATCTTGATTCCAGCTTGTACTTCTTCCAGTCCAGCATTTCTCATGATGTACTCTGCATGTAAGTTAAATAAGCAGGGTGACAATATACAGCCTTGACATACTCCTTTTCATATTTGGAACCAGTCTGTTGTTCCATGTGCAGTTCTAACTGTTGCTTCCTGACCTGCATACATGTTTCTCAAGATGCAGGTCAGGTGGTCTGGTATTCCCATCCCTTTCAGAATTTTCCACAGTTTATTGTGATCCACACAGTCAAAGGCTTTGGCATAGTCAATAAAGCAGCTGCTGCTGCTGCTAAGTCACTTCAGTTGTGTCCAACTCTGTGCGACCCCATAGACAGCAGCCCACCAGGCTCTGCCGTCCCTGGGATTCTCCAGGCAAGAATACTCGAGTGGGTTGCCATTTCCTTCTCCAATGCATGAAAGTGAAAAGTGAAAGTGAAGTCGTTCAGTCATGTCTAACTCTTCACGACTCCATGGACTGAAGCCTACCAGGCCCCTGGGTCCATGGAGTTTTCCAGGCAAGAGTACTGGAGTGGGTTGCCATTGCCTTCTCCGCAATAAAGCAGAAGTACATGCTTTTCTGGAACTCTGTTGCTTTTTCAGTGATCCAGTGGATGTTGGCAATTTGGTCTCTGGTTCCTCTTCCTTTTCTAAAACCAGCTTGAACATCTGTAAGTTCACAGTTCACGTATTGCTCGAGCCTGACTTGGAGAATTTTGAGCATTACTTTACTAGTGTGTAAGATGCGTGCAATTGTATGGTAGTTTGAGCATTCTTTGGCATTACCGTTCTTTGGGATTGGAATGAAAGCTGACCTTTTCCAGTCCTCTGGCCACTGCTGAGTTTTCCAAATTTGCTGACATATTGAACGCAGCACTTTCACAGCATCATCTTTCAGGATTTGAAATAGCTCAACTGGAATTCCATCACCTCCATGCACTAGCTTTGTTCGTAGTGATGCTTCCTAAGGCC
Organism: Bos javanicus; assembly: GCF_032452875.1. NCBI lineage: Eukaryota > Metazoa > Chordata > Mammalia > Artiodactyla > Bovidae > Bos > Bos javanicus. The sequence goes on along the minus strand of NC_083897.1, from coordinate 32,942,305 downwards.
CACTTGACTTCACATTCCAGGATGTCTGGCTCTAGTTAAAGTGATCACACGATCATGATTATCTGGGTCGTGAAGATCTTTTTTGTACAGGACCCCACAGGAACTCATAGTGAGCAGGGTGGCTGCTCCCTCCACCCCAAGAGTAGAGGAGGCCTAGAGAGATGCAGCCTCCCTGCCTCAGCCCCAGAGAGCTGAGCCTCCACCATGCCCTAGGCCGTGCCTGGGTCCTGAAGGTCTTCCTCGTGCTTGCTTGGCTTGCTCAGCTCAATCATCTCTACCACAAGCGTGATGCCCAGGATCAAGCCACAGACAGGAGTGAGGCAGGCGACACCTGGGGACCATGGGCCTCGGCTGAGAATCGTACCTGGGAATGGTCTGAGATAGGCCACTTAAAAGTCTCCTCTTGAGGGGTCCCCTCAGTCCTCCATCAGGGTCCTCACCTAAACTCCTTCAGAACCTAAGAATCTGCCCTCCAATCTCTGAAGCCCCGCACCTTATATCACGTCTCCAATGTCCTTGAGATCGTGTGCTCATGCAGCCACCAGAGTCGCCCCAGGCTGACAACAGGTTCCTGGACCTGTGGGGTTCCCTGTGTCCTCCCTCAAGGTCCTCATCTTGAGCCCTGGCAGGTCTGGGGATGCCCCTTTTGTTGACCAGAGGCAAGACCCTCACACCAAGCCATTACTTCACTGAGACCCCAAAGGGAAGTCTGTGGGCATGACATCAGGGCTCCATGCCCAGGGTTTCCCAGAGCTGAGATGATGCCCCTGGCCATCCTCAACCCTCCTTCTGCTCTTCACTTTAACTCTCAGCAGGTCTGGGTACTACCCTCTCACCCTGACTTTTCTCCCCTTAAAATCAGGCCCACCCCAGCCAGGACCCCTGAGAGGCAAGCAGGAGTAGGGGGCTCATTACCTCAACCCTGCCAGGGTCTCCCAGGGCTGAGAGCAGTGATGACCTGGATGTCCTGGGGCCCCGGAGCCCCCGTCAGGATTCTATCTTGACTCCTAGCACAGCTGGGCTCCTTCACTCTGCTGACCTGAACCCGGGCACCTGACCCAGGCCCTCACTTCTCCCCTCCCATCGGGATCAGTGAGTGACGTTACATCTGGACACCACACCCCATGGTGCCCCAGGGCTGTCAGGAGGGCCACACATGCATCCCCTGGGGACCCTCAGCCTCCACTGGTCCTCACCTCGAGTCTCCACAGGACGTGGGCCCCTCCCTCTGCCCACCTGTGACTGCACTCCAAAGACCAAGCTTCTGAATCCCTGAATTCACTGAGGAAGTAAGGGTGCTTGGGGTCTCAGCCTGATGGCCCAGACTGGGGCACCCAGGAGACCCAGTAGGGGTGGAGTTGTATTCTATGGGGCTCTCTGGTCTGGGGTTCCTGGACCCCCTCATTGTCTCTCAGGAGGGGCCTCCTTAACCCTTGAGAGAAGGCTGCAGTCCCAGCACAGATGCTGGATGGGGGGCTTCTGCACCCATGACAGGGAGCGCAGGTAACTACTCACCTTCCCATGGGGGCCCCTCAGCAGTCACCAGACTTTGTAAACTTTTGTATTAAACATGTTTTAGCCAAAGAGGGTGAGGAGTGGCAGGCGAGTTAGCAAGAATTCAGCAGCGTAGAGATGGCGTTGGCTGCTCATAGTGACTTCACACTCCTCCTCTGTGGGGTATCCCCAGGGTCATCTGGTGACTCTCCCACTGGTCGGCATGGATGCCTCTCCACGGGCCCTGCTTCTGCTGAGTGGCCAGAGGGGCTCTTGGAGGCCAAAAACTCCTTTGTTTTGGGTTCTAAGTCCTCACTGGTTGGGCGACCTTAGACTCTTCTACCAGAAAGGAGAGACATTCGGGGGGAGGGTGGGTGGCTGACCTGCCCTGCCCCTGGGGCCCCTGAGGGCCAAGGACTCAGCCTCACTGCAGTCCAGCCCAGCGCCCATGATGGCCTGGCAGCCCCCAGCCCCCCTAGAACCCCCCAGAGCACTACTCAGAGGCCAGAGGTGCTGCCTGAGTGAGACTTGGGCATCCCCAGGTTTGCTGAGGGCAGGGGCATGCAGAGATCATCGTCTGGGGGGTTTGCATGGGGCCTCAGGAGGCCCCCTGGCTGGGACCTCAGACCCTGGAGATGGGGACCTTCCCTCCCTTTTCAGAGGCTCAGCGGATGGCTGAGCACCTTGCTGCCCATTCACAGGCCTTGTTTGTGGAGTTGCGTGTGAACAAAACCAAGGTCATGGTGTCTCATCAGCCTCCCCTGCCAGTTTGTAGCTTGATTCATCCCAGGGCATTTCCTCATGACAGTTCCCACAGAGTCCTAGGCGGTTCCTCCTGCAGAGAGTTGGCACTCCAGAGGACCACCAGGTTTGCTCATCATAGGCTAAACCTTGTTTCTGTCATCCAGAAATCAAACTCTTCCAGCCTTCCCACCTCCTCCGTTTGGCCATGGCACCTCCCTTTGTGAAACGACAGATCAAGGGAGCCCAGAGGATGAAAGAGCCACTGAGGACCCAAGATGAGCACTGGGCCGAGGGAGGCTCGGGCAGAGCTGGTGGGAAGGGAGTTGGCCGTGGATCACCAGCTCCCCGGGGTCTGCCCAGTTGTGCCTCCAGGGTCACCCTTGCCTAGTTGGAGCACTTGTGACACAGGGCCCCTCTCTGAGACACCCTGTCTGGTTGAATTGCATTTCCACTCTCCTAGACACTGTTGCCTGTGTGGCCCCGGGGACAGAACTAATTCTGTGCCTCTGGAGCTGCCTGGCTTCTCCTCTGGTGACCTGGGCACGCCTGGGGCTCAAGACAGTTTGACTTTCCAGGGCCAGCCCATCAAGTCCCTGCTCCATCCCTACACTCCTGTGTGACCTTAGGCTGCTGCCTCTGCCCAGCCCAGGAAGACCCATGCTTAGTCCCTTCATTCTGCAGCTATCAGTCAGAATCTACCAAGGGCTGAGTGGTGGGAGTGAAGTACCACATGAGTCTCTTGATGTCAGGCAGCCTTGACTTTGTAAATAAAAGTTGCCTTTTGTGACAAGCAGATGACTTGAGATTGCAATCTGAACATCTTCACTTTCTCTATAGATTTACAGGTAAGCAGGTGCCACACATGCTGAGGTTTCTGGGAATGTGGTTTTAAAAATAGCAGCATCTGCATGTGATTCCAGGTCAGGAGGCATATGGAAGTCAAGACAAAAAAATCGAATGAAACCTTCTGAAAAGTTAAGGTGTTCCCCAGGCAGTGAACCTTTGTAATGGGCTGTGTTTTGTCTTGGAAGTGAGCAGCCTGGTCGGGCGTCACAGCAGCTCAGTGCTGGGGCTGACAGAGCCCTGGCCTTCACCGCCCCAAGTCCTTTCTCAGGGGCCTCCTGTGCCTGCACCAGACTGCCAACAAGGGAGACCTGGCCTTCCGGTTCCAGTGGACTGGTGTGTGCGCTCTCTCTCTCCTGACCTTAGAGCCCTTGTCTCTGCAGTGCAACCCTGGAGGGCTATTTGCTATGCTCCTCAGGACAAACACTCTTTTAAGAGAGAGCATGTTATAAACTGGACACCCCAGCGAGCAGAGGGTGCTGAGGTGTGACACCCTTAGAGTGCTCAGCTGAAAAAGGAAAAGAGAAAGGAGAAAATGTCACCAGATGCAGGCCCTGCAATGAAGCCAAACCTTGGGCCTGCTGTCCAGACACCAGTGAGCCCCCAGACTAAACACCCACAGACCTCGGGCAGGGACCACGGGCTCCAGCCCTGTGCGTCTCAGGACAGGAAGAGCTCTTTTGGGGCCCCCGACAAGGGGAGGCTTAATTTCTCCTCATCTGTCAAGTGAGGAGCCTGCTTGACAGTGTCCCTGTTTCTATGAAGCCACTCTGCCAGGCTCTTGTCCAGCCCTTGATAGGTCTTTTCAATGAGTGGGTGCAGAGCATCTGAGGGGCTTCCCTGGGTGTGTACGAGGTACCTGCTTTGTGCCGGGGGTGGGCGGCCATCTGTCTTACCTTCCTGAGCGAGCAGCTGCCTGAGGGGACTCACATGCTCAGCCAGGCCCAGGATGGAGGCGCTGAAGAAGTGTGCCGGGCGGGAAATCCCTCGTGTTTTCAGGCTCCTTATTGCCATGCAGTGTTCTGACCACAGGGCCGCCTCTATCTGTCTGAATAGGGTGCATATTTGGGGTCCTCTTGGGGTGCACCTGAAGGCTGTGGGGATTACTGGAAAGAATGCCTGGAGATTATGGGGAAGAGGGGCTGCCTAAGCAGTAATAGAAGGGGTTCCGTGCCTGAGCCATGATTGGGAATCCAGATGGTGCACAGAGGCACCAGCATGGCCACTGGGAGCTGCCCAGGGAGCAGGCTGAAAATCTGGGTGGGCACAGTGGTGGGGCCAACCACCACCACAGTAGGAGCCATCTGGGCAGGAGGCCAGGTGAAGCAGACTCACGGGCCCTTGATGGGCAGGGCCACCTCCATCAGGACAGGGATTAGAGAAACTGGAGCCTGTGTGCACTCAGGCTGCCAGGCATCAGGACCCATCAAGTGGTTAGGGACTTCCATCCCAGACCAGCAGCAGGGCGGCATAGGTCCCAGCCAGGGCGGTGATGGGGGCGAGTTCCAGGTGGCCTGCGTTTTCCTGGGCACCCTCAGGGAAGGATGACAGGCCGGCCTGTGGCTGCATGGTGCTGGATGCAGGAGGGACACCCAGGGCTACCAGCCTGCCCTCCACCTGCCGAGACACAGACTTAATGCCCCCTCTACTCTTCATCTTCCCAAGGAGGTGTGGGCTGTCTCTCTTAAAAAGGGGACTGTAGCAGAACTGTAATGGGGTTCACCAAGAGAGAGAGAATAGCAAAATCCGAGTCTCAAAAGGCTTACTGAAACCAGCACCCTCCCAGCTAGGCCCCTGGGTGCCCTCACCCAGCCACCCCCAGGCCTCATGGAGAAAGTGGGACCCTGTCCCACAGGACTCGGTGTCCCAGCTTGCCCATCCTCAAGACTCAGTAATTCATCATCTCTCGACCTTGGAAAATGACAGAGTGGCCCAAGAGTATCCGCACAAGGCCCAGAGAGGGGACTTGGCATTTGCAGCAGGCAGACTGCAGAAGCTTCCCTGCTTTCTATACAGGTGTCGACCCCTGGCCTGCACTTCCTCGGCTGACCAGGACACTTCCCAGGAAAGGACCTGTGCTTCCCTGCACTAAACTTCTGTTCTACAGCTATGGGAGTCATGTGCTTAGTCACTCAGTCATGTGCGACTCTTTGGGACCCCATGGACAGTAGCGCGCCAGGCTCCTCTGTCTGTGGGGATTTTCCTGGCAAGAATACTGGAGTGGGTTGCCGTGCCCTCCAGGAGATCTTCCCAAACCAGGGATCGACTCCAGGTCTCCCGCGTTCCAGGCAGATTCTTTCTGGTCTTAGCCGTGAGGGAGTCATGGGGGTACACAAACCCCTCTCCCTGCCTGCCTCCACCCTGGGCCCATTTTTGCCCTGGCTGGAGGAGAGGAAGGTCCAGCATTTGAGCAGTGTCATCTCTTTCCCCGATGTGACTGCGATCTAAGGGCCCATGGGTCAGCGGTACAGAGTGACACCTGGCCCCTGGGTATCCTGACCTGATCCCTACTGTGCATTCAGCTTACCTGCAGCATCTCACACAGACATCCCCACCGGAGAAAGAGAGGAGGGGCAGTGACTTCTTTGCACTGAGAATGCTCAGGCTCTCCTCCTCACAACTCGCCAACACAGCACTGGCAGCTCTGGCAGTCATGCCAGTCCCCAGTCCTATCTTTACATACAGCTTTCCCTGCAGGCCGGCCACGGTCCCCGGCGGCCCTGAGGTTTGGACCCACCCCACCCCCAGGGCCCAGCAGGTACTCCCCTGCCCTTACCTTGCTCAGGACACAGACAGGTGGCTCATCCGTGAGCAGGGTGGTCAGGCAGAGGGAGGTGAGCACATCCTGGCACTCTTTGCTGAATCCATACAGGCTAAGCTGACAGAAAAAGCTCTTCATGAGGTCTGTCTCAAATACCTTGTCTGAGCCCACCCTCTCCAAAATGTTCTTGAAGAGCTCCTCACTGATGCCTATGCAAGTGCCATCTTCCTCCCACCAGATGGACACAAAGTGGTGACTGTTGACGATGGTCCTCAGCTTCCTGAGAAAGGGGAGGGAGAGGAGGCTGCCCTCTCCCCGAGGCAGGGCACCACACTCGGTGTGCAGCCTCTTCAACAAAGGCTCTTCCCCCAAAGCCTAAAAAGTGCTCTCTTCCAGCAGCAGCCTGAAGCTGCAGTGGCCCGTGGGCACGAGCTGGGCCAGGACGGCTGAAAGGTCCACAGGGAGGGGCGCATCTCCCTGAGCCGAGGGCCAGAGGCCCTGTGTTTGGAAGAAAGGGAGACTCCCCAAAGCCGGGCACCCCATCCATCATGGGGCCCTCCTTGTCCATAGCCACACAGAGGGTGGTGTGTCCCTCCTTGGAAATGGGACAGTGCAGTGGCCAGGAGCAGTCCAGGCTCACAAGGGTGCTTGGCCCCTCACCAAAGGCCTCTGCTTCCTCAGGGCTGACATCACAAGGCAGCCATTAAGTGAACTAATAAAGGGCTGGCTGCACCCAGGCTGGTCAGCATGTCAGCCTCCTGGTCCACGCTCATCATGGCAGCAGGCACCATGACACTTGTGCATGGGTGTGAAGTTTCAGGCTGAGCACTCATACAAACCGGGCATGGCCTTCTGGTCCTGGAGCCCTGAGGCCAGGGAGACACGCACCGACAGACGTGTGACCCTCAAAGTCAGCCCCTCCTCTGTGTTCATAGGTGCCTTGAGGGTTCGGCATGGCACCCTTGTGCTCAAGCACAGCCATGTCCTGGGTGGGGGTCCACGGTCAAGGGTACAGCCACCTGGCCCTCTGTGCACTGTCCCTGGCTGGGAATCCAGTCCCCTACTCAAGCCCCTGCTGCAGGAGCGGCCACCGGCCTACAACCTGCCACCAGTCTGCAGGAGCCCCAGGATGGGGGCTGTGGAGGTGACGGGTGAGATCCTGGGGACACAGAAGGAGGACAGGCCACCATCCTCTGGGCTCCGCAGCCTGCCCATGTCCACCCCAGGCCAGCCTTGCTCTGCACACCACGGTCCCAGGAACGCAGGAGGGGGTGGTCACCCTGGGCCTTCATGCACACTGTAGCTTCCTTTCCTGTGACTGATGCCCACGGGACCTCTGTCCAGCTCTGCGTCCAGGCTGTGAGAGCTGCCATCCTGCTCTTGGGCCTGGTGCTCTAGCATCAAAGCGGTGGCCATGCAGGGCAGCCCTCACATGCAGCCCACCCTACTAATGCCCCACAGCCCAACTCTGTTCCTGGGGTTGAGGATCTTCCTGAGACTTCCAGAATCAGAAATGCCTCTGACCTTGTGGTGTCAGCCATCTGGGATCCAGGCACTCGGCCCAGTGGGTGAAAGAGAGGGCTCGGGTGAGGAGATGCCACGGCGGGCACCACAGCACTGCTGATCCCCAGTTGCCTGGCTCACCCAATCTAAGACTCTGCTTCCCCACATGGGTAATCCTAGGGGCACCTGCCTCACAGGGTGCTGAGGACTTGGGGGAGGTACAGGAGGTGGCGAGGGTGCTGACACTTAAGACTGTCACATGGTTATGGGGAAGTATGCTGTATCTCACAGCAAGTCTACATCTAAGGCGTGTAAGCACTGATCTCCCGGTGGACCTCGATTCCATGCTGGAAGCCTCCCATCACCATTGAGGGGTGGGCTTCCTTGTCGATTCTTGCAAACTGGGGGCTGAAACACATCTGAATTAAATGTTTCTAGACACAGCTCGGGTGAGCTAGATAGAATTGCCCAGTGTTCCCCTTAGACAGAAGCCCTACTCAGTGCCCTCTCATGTGATCCAGGGATGCCTCAGACCCCTGAAAAGCTGAGTTCCATTTTAGACTGTCTGGGGCCCAGCAAACACTCGGCTGCCTCCTCAGCTTTCAGGATTGTGGCAGGGTGCTCCCTGCCAATGGCTGAACCCCTGGGCCCCCATTTTCCCCACTGTATGTTCTGGTTGCCCCTGCATCCTCCTGAGAGATGCTCACCCACCCCTGCTCCCCTTGGCTGTCCATGGCAACTTGATTTTCCCTTTTGTTCTGGCCAAGAGACCTCCCAGCGTTCTGGTCCAGAAAACTACTAGAGCTCGTCAATGAATTCAGTGAAGTTGCAGTATACAAAAATAAAATTAAAAAAATATATATAGAAGTAAAAAAAAATTAATATATAAAAATCTATTTGCATTTCTGTACACTAACAGCACATAGCAGAAAGAGAACTTCAGGATATTACCCATTTACCATTAAATAACCCCATGTAACTTCATCAAAAAGAATAAGCTACCTAGAAATAAATCTACTTAAGGAAGCAAAAGACCTGTACTTGGAAAACTGTAAAATATTGATGAGAGAAATTGAAGACAGCACAACGAGATGGAAAACTTTACTGTGTTCTTGGATTGGAGGAATCAATTTTGTAAGATGACTATACTACACAAGGCAATCTATAGATTCAAATTATCAATGGTATTTTGCATAGAACTAGAAATTTGTATGGACACATAAGATCCCAAATAGCCAAAACCATCTTGGGAAAAAAGAACAGAGTCGGAGGGACTTCAGTGATGGTTCAGTGGCTAAGACTCCGTTCTCTCAATGCAGGGAGGCCAGGTTTGATCCCTGATCAGAGAACTGGATCCCACATGCAGCAACTAAGAGTTAGCATGGTGCAACAGAGATTCATATGCCACAACTTAGAGTTCATATGCTACAGCTAAAGACCCTACATGCCACATCTAAAAAGATCCCAGGTGCTGAAACTGAAGATTCCAAATGCTGCACCTGAGCATCCACACGCCTCAATGAATATCAAAGATCCCATATGCTGCAACAAAGACCAGACACTGTCAAATAAAGTAAAAAGAAAAAAGAACAGAGCTGGAGGAATCAAGCTTCTTGACCTTAGACTATACTACAAAGCTATAGTAATCAAAACAGTATGGTACTGGCACAAAAACAGACCTACAGATCAAGGAAATAGGATAGAAATCATAGAAACAAGCCTATGCACCTATGGTCAGCTAATCTACATCAAAAGAGGCAAGAATACAGTATACAGTGGACAAAAAGACAGTCTCTCCAGTAAGTGGTGCTGGGAAAACTGGACAGCTGCATGTAAAAGATTGAAATTAGAACATTTTCTAACACTATATACAAAAACAAACTCAAAATGGATTTGAGACCTATGTGTAAGATTGAATATGTAAAACTTCTGGATGAAAACTTGGGCAGAGCTGCCTGGGCGGGCTGGGAGGCGCGGGTTGAAAAGTCTCGTTCCAAGTTTGGAGAGAGAGAGAAGAGCGCCTCAGACCTCGGTACCCGCAAGCGGGGAGGAGGCATCAGAGAAGGACGCAGCGTCTGGGGAGCTCCCAGGCTGTAAAACGGAGCTCAGGCTTCGAGAGCTAGAAGTGTGTGACGTGCCTAAAAAAAAAAAAAAAGAAAGAAAGAAAACTTGGGCAGAACACTTTTTGAAATAAATCACAACAGCCTTATTTTTGGATCCATCTCCTAAAGTAAAGGAAATAAAAGCAAAAATAAACAAATGGGCTTCCCAGGTGGCACTACTGGTAAAGAACTTGCTTGCCAATGCAGAAGACATAAGAGATGAGGTTTCGATCCCTGAGTTGGGAAGATACCCTGGAGAAGGACATGGCAACCCATTCCAGTATTCTTGCCTGGAGAGCTCCATGGCCAGAGAAGCCTGGTGGTCTACAGTCCATAGGGTGGCAAAGAGTCAGACACAACTAGAGCTACTTAGCATAACATAGGGACCTATTAAACCTAAAAGCTCTTGCACAGCAAAAGAAACCATTGAAAAATGAAAAGAAGCTACTGAATGAGAGAAAATATTGCAAATGACTGATTTGGGGCTAATATCCAACATATACAAATAGCTCAAAAACATAGCGTCAGGAAAAAAAAAGAAACACACACACACACACACTTTAAAAATGGGCAGAAAAACTGAAAAGAAAATTTCCAAGGTAGATATACAGATGGCTAACAGGCACATGAAAAGATGCTCAACATCACTAACCCATCAGAGAAATGGAAATCAAAATCACAATGAGATGTCACCTCATACCTGTGAGAATGTCGATCATCAAAAAGAACACAAATAACAAGTGATAGCAAGGATGTGGCAAAAAGGGAATATTTGTGCACTGTTGGTGGGAATGTAAATTGGTGCTGTCACTATGGAAAACAGTAGGGACGTTTCTCAGAATACTAAAATTGGGCTATGTGACCCAGCAATTCCATTCCTGAGTATATATCTGATAAAAACACTAATTTGAAAAGATACATGCTCCCCAATGTTCATGGTAGAATTATTTACAGTTGTCAGATATGGAAGCAATCTAAGTGTCCATCAACTGGTGAATCTATAAATAAGGTGTGGCGTGCACACACACACACATATACACATAATGGAATACTACATAGACATAAAAATGAATGGCATTTTGCCATTTGCAGCAACATGGATGGACTTGGAGGTCAATGTGCTAAGTGAAATGAGTCAGTCAGAGAAAGACAAATACTCTATGATCTCACTTAGATGTTGAATTTTAAAAATAAAACAGACTAATAACCTCAGATACTCAGGTGACACCAACCTTATGGCACAAAGCGAAGAGGAACTAAAGAGGCTCTTGATGAAGGTGAATGAGGAGAGAGAAAAAGCTGGATTAAAACTCAACATTCCAAAAACTAAGATCACGGCATCTGGTTCCATCACTTCATGGCAAATAGATGGGGAACCAATGGAAACAGTGACAGACTTTATTTTCTTGGGCTCCAAAATCACTGCAGATGGTGACTGCAGCCATGAAATTAAAAGATGCTTTCTCCTTGGAAGAAAAGCTATGAACAGCCTAGACAGTGCATTGAAAAGCAGAGACACTACTTTGCTGACAAAGGTCCATCTAGTCAAAGCTATGGATGGTTTTTCCAGTAGTCATGTATGGATATGAGAGTTGGACCATATAGAAGGCTGAGCACTGAAGAATTTATGCTTTTGAACTGTGGTGTTGGAGAAGACTCCTGAGAGTCCAGTGGACTGCAAGGAGAGCCAACCAGTCCATCCTAAAGGAGATCGGTCCTGGGTGTTCATTGGAAGGACTGATGCTGAAGTTGAAACTCCAATACTTTGGCCACCTGGTGCAAGGAACTGACCCGTTAGAAAAGACCCTGATGTTGGGAAATATTGACTGCAGGCGAAGAAGGGGAGGACAGAGGGTGAGATGGTTGGATGGCATCACCAACTCAATGGACATGAGATTAAGCAAGTTCCAGGAGATGATGTAGGATTGGGAAGCCCAGCGTGTTGCAGTCCGTGGGGCCCCAAAGAGTAGGACATGACTGAGCAACTGAACAAAAACTGAATATTAACTTAGCAGATGCTGACTCACAGACACAGAGAACAAACTAGTGGTTACCAGTCAGGAGAGGGAGGGAGGGAGGGAGGGGCAAGATAGAAATATGGGAGTAAGAGGTACAAACAATTATGTATAAAATAAGATACAATGATATATTGCAAAACATGGGGAATATAGCCTATATTTTGTAATAGTTATAAATGGAGCATAACCTTTAAAATTGTAAATCACTATATTGTACATCTATAACATATAGTTCTGTATAGCCGCTATACTTCAATTTTTAAAAAAATGAATTTTCTCAAATGGTTCTGGGGTTTCTAGAATTAGCTCTGTAATCTGCTTAGGTTTAAAGCTGGTAATGACTCTGTAGTAAAGACAGCATCAATAGTCTATGACAATAGGTTTATGGAAAATATCTCCTTTGGATATGCCTGATGAACCACTTAAAAGAAGTGCTGGGTGCAAGGTGTTCTGTGACTGTGTATATGATACTTTTTGACATTTTTGAAACACCGATAGATATGATGAGCTTCCTGATTGTTCCCAGTGTAGTTGGAAAGCGTGGTGAAAGAAAAGGATTAGCTCAGTTTACAGTAAAAGACCTAAAAGATTCTACATGTACCCATAAGGAGACAGTTATCACCTGTAGATAAAGGGTTGAGATTGCTAATGATCACATGCAAGCACTCATCCTGCAACTGGTTGAATTACAGTGGAAGTTGAATTCTGCCACTAGAGTGTTTCCTGGTAAAATGAAGGCGCTGACTTGGAAAGAATGGGATTCTGTACACTGTGATAGAGCTGTGTGGGGAGACCCTGAGGAAGCTGGGGACACTGAGCCCATCAAGTCTGGTGAGTCATCCTTGCCAGTAGAAGAATCCTCCCCACCCTCAGTTGGAAGCAGCCTCCTGACCCCAGTGGGATCAGCCTCCCCACAGAAAGCTGCTGCTGCTGCTGCTAAGTCACTTCAGTCGTGTCCCACTCTGTGCGACCCCATAGACGTCACCCCACCAGGCTCCCCCATCTCTGAGATTCTCCAGGCAAGAACACTGGAGTGGGTTGCCATTTCCTTCTCCAATGCATGAAAGTGAAAAGTGAAAGTGGAATCGCTCAGTCATATCCAACTCTGTGCGACCCCATAGACGGCAGCCCACCAGGCTCCCCCATCCCCGGGATTCTCCAGGCAAGAACACTGGAGTGGGTTGCCATTTCCTTCTCCACCACAGAAAGCTAGATCAGGCCAAAATGATTCACTAAGCATAGATTCTGCATTTAATATTGCAACTCTGGGTGTTAGAAAGCACTTTTATTGGTTTGTCTGGTTGGTTGAACTATGGACCAAAATTTGGCCCACAGTGAATGAGCTGGAAATGTCAGCCCTGCCTTGGTTTAATACAGAGGAAGGCATTCAGAGGTTTACAGAGATTTGACTGTTAGTGTGGATTTGGCATTGAAGACATAGTCATCCATACTGGGAGAGTCCTGAAGGCGTACCTTTCACCAAGACTATGAGGGGAGTCCCAGCACCCTTGAAGAACTCTGTGATTGCTCTTCTCTGCAGGCCAGAACTCACAGTAGGAACTGCAGTCACTGAACTGGGAATCCTAAATACAGTGGAGTATTTAGATCCCCAGATGGCTGGAGCCAAATGGGAGCACACAACCACTAAGGGCCAGGTGGGCCTGGTTACAGTAATGGAGAGAAGAGTCAAAGCACATTCACAACAGGCTGACTTGGGCACCTCTATGGTTTTATCTAGTTGCTCATGATCTTTCTAGAAGTAAGAGTTAGAAAGCCCAGTAAGTTCTTACTTGATCTGTATAAGCAGAGATGTCACAGGTCAAATGAACAAAAGTCTACTCTGAATCACAAAAACAGAGAGTCACGGTCCTTTGATCAATTTCCAGACTTGAGCCATTAAAAATCTCAGAAGAAAATGTGGAGGTACAGTTTTATGACATTGGATTTCAGAAATGGATTCGTAGATGTGACACCAAATGCATGAAGAACAAAATGAAAAAAGACAATGTGGGTGAACCTTGAAAACATCCTGCTAGGTGAAGGAAGCCAGCCACCAAAGACCACATATTATGATCCATGTATATGAAATATCCAGAATCAGATCAGATCAGTCGCTCAGTCGTGTCTGACTCTTTGCGACCCCATGAATCGCAGCACACCAGGCCTCCCTGTCCATCACCAACTCCCGGAGTTCACTGAGACTCACGTCCATTGAGTCAGCGATGCCATCCAGCCATCTCATCCTCTGTCGTCCCCTTCTCCTCTTGCCCCCAGTCCTTCCCAGCATCAGAGTCTTTTCCAAAGAGTGAACTCTTCGCATGAGGTGGCCAAAGTACTGGAGTTTCAGCTTTAGCATCATTCCTTCCAAAGAAATCCCAGGGCTGATCTTCAGAATGGACTGGTTGGATCTCCTTGCAGTCCAAGGGACTCTCAAGAGTCTTCACCAACACCACAGTTCAAAAGCATCAATTCTTTGGTGCTCAGCCTTCTTCACAGTCCAACTCTCACATCCATACATGACCACAGGAAAAACCATAGCCTTGACTAGACGGACCTTTATCTACAGATAAGGAAAGAGGATTAATGGTTACCTAAGGCTAGGGGCTTCCCAGGTGGTGCAGTGGAATAGAATCCACCTGCCAATGCGGGAGACATAGGTTGGATCCCTGGCTTGGGAAGATCCCCTGGAGAAGGAAATGGCTATCCACTCCAGTATTCTTCCCTGGGAAACCCTATGGAGAGAAGGGCCTCGCAGGCTGCAGCCCATGGGGTTGCAAAGAGTCAGACATGACTGAGCGACTGAACACACACACACACAAGGCTGGAGGGGGGCCGGAGGGAGGTGGTGGTGGATATAGTGTCTGTGAATGTTCATCCACTTGGGTTCTTACTGGTGTGCTGGATATTTTCTAAAATTGATTGTGGTTATGCTTGTCTGGCTCTCCAAACACACTAACAATAACTGCATTTTACACTTTTAATGGACGAATTGTGAGCTATATGAATTTGTATTAATAGACTTATTTCAAACAATATTTAAAAAGAAGAAGTAGAATATCTAAATAAAACTTTTAAAAGTCAGGATTTGGGGGACTTCCCTCGTGGTCCAATGTTTAGGAATCTGCCTGCCACAGCGGGGAATGAGGGTTTAATCTCTGGTCTGGGAAGATTCCACATGCCATGGAGCAGCTGGGCCCATGTGCCACAGGTACTGAAGCCCGTGCACCCTAGAGCCTGTGCTCTGCAACGAGAGAGTGGTCTCCACTAGCTGCAACTGGAGAAAGCCTGCAGGCAGCAACAAAGTCCCAGCACAGCCACAAATAAAAGAAATAAAATTCTTTAAAAATTAAGGGTTTTGAATTAGTACATACAAATTCTTTCCACAAAGAAAAGCCCGTGCTCAGATGGCTTTACTGGTGAATTCTAACAAACATTAAAAGAATGAACACTGATCCTCACACACTGTACCAAAATGTTAAAGAGAGCGGAAACACGTCCCAACTTGTTCTATGCAGCCATATCATATACCAAACTGAATAAAGTCAGCACAAGGAAAGACAACGATAGACCATGACAAAGGTACGAAGTGCTCAACAATATGCTGATCAACTGGATCCAGCACCACACAAGAGGGACGATACACCATAGCCAAGTTGGGTTTGTACCAGATATGCAGTTGTTTTAACATGTGAAAATCAATTAATGCCATGTATTATATTAATGGAAGAAAGTACAAAAATCACAAGATTACCTTAATATATACAGGAATAGCATTTGGCGAAATCCAATACATTTTATAATAAAAACTGTTCAGTGAGTTAAGAATAGAAGAATAATTCCTCAACCTGATAAGGGTATCCATAAATAAAAGCTTACAGCACACATCATGCTCAATACTAAGATGCATTCAATGATACACTGAAAATGAGTGAAGAGTAAATTCTCTGGTATGTAAAATATATGTCGATACAATTGGTTGATCTGTTGTTTGTCTTGGTCTCATGGGTGCTCTTTCTGACTGGTAGAGAGAAAGAACAACTACCAGGAACTTACGGCTTGCCTCTCTGGAGACTAACTGAACTTGGTAGCTTCCATCACCATGGCCCTTTCTCTTCCCTTCACCCTTTCCCACCCACTGCCTGTTACCCACAGGTACCATCTTGGCTGGGCACTGTGTGACCCTGGGAAAGGAGAGCAGAGAAAAGCAGAGGAAGTCATATGTGGGGGAACGGGACTGGGAGATATGTCAGTATGAGAGAAAGGATGCTTTTAGAAAATCCGCAATGGTTGCCAGCCATTTAAAATTGGGAGCGGCAGCATCAAACTCTGGATTTACGGCTCAATTAAAAAATGGTTCAGGGGGAGCACTGACAATACTTGGCCCCTGTGCTGGGCCAGTGTTTCCCCTGCAGCTGGGCAGCTTCATTCATTTTTATCAGCCACCGAGCTCCCACCAGCATCTGCATTTGTGTGTTCCTTTTGTCTTTCCCTGAACCACAGTCTTCTGTTCTAGCCACAGAATGACCCTACTGGGACATCTCACATAGGACTGTACTTCACACTTCTGGGTTAGCGGTACATGCAGTGACCTTCCCCTCTCTCTGCTATTGTTAGCTCTTCCATGAAGCCTCCTCCCGTTCTTCCATTCATATCTGACCTTACTCTTCAGTCTCTCTTCTGAACCTTGCTCAGATCTGAGTAGGCAAACTCCACACCTGCCTCTTCCCTAGGTATTTTCATGCTGTTCTAGGGCCTCCACTAGACTCTCATGATGGTTTCTGTCTTACAGATTGCCACCTTGACTGCCATACCCCCTAGATACCCTGTACATAGTTCAGTTCAGTCGCTCAGTCGTGTCCGACTCTTTGTGACCTCATGGAGACTGTATCACGCCAAGCTTCCCTGTTCATAGCCAACTCCCAGAGTTAACTCAAACTCATGTCCAATGAGTTGGTGGTGCCATCCAACCATCTCATCAGTGGGTGCCTAATTTACAGACTGGATGGTCCTGCTGTCCCAGCCTGATGTTAAGGAAGGAAAGTTGCTATCACCATAGGAAAAGATTCAGCACAGAAAACTATGGTACACTAACTCAGAGGAGCAGTGACAAGTGGAGGCATTCAGCAGCAAAGACCATGGGAAAACACTCCTTGCTTGAACTGAGCTAAGCCTGTCCAGAGATATTCCCATTCAGAGATATTTCTCAATGTGGCTCAGCAGTAAAGAATCTGCCTGCAGTGCAGGAGATGAGGGCTCAATCCCTGGGTCGGGAAGAGCCCCTGGAGGAGGAAATGGCAACCCACTCTACTATTCTTGCTTGGGGAATCCCATGGACAGAAGAGCCTGGTGGGCTGCGGTTCATGGGGTCGCAAAGAGTCGGACACAACTGAGCGACTGAGCACGTAGGATCTCACTCAAATTGGAAGTGGCCTCATTCCTTCCAACAGCAATGCTCTCCTGACGGTGGCTGATAAATGGTGTGTTGGCAGCTGGGGGAGTGAAAGGTGATCTGGCCTCTGCAGCCAGTGCTTGCAAATCTGACAATCACGTTTTCTGACCACCCCGTGGGCAAAGCGCTACTTCCCCCTCCCACCAGAACAGGCTAGACTTCAGGGGTGACATACAGAGTACAGCAATCAGTATTTATTGCCTGTCTCCACCTGAGACATTAGGAGAAAACCAAGAACAGAGGTTTGGAGGTGGGGTGGGGACTGGGAAGAGAAGTCCTAACTTCTATTTTCCTTTAAACCATTAAGATCAATTTTTTCTCCGTGGTCCCTACTCTTCAGTCATGAAAAATTTCTTCTCCAAAGTGAATGAAATCATGCTCCTAAGGAACTGAGAACGACTCTTGCTAGGTGAGTAACTAACTGGAGCTTCTAGAAAGTCTCCACTGAAGAAATCAGGCACGATTTCTCCTATGAGTGCGTGCTAAGTCGTTCATGGACTGTAGCCCAGCAGGCTCCTCTGTCCATGGAATTTCCCAGGTAGGAACTCTGAAGCGGGTTGCCATTTCCTCCCCCAAGGAATTTTCCTCGACCCAGGGATCAAACCCACATCTCCTGCGGCTCCTGCATTGCAGGCGAAATATTTACCACTGGGTGGCGGTAGGGGTTAAAGAACCCTCTTGCCAATGCAGGACACGACTGAAGCGACTTAGCAGGCACGCAGGAGCCACTGGGGAAGCCACTCCTGACGATGGAAGACACAATGACCCTGCATTCACAGACTCTACAAGGCAGAGGAGCACAGCACAAGGCGCAGTGAACACGTGGTGACTTGTCCCCTCCCCCTCCTGAAAGTGGAAGTGAGTCTCAGTCGTGTCAGACTCTTTGCCACCCCATGGAAGCTGCCAGTCGCCTCTCTGCATGAAATTCCGGGGTTGCCATCCCCTTCTCAGGGATCGAACCTGGGTCCCTCTCATTGCAGGCAGATTCTTTACCATCTTAGGCACCAGGGACGCCCCTCGCCCTTCTGGGGACCTCGTTAATATGCAGATCCTCGCTGTGTAGCTGGGTGGAGCCTGTGATCTTGGTTCTCTTCTCTGCATCCAGGTGATGGGGTGCTGCTGGTCCAGAACCACTGGTGGGCTGCAGAGGAGGGCAGGAGTTGGGGTGGGGGAGGAGGGTGGGTTGCAGTGGAGACAAAGGAGCAAGAGTGGGCCTTGGCTCACCCCAGGCACAGGTGGGTGCACCCTGGTGGTCCTTGAAAAGGCTTGGGATTTGTTCAAGCAGCCCTGGCCTGTCACAGCTACTTTTGGGTCCTCCCTTCTTAGAGATAAGAGATTCCCTGGTGTCTCAGAATCGTGGTAAAGCACCTGCCTGCCATGCAGGAGACCAGGGTTCGATTCCAGGGTCAGGAAAATCCACTGAAGAAGGGAATGGCAACCCATTCCAGTGTTCTTGCCTCAAGATTTCCATGGACAGAGGAGACTGGCAGAGAATCAGACACGACTGAGTGACTCACTTTTCCTTAAAGATCCACCAAAGGATGGTGACAGCCCTGGAACCGGTCAGTGTGTGCAGGCAAATGTCAGTGTGTAGTGTTGGGCACGGGATGGGACAGGCTGGGACGAGATATGACCTCCCCAGTGTGTCCTTCCCCGAAGTGCCAGAGAGATGAGTGGGATCGTTCTCAGGGACGCCCTAGGGAACACGCAGGAGACCCCACACCTCTCCCCAGTCTCTTTCCTCAGGAGACCCCAGGTCCCCTCGGGAGGTGCCCGCAGCACTTGACCGTTCTCCCTCAGGGGACCGGTGTCTCCGCCAGACCGGGCACGCCCTTGGCCCCAAGTGAGCAGGCGCCCCAGGGGTGCTGGCCCGCAGCAGTTTCCTCCCTGTCAGGGCGTCTCTCCATGGGTGCAGGTGGCAGCCCGCACCGCTCTCGTCGCTGTCCCTACTTCAGGACCCGCAGCACCCCCTCGGTGGCACCATGCAGGCCCTGGTCTCCCCGGGGACCAAGGCCATCTTCATGGCTCTGTTCCTCTTCGCTATCCTGCTCATCCTCTGCGTGATCTTGTGGTACATTTGCCGGGACCTGTACGATGATTACATCCGAAGCAGGTAAAGCTCTGCCTCAGCCCCCTGAGGCCCCACTCGTGACCCCGCTTTTGTCCCTGGAATCTGTGTCTCTTCCCAGGACCCCGAGCTCTTCCTATGGATTCTGTGTTGCTCCCCAGGACCCCAAGCCCTCTCCCAGTCCTGCATCCTTCCCTGTACTCTGGGTGCCCCCATCTCTGACCCCGTGCTTCTTCCCCAGATGGCTTGCCATTCCCTTGTACTTGGAGTTTCTTCCCTGGCCCTGGTGCCCCTCCCCAGATTGCTTGCCCACGACCCAGTTCCAAGCTCCACCTCTCACCCCGCGAGTTCCTCCCCTGGACCCAGCGCCCTTTCTCAGAACCCTAGCACCCTCTCTTAAGCTCGACATCCCTTCCCTGCACCCCGTTGCCCTCCCCGGAGCCCCGGAGTCCACTGGGAAATCCCCAGGACTCCATGTTCTTCCCAAGACCCTGTGGTTCCATCCTGATCTGTGATCCTGTGCCCTCTCCCTGGAGCCCCCTCTCTTTATTGGAGCACTCTCCCCTCTTCCAAGCTCCAAGGCCCTCTCCCTATCTCTGAAATCTGCTTATTGCCCCTACTCCCCACCACAGCCCCACATCCTCTTCTGACCCCACACTCTTCAGCTTTCTCCAGACCCTGGAGAAACCCAGTGTCTTTCTTCAGAAACCTATAGCCCACTGGCCAGCACCCTTCATACCTCCCCAGGCCCAGAGCCTCCCTGAGGACCTTCCCAGGATGCCTGGGCCTTCTCCCAAGTTTATGCCCTTCCTGGGGTCCTTTGCCATTCTCCAGATTCTGCCCACACCAAGCCCTGTCCCCACCCCTAGTACCTGCTCCCCTTTCTAGCTCCTGACAGGTACGCAGGCTCACTTCACTGCCCCCTCCCACTTTACTGTTGGATTTTGTGTCTGAGCAGCAGGTGACTGAAGGCCAGTGAGGGGAATTCTGGCGGCCAGGGGCCTCCTGTCCCCACCCTCCCCCACCCCGTAGCCTTTCCACACTGCCCTGCTTGTTCCTGGCATGGATGTGCTGTTCTCCCTCTCACAAGTAGAACTCTGGGGTTGCTTGAGCCTGTACACCAGCAAGCAAGTCGTGATTTGACACATCACTCCTGTGTCCTGAGTTGCCTCGAATGAGATTCAGTCCCACAATGCGGTTCCTGACTGGCTAAGCATGGCCTGGGAGATTAAAGGGTGCACCGGGGATGAATTCTCTGGTGGACATGGAGTAATAGAAGCTGGACCACGCTAGTTAGATCAACCGCTTCTAGTTCTGCTCTTCTGATGGGGCAGATCCATCTGTGGGCAGATGGTTAGTCAGAACGTGACCAGGTGGACACTGGGGCATCTTCCACTGAGGCTGCTCTGGGAGAAGTAGGTGGGAACGTGGGCAGGGAGTGCAAGGCTGCTGCCTTTGGTGGCCTCGGCATCACTCAGACATGAAGGCAGACCCAAAGACACGGTTGAGTAGAGACCTGAAGTGAGTTCACTCCAGATTCTCCCTGGAGAGGCCAAGGGTGTCAGAAGGAGGGAGTACGGCATCTGCAGTGGACCCTCTGGATGGACATGTGTAGGGTGGTGCGGGCGCATGGTGTGAGAGCCGGATTCCCGTTCCAGACCAGCTGCTTACCAGCTGTGCCACTGCGCACATTACATCTCCAAGCATCTACTATTTTATCTGTAAAAGAGAATTAATGATGGTGTCAGGCTCATTGAGAGGAATACATGAAATACTGTATTTAAGCTGATAAACAGTCTTACATGGAAAAAATCTGCAATGAGCGGTGGTAGTTCTTGTGGACTGCCAACCGTCCTCTAATGATAACCTGTTTTACTTATTTTGGAGGCATAAGTTACATGGAGTAAAATTCACTATTTTCAGCATACAATGCTAAGTTTTGACAAACACATTAAGCTGTGTAACTACCAGTGCAAGCAGGATATGAGTATCTTCTATTAATAGCCTAATACTAAAAATATTTTCCTTTCCATGTCTTTAAGTCCAAGAAAAGCAGCATCTAAAGCTTGTTTTGAAGAAGCAGGGGCAATATTCATTTATATTTATATTCAATATAAATGGTCGTTACTTGTTTAATATTTTAGTGGTTTGAGATTTGCATGGTACTGGTTTACTGCCCCACCAAAATGCTTCATTACTTTTTTCACCAATATTCATGATACACTACAAAGAGATTTTTTTTAATATTACCCAAGCAATAAATATACTTTCTGGAAAAAAAAAAAATCATACAGCCCAGAAGTGAAAGGAGCAATCATTCCACATAGCCCGCCCCCATCCTCCTTCCCAGAGGAAGTAACACTGGTAACCATTCAGTTCTTCCCGACTTTCTTTGCCCCTCACCGCTGCCCCTCGGTCTCATGCTCAAACACACAGTGCTATTTGTTTCTATTCTTCATATTAAATGGGATTATACTTCAGATTTCAGAGGGCCAGGAAGGAATTCCCAAGCAGAAGAAAGTCTCCAAGGAAGTGCCAGGGCCCTGCTCGCCTGTCTTCTCCGCCTGCCCTCAGACATGGCTGGGAAAGGGAAGCCTGTGATCCAGGTCTCTGAGCAGATTGCTTTGAGTTTCTTTTGTGAAATCCTCCGATGAAAGGTGCTACATGAAGTGCAAAGACTATTTTTAAGAGTCAGGCTGGAAGCACTGGGCATTTGCATAGAGGGCAGAGGAGGCACAAGGTCCGCATTTCTGGGTGGCCCACTTCTTGACTGCCCACTTCCCCGGGAGTGGCAGGCAGCTCCGTGCCTGTTGTTCCGCCCTTTAGGCTGCAGGGTAGAGTGCCAGAGTGGCTGTCCAACGCTGATGATGTGGGCTGCTTTTGAACTGGAAACTTCCTCCCCTTACCTACAGAAAGCTCACAGCCTCTCAGTGGTCCTGTCAGTGCTTCTAGATACTTCCTCATCAGCAGTGTGGAGGACAGATTTGAGGTCCTGGGAGTAGAGAGCAGTTAGAAGACCAGAAAGAATGAAGGCCTGAATTCAGCCCGTGGCCATGGGAGAAAATGGGTTCTAGACATCTCTGACTTAGAACTGGGGGACCTTGGTGGCTGGATGAGTGTGGAGGCTTAGGTACTGGTGTGGGTGGGAGAAGGAGAGGAGACACAAAGCCGATCCAGTTCTGGCCAGGTAAGAGGCCAGTGACCTCATGAACATGTCATGGGCCCTGGGGCACAGAGGTTCCCTAGGCCTGTGTTCCTGGCTCCTGATAACATTGCCTCCTTGATTTTCCTTCCTCTCATCCTACTGCCCAATGTGTCTAACCAAGGGCCTGGCTCAGAGAAAGAGCTCAGAGAGCAGTAGCGTAGTTATATCTCTTGAGGCTTCACTTGTAGCTTTGGTTTTTGCAGAGGCCACTGGCTTTGTTCTCACTTGGCGAAGTTATTTGTGCCCACAGATGGGGTCTACGCAAAGCCTGTGGCATACTGACCAGAATATGTGTGAAAGTCAGCTTGTACACATAAACAGGTCCCTGCCTCACTGTGCAAACCAGAGCCTCCTCAGCTCCTAGCTCAGCTTAAAGAACAGCCTCTGAACCAATTACAACTATGTGTTCAAACCTTGGGGTGTGACATGGATTATGGAGTTTTCCTTCTCCCAGTCCCTCCTCGAGAATCAACTTGTGCCATGCGGCACTGACAGGGGATTTGGATCCCTGAAGCAGGTCAGTGAGCTTAGAACTTCAACTCCCCCAACCCCAAAGCCCCGCACAGATGTTATCACCCTACAGTATTGATCCCAGGCTGGCCTCCCCTACCATCTGCTGGTGCTTGTTCAGGGAAGTTAACAAACACAGTGGGTGCTAGGGAACCACACGTTTGGGGTGCTGATGTTACTCTTGGCTCTGCAGCTGACAACCAATCAGCGGATGCCTCACACAGGCCTTTGGAATACCTGCCTTTTTGCTATGTCCCTTCAGCCTGAACAGCAAGATCCCTGGGAATTCTGCTGCCCTGTCATGGATTGGAGGCTGTAGGTGAGTTGCAGCTGTTATCAGAGACAAGCAAATGACTAAAGCTGTAGCTTGCACTCTCTTCATATCCTTCCAAAAGTTATCCTGTTAAAATGTTATATCCTCTTCTAGGTGTTGTATCAGTAAATTCAACCAGAGAGAACCTTTCACGTGTATATGAGTGTAATATACATCTACTCCCAAGCCCTACCCCACATCTGAATCCACCTCTAGAAAATCACTAGCTAGAAATTACCCATCACATCCTTCTCTAGAAAGAAAAGCCATTCTCTGGAACTTACCCCATTCAAATAGTTAAAGGTTGGTTCAGGTTGGAACAAGTATCAGTACATCCTTCTTTCTTTCCCCTTAAGTTTTTAGTTCAATCCTTCTTAATGGTTGAATAATATGTCATTGACCAACTAAGCTATCAGGGAAGCCCTGCATAGATACACATTCTGTTTATTCATTAATTATTGTACATTTGGATTTATATCTGTATAAATTGGTACACTGGTACATACCAATATATTGGTATACACTAGTACGTTGGTTTGCTATGACCAGTGCGTTCTCTTGGCAAAACTCTATTAGCCTTTGCCCTGCTTCATTCAGTACTCCAAGGCCAAATTTGCCTGTTACTCCAGGTGTTTCTTGACTTCCTACTTTTGCATTCCAGTTCCCTATAATTAAAAGGACATCTATTTTGGGTGTTAGTTCTAAAAGGTCTTGTAGGTCTTCATAGAACCGTTCAGTTTCAGCTTCTTCAGCGTTACTGGTTGGGGCATAGGCTTGGATTACCGTGATATTGAATGGTTTGTCTTGGAAATGAACAGAGATCATTCTGTCATTTTTGAGATTGCACACAAGTACTGCATTTCAGACTCTTTTGTTGACCATGATGGCTACTCCATTTCTTCTAAGGGATTCCTGCCCACAGTAGTAGATATAATGGCCATCTGAGTTAAATTCACCCATTTTAGTCCATTTTAGTTGGCTTATTCCTAGAATGTTGACATTCACTCTTGCCATCTCTTGTTTGACCACTTCCAATTTGCCTTGATTCATGGACCTGCCATTCCAGGTTCCTATGCAATATTGCTCTTTACAGCATCGGACCTTGCTTCTATCACCAGTCACATCTACAACTGGGTATTGTTTTTGCTTTGGCTCCATCCCTTCATTCTTTCTGGAGTTATTTCTCCACTGATCTCCAGTAGCATATTGGGCACTTACTGACCTGGGGAGTTCCTCTTTCAGTATCCTATCATTTTGCCTTTTCATACTATTCATGGGGTTCTCAAGGCAAGAATACTGAAGTGGTTTGCCATTCCCTTCTCCAGTGAACCCCTTTCTGTCTGACCTCTCCACCATGACCCGCCCGTCTTGGGTGGCCCCGCACGGCATGGCTTGGTTTCTCTGAGTTAGACAAGGCTGTGGTCCGTGTGATCAGATTGGCCAGTTTTCTCTGATTATGGTTGCAGTGTATTTGCCCTCTGATGCCCTCTCACAACACCTACTATCTTACTTGGGTTTCTCTTACCTTGGACCTGGGGTATCTCTTCACAACTGCTCCAGCAAAGCTCAGCCGCTGCTCCTTACCTTGGACGAGGTCACCCCTCCTGACCTTGAACGTGGAGTAGCTCCTTTCTGTCCTCCTGCACCCACGCAGCCACCGCTTCTTGGACGTGGGGTTGCTCCTCTCGGATACCACCTCTGACCTCAGACGTGGGGTAGCTGCTCTCAGCCACCGCCCCACACGCTAATAAAGTAATGCTCAAAAGTGTCGAAGCCAGGCTTCAGCAATACGTGAACCGTGAACTTCCAGATGTTCAAGCTGGTTTTAGAAAAGGCAGAGGAACCAGAGATCAAATTGCCAACATCCACTGGATCATCAAAACAGCAAGAGAGTGCCAGAAAAACATCTATTTCTGCTTTATTGACTATGCCAAAGTCTTTGACTGTGTGGATCACAATAAACTGTGGAAAATTCTGAAAGAGATGCGAATACCAGACTACCTGATCTGCCTCTTGAGAAACCTATATGCAGGTCAGGAAGCAACAGTTAGAACTGAACATGGAACAACAGACTGGTTCCAAATAGGAAAAGGAGTATGTCAAGGCTGTATATTGTCACCCTGCTTATTTAACTTATATGCAGAGTACATCATGAGAAACACTGGGCTGGAAGAAGCACAAGCTGGAATCAAGATTGCTGGGAGAAATATCAATAACTTCAGATATGCAGATGACACCACCCTTATGGCAGAAAGTGAAGAGGAACTAAAAAGCCTCTTGATGAAAGTGAAAGTGGAGAGTGAAAAAGTTGGCTTAAAGCTCAACATTCAGAAAACTAAGATCATGGCATCTGGTCCCATCACTTCGTGGGAAATAGATGGGGAAACAGTGGAAACAGTGTCAGACTTTATTTTTGGGGGCTCCAAAATCACTACAGATGGTGATTGCAGCCATGAAATTAAAAGACGTTTACTCCCTGGAAGGAAAGTTATGACCAACCTAGACAGCATATTCAAAAGCAGAGACATTACTTTGCCAACAAAGGTCCATCTAGTCAAGGCTATGGTTTTTCCAGTGGTCATATATGGATATGAGAGTTGGACTGTGAAGAAAGCTGAACACCAAAGAATTGATGCTTTTGAACTGTGGTGTTGAAGAAGTCTCTTGAGAGTCCCTTGGACTGCAAGGAGATCAACCAGTCCATCCTAAAGGAGATCAGTCCTGGGTGTTCACTGGAAGCACTGATGCTGAGACTGAAACTCCAATACTTTGGTCACCTCATGCAAAGAGTTGACTCATTGGAAAAGACCCTGGTGCTGGGAAGGATTGGGGGCAGGAGGAGAAGGATATGACAGAGGATGAGATGGCTGGATGGCATCATTGACTCGATGGACGTGAGTTTGGGTAAACTCCGGGAGTTGGTGATGGACCGGGAGGCCTGGCGTACTGCAATTCATGGGGTCGCAAAGAGTCGGACATGACTGAGCGACTGAACTGAACTGAACGGAGTACACTGGTATTGATATACATTTATCAGGAGTGACCATCATACCATCTGAAGATTAGATCAGAAAACTCATAGAGAGTCAGTCGTGGAGGACCAGAATAACCTAACCTTTCCTGCAATATAAAATCCCTCAGGGCCTTTCCAGGTTCAACATCACATACATCTCAAAGCAAAGGTGGCAGGGAAGACAGAAGGAGCCGTTTCCATTATGTTATAAGTGAAAACACAGGTGTGGGCAAACTCACTAGCATGCCTTCAGCTAGCATTCACTAGCATGCCTTCAGCTCCTCCACCAGCCTGACATCTCCCAGGAGATTGGGTCACGGTCCATTGGCTACCTCCAACGTGCCTGGAAGTGTGGCAGCTCTTGACATGATTCAGGAATTAAGCCCCAAGGTGAGGTCTGCAAAGTTTCTTGATGTGCTGGGCAATTTTAAGTAATGGCAGTTTTAATGTATTCACAAATAATTTTAAAGCAATTTGTTTGGGGTCCCTATAACAGATGTGGTCCCTACAATGGCTGTTTTTCTGAGAGCATGGCAGGAAGCTGCCTGTCTGGCTCTTCTCACTGGCACTCCTTCCCTGTAGGGAACTGTCTTTGCAGGCGCTGGGTTATTTTGTCTACCCTGGGCTACTGAACGCCAGTGCCGGAAAGCAACATGCATCTTCAAGTACCAGGGGAGCAGACATATGAAAAAACCCAGAGGTAGGCTCAGAAGAGCACAGAAATGATGGAACTAATTAGAAGCTGATCACAAATAATGAGTATTCCTGTTGATTTGAATTTCCCACTCGGGCCAAGGCTCCCAGTTGCCTCTGCTATAACAGCAGGATGTGTTTGATGCATAACAAAAGCACATGCCCATGACAGGGTGTGGAAAAAGCATAAATGAGTGTTTGGGGATGAGCAGCACATGTCAGGATGTTGATCTACTGACACTTATTTATCTAAATGAGAAGAGGCTAGGGAATACCAGTCATCTGGTTTCAAATCATTACTGTGACCTCTGTGATCTGAAATGGCAACAGAGATGACTGGGAGAGTGAAATGCAAGTTTTACCCTGCAGTTCTGCTATTGGAGGCTTAAGTCATGGGAAGGGAGGCATCCATGTAGAACATTCGAGAGGTGCAATAACACCCTCTGGAGCATGGGAGGATTGGAGGGCTTCCAGGCCTCCATCAAGGATAAGGATAACCATACACCATGCTTGGCAGGAGGCTGTGTTTCAGGTTCATCACATCTCAGTGGAGCACACATTTTAGCCCTGTTTTACAGACTTTCCAAGTTCTGTTAATCGAGCTGAATGACAGAATCCTGAGGCTGCACAGCAGTGTCTGGTGAGGTCAGAATTTGCTGGTTTAATAAGCACTCACTTGGCATTTACTATGTGGCAGGTGCTGTTGAATGTGCTTTACAGATATTACCTGGTTTTGTCCTCAAAACTGCCCCATGAGTTAGGTACTATTGCTATCCATGGTTTACAAATGAGGAAACTAAGGCACAGAGAGGTCAAAAGCTTACACAAGATCACTCAGCCGGGAAGTGGAAGAGTCAGGATTGAAATCCAGGCTGGCTGGATTCAGAGTCCCTGTTTATAGCCATGTACTTTGCCAACTCTTTTAAACCTAAGTCTGACTAAGTATTCTCACTCAAAACCGAATACATTTGTGATTATCCATTTTTGTTGTCTATATGCCTTGGTATTTCTAGAACATAAAGAAGGAACTTTGTTATGTGGCCATTTATTGTTATTCAGTTGCTAAGTTGTGTCTGACTCTTTGCGACCCATGGACTGCAGCACACCAGGCTCCTCTGTGCTCCACTATCTTGGAGAGTTTGCTCAAATTTATGCCCACTGGTTAGGTGATGCTATCTAACCATCTCATCCTCTGCAGCCTCCCTCTCCTTTTGCCTTCAGTCTTTCCCAGCATCAAGGTACCCTTCATGGATCACAGCTTTGTCGAGGCAGAGGGGCTTGCATAACTCAATGAAGTTATGAGCCATGCTGTGAAGGGCCACCCAAGACGGACAGGTCACAGTGAAGAGTCCTGACAAAACATGGTCCACCAAAGGAAGAAATGCCAATTCAATCCAGTATTCTTGCCTCGCTGCTGCTGCTGCTGCTGCTACGTCGCTTCAGTCGTGTCCGACTCTGTACGACCCCATAGACGGCAGCTCACCAGGCTCCCCATCCCTGGGATTCTCCAGGCAAGCACACTGGAGCGGGTTGCCATTTCCTTCTCAATGCATGAAAGTGAAAAGTGAAAGTGAAGTCGCTTCAGTCGTGTCTGACTCTGTGTGACCCCATAGACGGCAGCCCACTAGGCTCCCCGTCCCTGGGATTCTCCAGGCAAGCACACTGGAGTGGGTTGCCATTTCCTTCTCCAATGCATGAAAGTGAGAAGTGAAAGTGAAGTCGCTCAGTCATGTCCGACTCCTAGCGACCCCATGGACTGCAGCCTACCAGGCTCCTCCGTCTACGGGATTTTCCAGGCAAAAGTACTGGAGTGGGGTGCCATTGCCTTCTCCATTCTTGCCTTGAGAATCCTGTAAAGTGTATGTGGCCAGATTGCCTATTGGATCATGAGTTGCTCAAGTCAGAGTTTACATGTCATGCTCTGTGGTCCTGGTGGCCCCCATGGGCACTCAGTAGAAAATCAGAAAATGACTTACAGATCACATGATCTGGTCATATCAACTTTATTTGGCCCCCAATACATGTCAACAAGGCCATAAACACAAACAGGAGCAATGACGCAAGTACATTTCTGCAAACATCTGTAAGAGAGGTGCCTGATACTTACACAGCCAACATAGACAAACCATTTTAGCCCATGGGTAACTGTAAAAAGTCGCATTTTCTAGGAAAATCAGATCAATGCTGTGAAAGAACAGGATGGTGGCAAGAGAGAGCAGCTCATAGAATGACAAGCTAAGCCAGTGTCCCTCAAGTGCTGGGGGAGCTGTGGTTGCATTTAGGAGGAAATGACCCATCAGGCACAGTAGGAAGGCAACTTAAGCTTGGGGCTGGGAGTGGAGTGTGCTACAGAATGGTTGCAGAAGTGTGAGATGGAGCCCTTCCCTAAAATATTCCCCAAGAAGCTCAAATTTTTAAACATCTAATTACTTTAAATGTAGTCCAAATAAACTGATTTTCACCATTTAGAACCTGCTTTCTTGGCATACTCTGAAAAACTGTACCCCAAACCTGATGGGCATAGATAACAGTAACTGGGCATAGATGAGATAACTATAACCTGGAACCCATAAGACTTCAAGCCACTGCTGCCTTTCGGAGCTCTCTGACCCAGAGATTCCCCATCACCCTCCGATTCCCTTTCCACTGGGACTTCTCTTGCATCTTGCCCTTCTGGGTGGTGAGTCTTTGCCATGATCTCTGCAAGATCTCTTGCTGTGAGGGACTTCCCTTCACATGCCATCCTGTCAAAGCACCGCCCATATAAAGCTTGTCACATGCCACTGCCATATCATGGTCATAATCAGCCCCCATACCTCAGACTCACGAACAATTATGTGTGAAAGTCTAGAATCAGCTTTAACATTCATACACCAGATTGTTAGATGTGGTTATTTCTGAAGGCAGGGCTGAATTTTGAGGAAACTTTGTAGAGAGAAAAAATGATTTGTCTGAAGTTTTAAAAGTTTTCTCAAGAAGAGTGCATGCACCATTATCATTGTAATTACAATACATAAATAACTCTAACAGCACATTTGTTAGTTATTGTCACTCAGTCATGTCCATCTCCTTGAGACCCCATGGGGTGTAGCCCACCAGCGTCCTCTATCCATGGGATTCTCCAAGCAAGAATACTGGAGTGGGTTGCCATGCTCTTCTCCAAGGAATCTTTCCAACCCAGGGATTGAACCTGGGTCTCCTGCATTGCAGGTGTTTTCTTTACCATCTGAGCCATCAGGGAAGCCAAAATAGTTGCTGTATATCAGATAAAGTAACTGCTAGTTGACACAACAGGCAAAACCTGAAATTTAAATGGCTCAACTTGGGCTTCCCTGGTGGCTCAGACAGTAAAGAAACTGCTGGCAACGCACGAGACAGGAGATGCCGGTTCCATCCCTAGTTCAGGAAGATCCCCTGGAGAAGAGAATGGCAACCCACTCCAGTATTCTTGCCTGGAGAATATCAGAGGAGCCTGGCAAACTTCAGTAAATGGGGTTACAAAGGGTCAGACACAACTGAGCCACTAACACTAACTCTGATCTGAGGGGGCCCCAGTTCCCATGCTGTTTCCATTCTGGAGTTCTACCATTGGATAGCCATGTTTGCTGCTGCGAGAAAGAGAAAGCACAGAAATGGCATACTGGCTCCAGACCTGAGCAACAATGCTCCTTCTCGTATCTCTCGATGGTAATGGCTAGTCACATGACCCTTCCTAACTACAAGTGGACAGGCGATGTAGCGTCCCCTGTGTCTGGGACGGAGGAAAGGAAGACAAGATACGGACAAGCACTTGTAGTCTCTCTCGTATAGTGATCCACAGTAGGTGCTCAATTAAGAGTGGCCATTATCATTTGTTATGACTAGCTTCTTCATTTCTTGGAAGAGTTTCTGGGAAAGCCAGATTTGCCTTGATATCCTCCAGATACCTAAGTGCCTCCTATATGTCAGTTGTTTCCAAACACAGTGTCACATTAATCTTAAGAGAAGCATGTAAATGTCTGTCAGGTGGATTTGCATGTTACCACATAGCACATTTCTGTACTTCCCTTTGCGATCCTGACTGTAGCACTGACTGTAACGTCAGTCGAATGAGAATGGTCTCTTTTGATGCAAGGCTATCTTCTCCTGGGAGTTTCAGCTGCCTCCACACAACTGGACTTGCCTGAGCACCTGCCCAAGTACCATTAGGCACACTGACAACCATGACATTCCTGTGGGTCAGGTACCAGACAAGAGGCCAAGGAAAGATGGATAATTATTTTTTTTATTTTAAAATCTGAGCTACCAAGGAACTGTTTCTTCACCTCAGAGGAGGATCCCACAGTTTTCAAGAGTTCAGCCTTGAAAACCTTGGCTCCACTTCTGTGGCCCTTCCTCATCTACCATGTAGGATGGAGGCTTTGGGTTTTGACCACCTAGTAAGCTCATCCATCTGGGCATGTGTTCGGTGGCCAGTTTCAAAGAAGACATCCCATTAAAATCCAGCTAGAAATGTCAGGGGTTTTAAAAAATCCCTCTCTTTAACTTCAGGTTTATATCCAAAGAACCTGCTGATTATGTGGTACATCAGAGTACTCACACACCCAACAGGAAAACATTTGGAGAATATGTTGAAGTTGCCCAGAAGGATTACCAGGTGTCTAAAGGTTACTATCCAAAGCCAAGGAACTGTTCTGGAGTTCTGGAGGGGTTCTGGAGTGAGGGCTGGGACAGCCAGAGGACTTCTGCAGGGAGTCGGAAAGCTCTGTGTAGGGAAGGACAGGAGATCCTCCTGTGCAGCCTTCAGAAGGGGCAGCAGCGAGGAGCTGGTCAGACTGGCAGGTTCAGTTGGGCAGGAGGCCCCATGGCAGCAGCAGGGACAGGGCGCTGCCCTCACGTGGGAGGCGCTGGGACTGGACAGAGACGCCAGTCAGTTCTCAGCAAACCCCAGAGCAGCCCCACAGTGCTTCTGATTCTCCTTGACCCCTTCCTTCCGCAGGCCTGCTTTTTCTCACCTCAGAGGCATCGTGTAGCACTGAGAGAGGAAGGCGTGAGAGGTCAGAAGGTTGGGCCGCAGCCTGGGCGGGGCGGGAAGGGTGGGAGTTCCAGAGAAATTGAGACCAGGGCTCGGAGCCCACCCTGGCCCTCACTAGCACATGGTCCTGGGAAGATGCCCAAGCCCCGTGGCTTCAGTTCTTCATCTGGGAGGCGAGCAGGTGTGAAGAGCCCCGTGTGTTGGGCTGCAGGATGGGCCTGAGGGACAGGACAGAGCTCAAAGGGTCTGGCGGCTGTTAGCCCTGTGATGGCGGCGCAGGAATCTCTCACACTGTTAACCCCAGAAACTCCCCCAGTCTCTCCTCCTGCATTTTATTTTATTATCCTGTTCAGCACAGAATTCAGTCTCCTCCAGAGGCTTCTCATGTTTTGTTATTTAGCTTTTGTGGTCGATATTGTACTTCTCATTTGCTTCATTTTCTCTTCTTTAGTTTGCCAGGGTAGATTTTGGGAACAGAGACAGCAGCCTACACTTCACCACCATCTTGAGAGCTACAGGTAAAGCACTAAATCTGTAAATAATTTAAGCAGACTTGAAACCTTTGTAACAGTTTTCCCCCATAAATGAATATGGTATACTGCTAGAGACTTCTTATTTGAGACTATTTATTTGAGACTTTTTTCCCCATGCTGCTGCTAAGTCGCTTCAGTCGTGTCCGACTCTGTGCGACCCCATAGATGGCAGCCCACCAGGCTCCCCGTCCCTGGGATTCTCCAGGCAAGAACACTGGAGTGGGTTGCCATTGCCTTCTCCAATGCATGAAAGTGAAGTCGCTCAGTTGTGTCTGACTCTCCATGACCCCATGGACTGCAGCCCACCAGGCTCCTCCATCCATGGGATTTTCCAGGAAAGAGTACTAGAGTGGGGTGCCATTGCCTTCTTCGATATCTATCTATAAATTTGTGTTGTAGTCTCTATTAAGATTTTATATATTTTGTTAGCCTTCTTAGGTAATTTTTGGATTTGTGTTGCAAATGGGGCATTTTTAAATTACATCTTCTAAATAGTGCTTTGTGTATGTGGCAAGGCTCTTGGTTTTACTGTAGTAATCTTCCATACAAAGTTTTTTCTCGTTTTATTAATTTGAGTATTCCATGTATCGGTTTCTTTGAATTCCCTATGTGGATGACCATATTGTCACAAAATATTATCTTTTTCAATATTCATACTTCTCATTTCCTTTGACATGCACAGTCCTAACTCTCTGTTTCAGAGAATTTTTGCATTGTACAAGGGAGAGCATGCATCTTTGATGTGTTCCTGTCTTTAATGGGAATGCATCAAACATTTCATGTGTAAGTATGTTTGCTGTAAATATTAGGAAATGGAAGTTCCTTTCTAATCTCAATTTGTTAAAAGTCGTACTCATGTTGAATTGATTTCAGAGGCTATTCCCACATCCATTGACATGCTTCAATGTTTTTCCCTAATCTGTTACTGTGGAGAATTATACTTGAGCTATTTTCTAGTTTGAATCATATTTTCATTCTTTAGCCATAACCTGTATGTTCATGTAATCCACTGCTATATTGAATATGCTATTAGTTTGCTTAGAATATTTGCTACTGTGTGGGTGAACTTTGCTCAAGTGTTCTTTGCATGGTAGGAGTGGGAGTACTCATCTGGTTTTATAGTCAAGGAGAGCTGGTCTGGGAGAATAAGTTAACTAATTTCCCAGTTTTTTTTGTATGTGCTTTAGAAGAGTTTACATAAGATGGAGATTAGTTTACCCTGACCATTGGTAGAACTGCCCACCCAAACTGCCTGTCTTGGAACATTTGAAGGTAGCTTGGGTGTTGACTACAGTTAAAGTTTGTATTGTTTAAAGTTCCCTGTTTCTTCATGGACTGATTTGGTCTTTTAAAAAAATTGTCCATTTCACCCAGAATTTCAAATTTAATTGCATGATATTTATAATAAAACTTTATTATTATAACAGATACTGTAAAACACATACAGCAGTAGAGAATGGTATAAGGCACACTATATACTTGGCAGCCAGCATCAATCATCTGCAGTACATGGCCGGTCTGGTTCCAATGTACCCTCACCCTCCCCACATCTCTGCCAATGGACTAATATGAAGGTAGTCTAAGACATCAGGATGATTCATCTCTAAGTATGTCAGCATGTATTTCTAAAACACAAGGAATCTTTTATAAAACATAAACCCAAAACAATGATCATTCCTAAAAATTTAAATGTTTTAACAAGAGCAAATATCTAGTAATTTTCCACATTTAGCTTATACATTAATTTTTTTTTTTAGTTTGTTTGGATCACAAATACCTCCTATATATTGTGATTTTTTTTAATGTTCCTTGAGTCTTTTTTAATCAATAGGTTTCCCCTGCATCATCTTTTTTTCTTGTAGATTTTGTTGTGAAAAAAGCAGTTTTTTTTATTTTTCAAGTTTTCCATAATATAGACTGTGTTGAATGAAACAGTTTGGTGTCATTTAACACGTTTGGCCCCTCAGCAGTTCTCTAGATTGGTAGTTACAGGTAGAAGTTTGATTAACTTGTTTATTTACAAGACTGCTACCTAGGTGATGGCATGTACTTCCATTAAGAAGAACATAATGTTTCTTGTCCTTTGTGCTGAGTTGGCAGTCACTGATGATCCTCTCCTTCTTTTACCCATTGGGGGTTGCAGAGGGGTAATTTGCAAATTCTCTCATTCAGTTTTAGTTTATTACCTGATATGCTTTACATGAAGAAACTTTTCCTTGTCCACCATTTGCTTCTCTTGAGGGAATCATATAAGCATAGTTGCTGTGCTTTTACATCATTTAAATATCTTTGGCATCTATAGTTTATACAGTTTTAACTTATATTGTTTACATGTTATTTTTTTCTTTAGTATCTGCTCATATTTTTTAAAAAAAAGTCTGTTCATAAATATTTTCAAGTAATTGGCATTTGTTTTTCGGCCTTATTGCTTTCTTTCTTTTTTTGTATTGCATTTTATTTTTATTTTTTAATTAATTAATTTATTTTCATTGGAGGCTAGTTACTTTACAATATTATAGTTGTTTTTGCCATATATCAACATGAATCAGCCATGGGTGTACATGTGTTATTTCTATACTTATCTTCATTATTTCCTACCTTCTCTTACTTAAGGTTTCATATGATGTTCATTACCTAGCTTCTTGAATTTCTTGGGTGATTTAAATAGCTCTTATTTTCTAATACATCTATTTAAGGCTATATATTTCCCTTTGAGCACCATTTTGCCTCTGTTGCACAAGCCATGCTATTTAACTCCATGTATATTGCTTGAAGGAATGATGCTAAAGCTGAAACTCCAGTACTTTGGCCACCTCATGTGAAGAGTTGACTCATTGGAAAAGACTCTGATGCTGGGAGGGATTGGGGGCAGGAAGAGAAGGGGACGACAGAGGATGAGATGGCTGGATGGCATCGCTGACTTGATGGACGTGAGTCTGAGTGAACTCTGGGAGTTGGTGATGGACAGGGAGGCCTGGTGTGCTGCGATTCATGGGGTCGCACAGAGTCGGACATAACTGAGCGGCTGATCTGATCTGATCTGATCTGATATTGCTTGAAGTATTTTTTCCAAGTTTACTAAATCACTCTATTACTTATGCTGTTGGAATTTTTCCATATATGCCCAAAAACTGGTGAGTGTGAAAATTATTTTTGAGAAGACTGTGAAGATGATGATGAAAGATACATTATTTGGGGAAAGTTTCAGAGCCCGGGATATTTTGTTTTATTATTATTATTATTAATTACAGAAGAGACAAACATTTAACTTCTGGTGACAGAGCTGGGTTTACACCAGGAATGCAAAGGAGTTTAAGACTAGAAGATCAGTCATTATAATTGGCTGCATGTAACAGTCAAGGATTGTCCAGGAAAACAGAAACCACTGTAAATTTTTACCATGGAGGGACCTTAATGCATGGGGTTGGTTACAAAAGTGGTAGGAAGCCAAGCAGGAGAGAATTGGGAAACCCAATTTTTAGCAACACGAGTAAATCACTCATCCCTAGGATGGAAGGACAAGGAAAGGAGACAGTGTTACTGGAACCTGGGTGTTGGATTCAACAGGATTCAGAGCCATGATGGGTCAACCTCATGGTTGAATGGCTGGAGCCATGAAGAATATGGAACCATTGAAGGACAAGCCACCTGATGCAGAGGAAGGAAAAAATGTTTGACTGCTCTGTCTTCCAGGCTTCTAATCTCTTGCTGGTGTTTCTGGTTAGCTGAGCCAAAATGGCAGCCAATTGTTGGCTAGTTTGATTGCAGCCTGCTGGAGTCGGCCCCTGTATAATCTAGAACAGAGCAAGGAGGAATGAGGGATGGATCTGGGAATGTATAAGCCCAGGATTGCCTTATTACAGTAACAGATTGAGAAAAATCAGACCTACATCAATACAGAAAAATATCTAATAAAAATCAACATCCAGTCATCGTAAAAATAAGTGTTAGTCCAAAGTATTCAACTGGGTAAAGAGTTTTGGGGAGGAAGACCAGAGAGACAAAGTGCCATTCTTATGACATCATATCAAGGGCACATTCTATCAACATGATTTATCACCTTGATATTGACCTTGACTACCTAGCTGAAGTACAGTTTGTCAGGTTTTCTCCTCTCTTGAGCCCAGATGCAGAAATAAGGACGAGAGGAAGCTAGCACTTGAAAAACTTCCTAAATAACCAGCCAGAAATCACTGCTACCTGTGGCTAACTTGTCACACAGATTACAACCCAACAAAAAATATTCAGCCCTATTTCCTGCAGTGAAACAGAAGTCTTCCAACATGGGAAACAATAAAAGGGATCATAGTGTAAATAGAGAATATATGGGGGTTTCTGTCCAATTCAAGGGACCCTGAATATCAGAGGAAGGGGTGTGGGCCTTATTTTACATGCTAAGTCACTTCAGTCATGTCACACTCTTTGCGACCCTATGGACTGTAGTCCTCCAGGGTCCTCTGTCCATGGGATTCTCCAGGCAAGAATACTGGAGTGGGTTGCCATTTCCTTCTCCAGGAGATCTTCCCAACCCAGGGATCAAACCTCCATCTCTTATGTCTCTGGCATTGGCAGGCAGGTTTGTTTCCACTGGCGCCACCTGGGAAGCTTTTATTTTATGGATGGTAGAGAATTAAGCAGCAGAGTGACATGATCACACCTGGGCTGTCTCATCTTCCTCAGTTCCTCTTGGGAGTGGGATTTGGATCTGTTTTCTTATATACTATCCTCACTGGATATGAGAAAAGCTTAAATGTTCTCAGTTTGCGATGTACTTGTGAATACCTCAAAAGAAGGGCACCATTTAAACTCCCATCTAAGAACAATCCTTTGCTCATTTTGAGATCAAGTTGTTTCAATAAGACACACTTTCAGTTCACCTGTGTTCTCTTTATGCTTTCAGATCAAACTCCATCCAGTGACTGCTCGACATCATGGCCCCAAACCCAGGAAAGCATGAAGTCTTGATGAGGAGCTAAAAACACCAGCTGAGCATCCTCACTGTGTATTACGGACTCTCTAACCTGTGGTCATGTGCACCATTCATTTGCATTGGAATTTTGGCCTTAGGCCTATTTTTGTGCTTAGGTATCTATCACCTTACTGTCTTGACCTCTCTGTTGCCAGAAGGGTGGATTTGCTAACCAAACACAGTCTCAGGTCCTTTTGACTTAAGCAAAAGTGAACAGAATTATAACTGCTCGTTTCATACACTCCCTTTTGGATAATAGTGACAGGAAGGCCAGGCCTGGAACTGGCACTGTGCAGCACTTGTTTCCTGTGTGCTGACATCTGACACACACACTCTAAGGGAAGGGCCAGAACGTTTATCCCGTTAGAAGAGGCAGGTCTCTGTGTCTTGAGTGTGCCAGAGGGTATTTCAGGAAAGGACTGGTTTTATACTTCTGGAAGTCACAGAATACTGTACTCCTCCAAACCTAAATAGCCTTCCTATTGTGCCTGGTTGGTCATTTCCTCCTAAATGCCACTTTGGTTCTCCCAGCACTTGGAGGACACAGGCTCAGCTTCTCATTCTGTGAGGAGCTCTTTCTTGCCATCATTTTGTTCTTTCACAGCAGTGATCAGATTTTCATGAAAAAAAAAAAAAAAGGAATTTTTTTAAAGCTACCCATGGGCTAAAATAGTTCTGTCTCTGTTGGCTATGTAAGTGTCAGGCACCTCTCCCACAGATGTTTGCAGAGATATACTTGTGTCACCGCTCCTGTTTGTGTTTATGGTCACGTTAGACCTGTTAAATGTACTGATGCTGCTGCTAAGTTGCTTCAGTCGTGTCCGACTCTGTGTGGCCCTATAGATGGAAGCCCACCAGGCTCCCCCGTCCCTGAGATTCTCCAGGCAAGAACACCGGAGTGGGTTGCCATTTCCTTCTCCAATGCATGAAAGTGAAAAGTGAAAGTGAAGTCGTTCAGTCGTGTCCGACTCTTAGCGACCCTGTGGACTGCAGCCTACCAGGCTCCTCTGTCCATGGGATTTTCCAGGCAAGAGTACTGGAGTGGGGTGCCATCGCCTTCTCCAGTTAAATGTATTGGGGGTCAAATAAAGTTGATCCAACCAGATTGCAGGAGCCGCGAGAAAGACATTATTTAGTGAACACTTTCTGATCTCCCACTGAGTGCCAAGGCCCATGGTGGACACCAGGACCACAGAGTATGACAAGTAACCCTTACCCATTGGAGCTCACAATCTTGGTAGCTTAGTTGCTGCTAAGTTTTGGCAGTTTTTCAGAGTTCTGATAAAGTTGGTTCTGACAATTTCTGCTTGAGCTGTTTGATATTTCTGAGGTTCTAAAGATTTTCTTTTTAGAAAATTTTAAAAGGTGATATCCATTCTCTAATAGTTGTGGTACTATAAAGGTTATACATTTCATCAGGGGTGAGTTGAGTAGTTTCTGGAGTTTGAGTAATTTTAAAATTCCACTTAAGTTCTTGAACTTACGTACAGTACATAGATTTTTTCTTAGTGTTTCCTTTTTATCCCTCCAACATCTTTAGTGTAGGGCTTGTAGAACTGTAGTGATAGTATTTCATTTCTGATATTAGTCATTTGTCTTCTCTTTTGATTTTGTTTATCTGGCTAGAGTTTTATCAATTTTGTTGATCTTTTCAATGAACCAGTTTTTTTTCCCATTATTTTTTTTCTTTATTTTTTATTTCATTTTTTTTTTTCTCTTCTGTTTTTGGTGTGTTTGTTTGCAGATTGCTTTGGGTATAGTTTTCCTTCTTTTTCTAAGTTAACGTGGAAGCATAGATTATTGATTGAGGTCTTTCTTCTTTCTTAATCTAAGCATTAAATGCTATAATTTTCCCTCAACACTGATTTAGATGTATCCCATAAATTCCAATCGGAGAAAGCAATGGCACCCCACTCCAGTACTCTTGCCTGGAAAATGCCATGGACGGAGGAGCCTGGTAGGCTGCAGTCCATGGGGTTGCTAAGAGTCTGACACGACTGAGCGACTTCACTTTCACTTTTCACTTTTCACTTTCATGCATTGGAGAAGGCAATGGCAACCCACTCCAGTGTTCTTGCCTGGAGAATCCTGGGGACAGGGGAGCGTGGTGGGCTTCCATCTATGGGGTCACACAGAGTTGGACACGACTGAATCGACTTAGTAGTAGCAGCAGCAGCAGCAGCATAAATTCCAATACGTTGCCCTTTCATTTTAATTCATTCCAGTGTAGTTTCTACATCCTTGAGAATCTCTTTTACCTGTGGATGGTTGTTTAATTTCCAAGTGTTTTGAGATTTTTCTTCTCCTTTCATATTGTTTGTTTTCTAGTTTGATTCTTTTCTTGTCAGAGAACATACTCTGCATCATTTAAATTTTTTTAGTTTGTTTTGAGGATACAGGATTCTATCGTGTTGAATGTTTCACATGTGCTTGAAATAAATGTTCATTTTGCTGTGGTTAATGCAGTGATACATAGTATTTGTGAATCACGCAGGGCCCAGCCTGCCCCTTGGGTAATGGTTCAGTTCTCCACGCTTTTGATATTCTGTCTCTGGTGCGATTCCTGCATGTACAGCTCAGATTGAACTCAGGAGTTCCTACAACTTGCTGGGATCCCTTGCTCACATTTGCTCTTCCCCACTATCTGCCCTCACTCTGGCTACCAGGAGACTCTCCTTCTGGTCCTCTCACACAGAGTTGGGGATATTTAATTTCCTCACTCTGTTGTGTACTTCCCTTGAATGGATTCGCCTAGATGACCAAGTAGTTAGATAATACAATAACAGCACAACAGTGTGGGATCTTAGTTCCCTAACCAGGGATCAAATCCATGCTCCCTGCATTGGAAGTGCAGAGTCTTAGCCACTGGACTGCCAGGGAAGTCCCAGTTTGTCCTTTTAGATTCCACATGTAAATGATAACAAACCGTACTTATCCTTTTCTGTCTCACTTATTTTACTTAGCATAATGCCCTCAAGCTCCTTCCAAGTTGTTTCAAATGGCAGGATTTTCTTCTCTCACATGGCTGTATACTGAATATTTTGCATCTTCTTTATCCATTCATCCACTGACGGACACTTAGGTTGTATCCATATTTTGGCTATTGTGAATAATGTTGTGATAAATGTAGGAATGCAGATATCTTTTCAATATCCTATTTTCATTTCCTTTTGACTATACACTCAGAAGTGGAATTCCTGGATCATATGATAGCTTCCTTGATTGTGTTCTTTGATGCACAGACTTTTTTTTTTTTTTTTTGATGAGGCCTGTGTTTTTGGTGTCATACGTGTGAAATCATTACCATCTAAAATATTTCTAGATATATAAATAAACACAGGATAAGAAGTACACATATAATTCGTTGCCCTGTCAACCAACGGTTGCCCAGAAGCAATGACCCTTCAGTACCAATGAGCACACTCAGTGCACAGATCTAGTTTTGTCAATACCATTCGGCAATAAAAGGAACAAGGGCTCCATGGAAAAATTGATGATTCTAGAATTGGGACAGGAAATATGGAAAATGAGCCTGAAGCATCTTGTACGGTGTGAAAAAAAAAGTGCTCAAAAAACTTTCAAAAGAGGAAGCAACATTTCCAGGGATATGGCAAAGGTATATACAAAGGGATTTGACAGGAAGAGCTCCCAATGGCCAATCCGAGAACAATTTGAAAATAAAAATATATAAAGTTGTATTGGATTTTAAACCAAAGTGTAATAAAGATACCATGATTCCATACTGAGAAACATAAATAATTTCTTAATTACACAAACAAGGATAGACAAGTGTTCCACACAGAAAAACCCCAGTTTATGCAGACACTCCCACTTGTAGAAAGTGGAGCATAACTCCCCACCCCTGAAGCATGGACTGCACATCATGACTTTCTTCCAAAGAGGACAGGATGGAGAGGGGACATACAACAATCATTTTATCACATACACCTGACAAGCACTACCTCAGCCACATGATCAATGAGAGCATCATCAGTGATCAGTTGTGCTAATAATATATACACTTGATACAAGTGATGAGAATAGGATTTTACATCTGTAAAATTCCTCCCCCAAACTTGTCATCCCAGACTAGTCATGAGTAAAATATCAGACAAATACCAGTCACGGGACATGGTGCAAAACATCTACCGAGTACTCCTCAAAACTGTCAAGATCATCCAAAGCAAAGAAATGTTAAAGCTAAGAGGAACCCAAGGAGACATTACAACTAAATGTTAGGGTAGTTTCCTTGCCAGGATCCGGGAATGGGTAAAACCTATAGAAGTCTGAGTAAAGCATGGGCTTTAGTTGATAACAAATAATGCATCAATACTTCCTCCTTAATTGTAATAAATGTATCATATTACTGCAGGATATTAGGAATAAGGGAGACTGGGTGAGGGACATAGAGATTTCTGCTATTTTCACATTTTTTTTTCAAATCTTAAAGGGTTACAAAGGTTAAAAGGGTTATAAAGGAAAAGGTGAAAATAAAGTCTATTTTCAAAATAAAAAAGGCAAGGAAAATTTGGGCAAAACATGCTGAGTATGTTAAAAAAGGAAATAGAAAGGAAACCAAACACAAGCACACAGAACCTGTAAGAGTGAAACAACCCTTGCTAAATTAGCTTCAGTTTTCCCTCTCCCTTCAGAGAAGGCAACGGCACCCCACTCCAGTACTCTTGCCTGGAAAACCCCATGGATGGAGGAGCCTGGTAGGCTGCAGTCCATGGGGTTGCGAAGAGTTGGACATTACTGAGCGACTTCACTTTCACTTTTTCACTTTCATGCATTGGAGAAGGAAATGGCACCCCACTCCAGTGTTCTTGCCTGGAGAATCCCGTTTCCTTTCCTTTAACCTCCAATCCCATATAATATACTAACTGGGCCTCTTCCACCACAGAAACATCTCTGGATCCACTTTTTTCTCAAGCCCCACAAACACTGCCCTGATCCAACCTCATAGATGTTTTGCCACCAACCGAGGCCAGGTGTAGGCCTGGAACCCTGTACTTGCTCAAAAACCACTTTAAGACGTCTGCCAGTATTATTTGCCACAGAAGTCTATCAAGATCCAGGCAGGGGTAAGTGTCTTGCCAAGGATACAAGGGTCCAGAGCAAACCTTTAGCTGTGCGTACACGTGGGTGCTCCATCGATCAGTCGTGTCTGACTCTTTGTGACACCACGGAGTGTGGTACAGCCCCCTACCCCGGCTCCTCTGTCATTTCCCAGGCAAGAATAGTGGAGTGGGATGC
The DNA here is from genome assembly GCF_032452875.1 of Bos javanicus. NCBI lineage: Eukaryota > Metazoa > Chordata > Mammalia > Artiodactyla > Bovidae > Bos > Bos javanicus. The sequence goes on along the minus strand of NC_083897.1, from coordinate 32,899,817 downwards.
CTTTTCCTCCTCTAGAGTATCTTCCCATCCAGGGATCAAACTTGCATCTCCCACATTACAGGCAGATTCTTTAACACTGAGCCTCCAGAGAAGCCATGAGGAAACACAGGGACTTCTCAGAGGAACAGAACATTCACTGAGAATCCTTAACCCCGGGGAGGTGCCTATCCAATCTGTGATGCCCAAGGCAAGATCAGCTTGGGAACAGGGTGGTGTATGTCCACAAAGAGAATGCTGCAGAGGATGCTGGATCCTGGAAATGACGTCCAGGTGAGTCAGTGGGGGCGGGGGGCAGTTTGGGCCTCCTAGCAATCAAAGGCCTGAGGTTCTTATGTACCCAGAGCAAGAATCCAACCACACTTAGCAGTCATATCCAATAAGGCGCATGAGGAGTACCTGTAATGAGAGCTGCCACATATACATCCTGGAGTGCCCCCTGGGGCTGTGGTCCCAGCCTTGGCCCCAGAGCACAGACGTCCTCATGGAGGCCAGGGTGGCAGCTCATCTGCAGCGGCATTTGCTCCCCACTCCCTCTCCCGGCCAGCCCCGGGCAGGTCTCATGAGATCTCCAGGGGCTTGCTGCTTCCATGTCTCTGGGGCTGCTGACCCTCTTTGCAGCCTGCACCCCTGGGACCCCAGATTCCTCTCCTGCCTGGCTCCTTTCTGAATCCTCATTGGAGTCTGGGGCCTCTGGCGCCTGGGTGAGCGTCCTCCCAGGCATCTGCTAGAGCTTGTCCTCTGCTTGAACAGCCTGAATGGGGACACCAAAGTGCTAGCTGGATCTGCAGGTGGCTGACCAGAAACCCCTCTGCCTCTCACACTCAGGATCAAAAGCCAGGACCTCACAGTCACATTCAAAAGATCCTGAGTTTACTGTAACACATTCCACAGGGATTCCACAGGGAATGGTCTGATATACCTCAGGATCTTAGAGATGTGCCCTGCACTTCCATGGCAATGATTACCACTGACCCACCATGAGGAGGCTTGCCCAGGGGCTGCATCAAGTCCTGCTGGCTCCACCTGAAGCACCATGGTAAGGGGATGCTGCTGTGGGATTTCCAAATAAAGTTACACACATGAGGTCATCAGGACCAGGGCCTAATCTACTCTCAGTGCGTGGGGCGGAGTGGGGGGGTCAGGCAGGATAAATCCCAAGGCCAGGTTACGAGGGAGAGGGGGCGCTGTGGTCAGCAGGTGTGGGGGGCCTCGGGGCTGGGACCCATGAGGAGGATACTCCCAACCCCAACAGGGAACTTTGGCAGCTGGCTGCTGCCCTCCTGATGGAGACTGAGCACAGCCCCAAGGGGGCTGACAGTGCAGCTCATGGGGGGCGGGGGCGGGCTGTGTGAGTGTGGGTGTGGTGGGTGGAATTCCTGCAGCCAGCTCCCTGTGGGGCAGCCTCTGTCAAGGGTCAGAGGTGCAGGACTTTAGTCTCTGGGAGAGGAACCACACTCGGAGAGATGTGTGTCTGTGTGTTATCCTGACTTGAGGATCAACCCCCAGGCGCCTGTGTCCCTTCAAAACAAATGGTCGTGACAAAAATGCTTCTGCTCAAAATTCACTGGCCCCGGGTCATCACATGACCCTTCCTAAGTGAGGAGGCCTGGCAGGGTCGTGCCCCCATGTGTGCAGGGAGAGAGGAAGACAAAGGTGACTGAACACCTGACATCTCTTCAGTTCCATATTGCGTAGCAGATGCTCAACAAAGAGCAGCAGTTAAAAATCTCCTTTGTTTTGGGGAGGAGCGTCTGAGCAGGTCACATGGGTCTTGAAATTCTCCATCTTTTCCAAGTGTCCACTGACTATCTGGCAGCTGCCATATACGTGGCCAGAATGACATCTCCTGTTCCCGTTGTTCTCTGGCACTCAGCACGGAGAGCTGCCCCTCAGCCCCCTGCACGCATTCACACCCCCCACTGCAGTGACCTTACCACCTCCTTAGGCCCAGAAGTCGCTCCTGCCTTTTGATGCCAGGCACAGCCTTAACCTGTGTCTCTGCTGCCTCCACACTTTTGAACCTGCCTGAACCTGGGGACGCTGGCGGATGTTGCATCTTTCCTGGCTACTACTTATTTGTTGTGTTATTCGGATCTCATACTCTGTCCCTCTCTCCCCTGGAAATTGTTTTGTTTTCAAGACACCTCAGAGAATTGGCAGCTCAATTGGAAATGGAAGGATTTGTGTACCTTTTTTAAGTTTCTACCTCTGTCACTCTTAATAAAGGCAGTGAGAAAATAAACTAAATATTAGAAGAAAAAAAAAAAGAAAGAAAGAAAACCACTCAGAATTGCTGTTCTGTGTTTTCCTCCCGGAGAATATATTATTCAATGTCAGTGTTTGTGTGTGTTTCGGGGTGGAGAGCAGTGTCTCCAGCTGGGCACAGCTCACTCAAAGATCCCAAGATTCTAGTCACACAGCAGGTCCTGTCCACTTTTGCAGCTTCTCTTCACTCATTTCATCCAAATGAAATCTAGACCATGCTCACAAGTGAAAATAATAAAGTCCAGATGACCAAATAAACTGTTATTTCCGTGTACTTGGTGATCAGCTTCCCAGGGCAGAGAGAGGAGGGCCAGCACAGGGAATACTGGGCCATACATAAAAGAGCAAGATTCACATTTCTCTAGGATTCCTAGCAGATGGTGGGTAGAAAACACCTATTTCATCCCTGTGGTCAACAGCTATGGGACAAGAGCCAGGACCCCTTTCCTTCCTGCCCTAGAAAGAGAGTTCTCTGGAGTTTATCCAAGAAGCAAAAGGAAACCTCACAGCAATGATCCGTTTCAGAGATTCCCCTCATCCCCAAGACAAAGCTCATGTGACTGCAGCTCCTAGACCATCGCTGTAAGTGCAGGGGTGTCCTGCTTCTCCTAGTGTGTCCACCGCTAACATGGCCTTTCACGGAGCAGAGAATCTGTACACATCTTTGGAATAAATGAGCCAGTGAGCAGGGGTCGCAGATTGTCTGCTACTTTCTTTAATAACCAAGGAAAATTCAATAAACTGAGATAATTTAGTTATTGTGAATGACATACAAGAAGGACATAAGCATGAATTCACTATAATTACTTTTATTATCTAATTCTTCTCAGTTCAATACTATTGCTACATAAGTTCACATTTCAAAACAGTTCTAATTCGTGTTCCATTGTATTCTATTCAGGACCACAAAACAAAATGGAAGACTTCCCAATCTCTTTTACAAAACAGCAAAACTCTTGTTTTTGAATCGGGTAACCAAAACTACACTGGGATCAGTATCATTCACAAAGCTAAGATACTGAAGTTTCTTTAGCCTTCTCTGGAACCAAACTTTGAAAAATTTCTAAAGAAAACAGAAATGAATCCCCATGTCATCATAGAGAACAGCAACCAAAGACGCTACACACACTGGTTCTCCCAACTGGCCCTCACTTCTGACTGAAGGCTGACTACTCCCTCTTCAATCACAGAGGGAAGGATCAACCTGGCTGCTGCTCTGGCTCAGGCCCCCTATTCCTCCTCCCTTGCAGCCTCTTCAGACAGGAGTGGGAAGGCCCTCAAAGCCCTTTGTCTGACCCTGAGCACAAATGCCATGACTTGCTGTTTGCTGGTCTCCGCATAGGCCCGGGGACCCCACAGGAACTCATAGCGAGCAGGATCACTGTCAGGCACCTGCCGGTACTCTAGGTACCCCTCCCGCACCCACACTTGGGTCAGCAGCTCCCTGGGCTCCCCAAAGATGCAGTGCTCACTCCCAACATACACCCCGATCCTGCTGAGTGCTCCCCAGACCACCTCCGCAGGGGCCGGGTCTCCACTCCACATGATCACGCTGAGGACCAGCACCAGGAGGCCGGCCTTGGGCAGGCCCTGCCCATCGCTCAGCATCTCATCGCAGGTGAGGCCCAGTGTCGGGACCATGACATAGAGGTGCTCTGTGGGATCCACCTCCTTCACCTCCACACCAAAGACCACCTGCAGGCACTCTAAGGCTTGACTGAAGACCACCGGGAAGTACTCCTGGTTATCCCTGAAGACCTTATTCAGCATTTCTGCTGGGGAGGTCAGCTTCTTGGCTCGATACTTGAGGAGCAGGAACTTCATAAGGTTAGCCTTCATCTCATCCAGAATTTCTTTGGGCAAGGCCTCCACAGGAGTGGAGGAGGATGCTGGGTGGTAGGAGGCCAAGTGGGATGCAGCCTCCCCCACCTCAGCCCCCAAGGGCTGCGCCTCTACAGGGCCCTGGGCCTCGCCTGGGTCTTGAAGGTCTTCCTCGGGTTTGCTGAGTGCACTCATCTTGACCACGAGCACAATGCCTGAGGTTGAACAAGATATGGAAATGAGGCAGAGGTACAGATGGGGACCAAGGGCCTCGGGGAGACAGGAGGTGTGAGCGGCCTCAGCTAAGAAACACATCCTGGATGGTATGACACAGGCCACTTACAGGTCTCCCCTTGAGGGGTGCCCTCAGACCTCACAGGAGTGCTCCTCCTGGGAGGCCAGTCCCCTGGATACCCGAAAGAGGAAGTGAGGTGGCTCCCCAGGGTGCGGTCAGCACAGCCCGAGATTTCCAGGGCCAATAAACTGGGAGGAATTGGGGCCTTCTGGGGCCCCCCTCTGTTCTGGGATAGGGAGCCTCTGGTTCACTTCAGGGCACCCGCTCACCTTGATTCCTGGACCTCCTCTGCTCTCTGAACTCAGAACACAGGCTTCAGACCTCTGGTTTCGCCTCCTGGTTCCTGGAGCTCCTGTGAGAGAAATGGAGGTGACAGCTAAGGGCTGTACTGTGGCACAGCCCTGGGCCTTCTGTGCTGGTAGGAGGGGGTGGACTCTGTGAGTACACCCAGTTGTGTGGTGGGTCCCTTGTATTGCTCACCTTTCTCCTGGTATGGCCTGGACCGTCCCGTCCCCTTTGGAGGAGTAGAAGGAAACACAGAACAAGACACAAGCCCGAACAGAAAGTGCTGAGGGGCCCCACATGTGGCCGCACCTGCCCAGGGCCTCGCACGGGTCCTAGGCTAGGGAGATGCTCGGTTCAGCTCCTCCTCATGTCCTGCCTGGCCTCCCAGCACTGACCACAGGGGAGGGGGTCTGCTCAGTCCAGCCTCTGCCAACCTGAAGCCTCCGCCTGTAAAACCTCACCTCCCGAGGTCCCTAAGCCAGAGGTCAAGAAACTGCTCACCCTGCTCACCCCACTCTGGGCCCTCCAAGACCCTCTTGTAAGGGTCAAGATCCCTCCCTGTTGGGGTCTAACCGCCTCAGTCCTTCCTTGCATGGAGCCTGGACTCCAGGCAGCACCCAGGGCTGTCCCGTCCGCCATTTTGAGACCTCGCCACTTTCACAAGGCCTCCAGTTGCTCTGAGACCCGCATGTTAGGAAGTCAGACAGACCCAGTGTGCTCTTCTCACAGCAAAGTCTCCCAGGGCCAACTACAGGGGTGGGGATCTGTGGGGTTCTGTTGGTCCTCACTCAGGGTCCCCCCAGTCCTCCTGCAGGTACCTCACCTTGCCTCCGTGCAGGACCTGGATTCTCACCTCTCCGCAACTGAAGCCCCGCCCCTTATACCAGGACCCCAGTCTCTTGAGGACCCGGATGTCAGGAGGTCAGCGCATGCCTGTTGCGCTCATCCTGCCCACACGGTTGCCCTGGACTGACAACAGAGACGGGCTTCTCTGAGGTCTCCTCTGATTAGGGGTCCAGGGTCCTCTAGTCCCTCTTCAGGGTCCTCAGGGTCTTCAACCTTCCAGGACCTGGGAATCGGCCCCCCTGAGGCCCCGCCCCATATGCGAGGTCTCCAGTCAGAGACCCGGATGTCAGGAAGTGCGACCACGCACCTTGGGCTCATCATATCCCAGGGCGGCCAAGGACCAACAGCAGCTACAGGCTTCTCTGAGGTCTCCTCTGATTGGGGTCCAGGGTCCCCTCAGTCGCCCCTCAGGGTCCTCAAATTGAAACCCTGAAGGAGTTGGGCTTCTTCCTTCGGCTCACCTGAGGCTACACCCCCTTTCTCAGATCCTCAGTTTGTCTGAGACCCAGATGTCAGGAAATGCAGCATGTGCTCATACACCCTCTGTGCTCCCTGAGCCTTGATGTGAGGGTCCCACCTCTGGTCAACACAAGGGGCATCCCCAGATCTGCCAGAGATCAAGATGAGGTCCCTGAGGGAGGATATAAAGAACCCCACAGACCCCTGACCCTGCTGTCAGCCCTGGGCCGCCCTGGTGGTAGGATGAGCACTTGGCAGCCTGTTCTGACTTCCGCATCTGTGTCTCAGAGACATTAGCTTGGTAAGCTGCAGTCCATGGGGTCGCTAAGAGTTGGACACGACTGAGCGACTTCACTTTCACTTTTCACTTGCATGCATTGGAGAAGGAAATGGCAACCCACTCCAGTGTTCTTGCCTGGAGAATCCCAGGGACGGGGGAGCCTGGTGGGCTGCCATCTATGGGGTTGCACAGAGTCGGACACGACTGAAGTGACTTAGCAGCAGCAGCAGAAGCAGCAGCAGAAGGGGCAGGGCCTCAGATGGGCAGAGGGAAAGATCTTAGTTCTTTTGAGAGTCAAGGTGAGGACTCTGAGGGAGGATTTAGGGGACCCTGGACCCAAGAGCACAGTGGGCTCTGGGAGGACATAGGGCGGATGAGCACATGCTGCATTTCCTGACATCTGGGTCTCAGAGAGACTGGGGAACCTGGTACAGGGGTCTGACTTCCTAATATCCAGATTTCAGACTGGTGTCCTAGTATAGAGAGCAGACTTACATCCGAATCTCAGAAAGACTGGGGTCCTGGTGTGAGGGTTGGGGCATTAGTAGGGGAGGGGAGAGGAAAGAATCTGAAGTCCTACCTGGAGATAAGGTGAGGTCCCTGAGGGAAGAATGAAGGGACCTCAAGTGGAGATTCTAGGGATCCCAAGGTAAGGCTGATGGAACCCCACAGATCCCTGTCCCTTCCATCAGCCCTGGGAGCCCTCAGGGTGAGAAGAGCACACTAGGTCTGTCCTGATTTCCTGACATCCAGTTCTGTGAGACTGGGGACCTGGTGTGAGGAGCAGGGACTACGGTGGGGAGAGGACAGAGCCCAGGTCCTACCAGAAGTCAAGGTGAGGACCCTGAGGGAGGGCTGAGGGTAGCCAGATCTCAGACCAGAGGCCACCCTGGTAGTCCCCGGGCAGGACGTCCTCGTGCCGCATTGCCTGACATCCCTGTCAGAGAGACTGGGGACCTGCTGATAGCAACGGAACCTGCAAATGGCAGACAGTACACTTCCAGGACTTGTCTGAAGTCTAGGCTCCATGCAAGGAAGGACTGAGGTGCTTAGACCCCAACAGGGAGGGATCTTGGCCCTTGCAAGAGGGTCTTGGACGGCCCAGAGTGGGGTGAGCAGTTTCTTGACCTCTGGCTTAGGGACCTCGGGAGGTCAGGTTTTTCAAGCAGAGGGCGCAGGCTTCAGGTCAGCAGAAGCTGGACTCTCCAACCCCAATGGAGGACTGAGCAGACCCCCGCCCCTGTGGTCAGTGCTGGGAGGCCAGGCAGGACATGAGTAGGAGCTGAGGACCGAACATCTCCCCAGCCTAGAAGCTGCAGGAGACCCTGGGCAGGTGCTGCCACATGTGGGGCCCCTCAGCGCTTTCTGTTCAGTCTCAGGTCTTGTTCTGAGTTTTCCTGAAGGCCCCCAGAGGGGAGGGACCAGGTTGTGCTGGGGGAAAGGTGAGCACTACAAGGGAGCCCTGAGGGGACCTCCCACCACACAACTGAGGGGACCTCACAGAGTCCACCCCTCGTACCGTCAGAGAATGCTCAGGGCTGTGCCACAGGATACCACCGAGGTGCCCCCTCCATTTCTCTCACAGGAGCTGCAGGAACCAGGAGGCGAAGGCAGACATCTGAGGCCCAGGTCCTGAGTTTGGAGAGCAGAGGAGGTCCAGGCAGTGCCAGGAGTCAAGGTGAGGAGGGTGCCCTGAGTGTACACCAAGGGCTCCCCATCCCAGAACAGAGGGGGCCCCACAAGGGCCTAATCCCCTTACCTTGTCAGTCCCAGAAATCTCGGGCTGTGCTGACCACACCCTAGGGAGCCACCTCACTTCCTCCTTCAGATAGCCAGGGGACTGGCCATTCCAGAGGCATGCCCCTGTGAGGTCTGAGAGCACCTTTCAAGAGGAGACCTGCAAGTGGCCTGTGGCTGCCCAGGGTGCAGTTCTCAGGTGAGGCCATTCACAGCCCCTCTATCCACCATCCAGGCCTGTGGTCCTCATCTGTCCCCATTTGCCGCCATGCCTCACTCTGTGGTTTGATCACAGGCATCATGCTCATGGTCGAGATGATTGAGCTGAGCAAGCTCGAGGAAGACCTTCAGGACCCAGGCAAGGCCCAGGGCCCTGTGGAGGCACAGCTCTTTGGGGCTGAGGCGGGGGAGGCTGCATCCCCCTCAGCCTCCTCCCCCACAGTCTCCTGCTCTGCCCTTGCAGAGGCCTTGCCCCAGGAAGCTCTGAATGAGATGGTGGCTAACCTGATGAAGTTCTTTCTCCTCAAGTATCTGGCCAAACAGCTGACCTCCCAAGCGGAAATGCTGAAGAAGGTCCTCAAGGATAACCAGGAGCACTTCCTGGTGGTCTTCAGTCAAGCCTCAGAGTGCCTACAGGTGGTCATTGGCATGGAGGTGAAGGAGTTGGACCCCGGGGAGCACACCTACATCATGGTCCCCACCCTGGGCCTCACCTGTGATGAGATGCTGAGCAGTGGGCAGAGCCTGCCCAAGGCCAGCCTCCTGGTGCTGGTCCTCAGCCTGATCATGCAGAATGAAGACCTGGCCCCTGAGGAGGCAGTCTTGGGAGCACTCAGCAGGATGGGGGTGTATGTTGGGAGTGCGCACTGTGTCTTTGGGGAGCCCAGAGAGCTGCTGACCCAAGTGTGGGTGCAAGAGGGATACCTGGAGCCTTGGTATTTGGTAGGGTAGGGGTGGAGCCAGGGGCATGTTTGTCAACCCATCTAGGGCCTGGCCCCCTGAAACAAGGCGCATGGCAGCAGATGGGAGCCTTTGCAGGCAACCTGAAACATACTTTTCTGTACTTTCAGACAAGAGACAAGCTGGGGATCACATCTCTGTCCCCAGACCCCCTCCCCCACACTGGGCCAGGGCTGCCTCTCCACATCACCTCTGTGACATCATGAGACAAGTAAGGAAGCGGACCACTTAATTGGCTGCCTGGCCCAAGATCCAGATTCTAGAATCTCCAGACAGTATTTATTGGGCACTACCACCCTGCTCTGAGGCCCTTCTGCCCTGACCATTCACTGCTTGGGTAGAGAATGCTCCTGAACTAGACTGGCTCCATGGATAGTCAGAGTTCCAACAAGCCATGTGCAGCCCCACTCGCCCCATCCACTGATGGAGAGCCCACAGCAGGGCATCCCCCTGATGTCACCCAGATCCAAATGTGGATTCAGAGGAAGCTTTGGAGAAGTGGCGGGACCAACCCGAGAACCCAGATCCGGGCCCCCAAGACAACCTGCCCCACAGGGCCCGAACCTCTTCCTCTCATCTGGGGGCTCAGCCCACCCAGGACAGCCACCTAACTCTGCTCTTGACTGCCACCGTCCCTGCTGTGTCCCTGCCTCCCAACGGCCTGATCAGAGTAAATGCTCCTCTTCCTGTCCCCGATGCTACTATCTGAGCTCAGACTGCATGGCCTGGGGCCAGTGCTGTCAGCCTAGGCGCCCCCACCAGCCTGAACCCCTCCTGTCTCTCCTCCTCCCACCGGTGTTTCATATGCCATGGTTCTGTGTCACCCTGCATGCACATCTGTCCTCATCTGCCCCGGATGGAAAGCATAGCCGAGCCCTCTCCTGTTTCAGCCCCAACGTGTCCATGGTGCCCTGGTGGGGCTTCCGGTGGTCCTAGGTCTCCTTCCTCGTCGCCCAGCACTCTGGGTGGCTGTGCTGGCCATGCACTGTGCACAGAGCTCATCCGGGACCCAACACTTTCTCATGCAGTTCTGCCCCTGGACCACCGCTCCTCTTGTCCTGACCACCTACTGTCCTCCTTCCAGGCAGGACCATAACATCCTTTCTCCGTCCGCCCGAGTGTCAGGTGCTCTCATCTGGGAGTTCTGGGGCGCCCTGCGTCTTCTTGCAGCCTGCCTTTGCCCCCCTCTTCCTCCCAGGCTGTGGCTGCTGTGCACAAGTCTGGACCACGCCCCCCCACCCAAGGCTTTTGTCCAGTCCCAGAAGGAAGGCTGATGTCCCAGAGCTACACGGCTACACCTGGGCTTGTCCTGTGGGAGTCTAAGGCCTGGAACTGAAGCTAGGCAGGGACCAAGGGACTGACACGGACGTGAAGGAGCCCTCTCTCACAGGCAGAGTGCTGGACGCCAGGGCAGTGTCTCCTCAGGGACTGCTCGCCCCAGGTGCCAAGCCTGGGGATGGACTGCAGTCCCCAGTGGGGCACTTACCACTGGGGCACTTACTGCTCCGAGACGAGGCAAATACTGAGTCTGTCGCTAGCCTGCAAACAGAAGAGAGAAAATCTGAAACACAAAAAATCAAGACTGACTGATGATTCCTTGGGACTGGCCTTGTGTCCCTTGCCCCTTGACCCCCTCTGCTCAGAAAGCCCAGCCCAGGGGGTCCTCCCAAAGTGACTGCAGAGTCAGAGTTAACTGGGACTGTCACGTCAGTGTCAAGTTGACCCTGTATCTGGCAACATCCACCCCTCTGAAGGTCCCACCTCCCTACATGGGGTCACTGACCAAGAGCCTGAGGTCCCTGAAGGGCTGGGGTCATTCCCTTGTTTGTCTGCTGTGGTGCTGCAGCTTCCTTCCCCAGGAGGCCCACCCTATCCCTGTTCCTCGGTTCCAGATCTGAGAATTGGCTTGGGGGCCGAACCTGGATGAGGAATCTTGACCTGTTTACTGGGGTGGCTGCCCTTGGCCTCAGTGTCATTTTGGAGCGTACCTTAATCTGTTGCCCATCCATTGAGCCCCCAGGAGGCCATGTTGTACTGACCACCTGCCCTGCTCTGTGGGTCCGGTCTTCTGGGCGGCGGCAGCCCTCATCATGGCCCCTGGCTCCTGGCCACTCAGTGCGACCCTGCAAACTCTGCTGCAATCCCTGGGCAGTGGGGACAGGGAGTGAGGAGTGTCGTCCGTCTCCTCCATCATGAGGCCCGGCGAGCCTGGCCTGTGTTGTGTGGTGACTTCGCTCTGCTTGGTGGCCGAGCAGTAGGTGACCACCTCTTCTCATGGTTCCTTGGTTCTCCTGCTGGTAGTGCTGTGGGTCCTGCCACAACTCGGGGCGGCGAGCTCCCCTGCTTCCTGGGAGGGAGGGCTCCAGTCCCGTTTGCTCCCTTGTGGGTGGGGGTGGGAGGGCACCAGCTCTTTATCCGGTGGGGGGTTGGGCTGCTGCTGTAGGTTCAGAAGTTCAGAGATGTCTGGGTAGTCCTGGTCTTCAGGGGCCTGCCTCCCAGTCTCCCTGGCCTTCATGTCAGGGATGCAGGTTTTCCCAAGAGGACCTTTGATGCCAGTGGTCAGGCCTGCCTTAGTGGAATGTTCAGTGTCTTTGAAGTTCAGCCAATCCTGTAGAATCCTGGGCTGATGTTTGTCCACTGTCTGAAGCTTTGTCAGATACCAGGGAGACCCTGGCTCCCCCGCCCCCAGTTCTCACTGTTCTTCACCCTGAGCTGCTCAGCCCCCTGTGGACAGCAGAGCAAAGAAGTCACTTCCCTCTATTTCCCCCTTGTCCCACACTCCTGGATCTTCTCACTTGCCAGGGAATTCCCCTCCCACTGCCAGCCAAATGAAAGTTCTAGCAGCTGGGCTGTGGCCTTGAGCCCAGGGCTGAGCGCACAGGATGGGTCCTCATAATCAGTGGGGCAGGGGATGTCAAACCCGTACCAAGGCCTCATCTCACCACCTCTCCTCAGACCACTCCAGAGCCAGCCTCCTCGGGATGGGTCCTTCATGAGGCTATTCCCGGGGGTGGGGTGGGGGGGAGTTGGTGCTGGAGGCTGGCTGGGGACTCACCACCAAGGGGACAGGGAGCAGGCAGAGGTGGGCAGGGCATCCCTTCACCCGCAGTATTTACCTGACTGTTCCTGCCAGTCCGTCGGGAGGTGCAGAGCATTGACAGGCATTGGAAGTGTCCACAGTGGGCCCTCGTGGTCGGGCCCTCACAGTGCCTGAGGCCCATGATCACTACTGACCAAGCAGGAGAACTGACAAAAGGAACTGGTGCCTGAGCGGTGGCCGTGTGTACACACAGGACGCCAAGGGCTTTGCCTGGGTGGCGCCACGCTCTGCCCTGCTCGCAGCCTGGTGGGAGGGGCTCTTGGCATCTTTCGCATCAGACAACTGCTGGGTTGGGCAGGACAACTGCTTCCAGTGCACTGGCCACCTGGCCATCAGCTAGACCTGGTGTAAGCACAGCCTGATGGGAGAGGGCAGGTCTGGGTGCCAGACTTCACGAGGCAAAGTGCATTCAATTCCAAGACACCCATCCTGCAAGAGGCTCCTCCACTGTGCAGGACATCAGGTGTCCACTCACCCCTGCATCACTCAGGGCTGGGGGGTGGGGAGGCTGGAGCACATCTTCCAGGCAGATCTGTAAAGTGCAGAGCCTGAAACGAGGCAGAGGTTGGGGAGGATAAAGAGTGGGGAACCAACCACTGACTCACATCAAGGGCTTTTTAGATGGGAGTGTCATCTGGGCTGGGTCTCATAGTGAAGAGGGTCTCCTTGGCTGGGAAATGGGGGAAGGGCCCCCAGAAGGGTCAGACCCATGGAGGGAACTGAGCCCAGGTGTGTAGCTGGATCAAGGTCATGGGAAAGGGCCTGAGAGACTAGCCTGGGTCCCACTCAGGGGCAACTCTGAGTCATCTGGCCTTTGCCCTGTGTACAGTTGATCAATGCTCTCACTTGCAGTTTTAAAGGCAAGCCATGGCCTCTCTGCCTGAGAAGAATTCATTGATTCAGTCATTTGGTTAGACAGTGATTGGACAAAGCTTTGTGTGCCTCCCATACACAGGGTCAGGCAGCAGATAGACGAGGGGTGCACAGGTGAGTCAGGCGACCGGCATGGCTCTTTCCAGGATGAGTGGCTCTGGCAGCTGGTGCCTGTCCTCGTTGAACTGGGCATGGGCACCTTCTTCACAGGCTGACTTCTCCTGGCTTGTGATGAGGTCTCCAATTCTTGTTCTTGAATCCAGAAAGAGGTTTAGAGATATGACATTAGGTCTTTATGTTCTGAGAGTTATTGTCGGGAGATGGTTAGATACCATCACCAACTCTAAATTGCCTCTCTGCCTGAGAAGAATTCATTGATTCAGTCATTTGGTTAGACAGTGATTGGACAAAGCTTTGTGTGCCTCCCATATACAGGGTCAGGCTGCAGATACACGAGGGGCGCCCAGGTGAGTGCGTGAATTTGAGCAAACTGGGAGATGGTGAAGGACAGGGAAGCCTGGCGTGCTGCAGTCCATGGGATCACAAAGAGTAGGACACAACTTAGCGACCAAACACACACACAGGTGAGGGCGTTGGGCCCAGATTCTCCTGGCTCCCGGCAGAAGGTTGATTTGCCCCCTGTGGCACCCAGTGTCCCCCAGGCTGAGCAGAGTGGCTGCTGCTGATGCATTGTGCAGAGAAGGAAGACGTGGTGCAGGTTTGCCCAGACCAGCTCCCCAGTGGCCTGAACTGTGGCAGCTTCAAGCGCCAGGAGGAGTTTGGCAGTGTGGGCCCCTCGCTTACTGCCTTTGAAGGAGTATTGCAGGCAGTGAAGACAAGATGATATGGGAGGCTGGCCTTGGCCTGCTGTATTGCCCACCTAGTGTTCCCAAATGGCACCTGGAGGAGGCTTTAGGAAAGGGGCCAGCTTCGCGTCTGAAATGAAACTAGAGTTTGACAGTAATGTGCTGCTTGCCCGTTGTGCCATCTGCTGGCCAGCTCTTCCAACTTCACTTTTTTTTTTTAATTGAAGTATAGTCAGGACTTCCCTCATAACTCAGTTGGTAAAGAATCCGCTTGCAATGCAAGAGACCCCAGTTCGATTCCTGGGTCGGAAAGATCCCCTGGAGAAGGTAAAGGCTACCCACTCCATTGTTCTGGCCTGGAGAATTCCATGAACTGTATACTGTAGAGTTCATGGCATCACAAAGAGTTGGACACCACTGAGTGACTCTCCCTCACTTTCACATAGTTGATTAACAATGTTGTGCCCATCGTTTCTGGTGTACATCAAGGTGATTCACTATACAAATACTTTCAGATTCTTTTCCATTATAGGTTATTGTATATATTGATTATAGTTCCCTGTTCTATACAGTAGGACCTTAATTATGTATTTTATACATTTTTGTTCAGTCGCTCAGTCATGTTCAACTTTGTGACCCCATGGACTGCAGCATACCAGGCTTCCCTGTCTTTCATTCTCTCCCAGACTTTGCTCAAACTCATGTCCATTGAGTCAGTGATGCCATCCAATCATCTCATCCTCTAGCACCCTCTTTTCCTTCTGTCTTCAGTCTTTCCCAGCATCAGGGTCTTTCCCAGTAAGTTGGCTCTTCACATCAGGTGGCCAAAATATTGGAGCTTCAGCTTCAGTCCTTCCAATGGGTGTTCAGGGTTGATTTCTGTAGAATTGACTGACTTGGTCTCCTTGCTGTCCAAGGGACTCTCAAGACCCTTCTCCAGCACCACAGTACTACTGTTTTATACATAGTAGAGTGTATCTGTTAATCCCAAACTCCTAACTTATCCCTTCCCCTGATTTTCCCCTTTGGTAATAAAAAGTTTATTCTCTGAGTCTGTTTCTGCTTTGCAAATAATTTCATTTGTATCATCTTTTTAGATTCCACATATAATTAATATCATAGGACATTTGTCTTTCTCTTTCTGACATACTCCACTCGGTATGATAATCTCTATGTCCACTCATGTTTCTGCAAATGGTATTACTTCATTATTTTTCATGACTGAGTAGTATTCCTCTGTGTGTGTGTGTGTGTGTATACCACATCTTCTTTATCTTGTTTATCTTTTGATGGGCATTTACATTGCTTCCATATCTTGGCTATTATAAATAGTGCTGCAATGAACATTGGGATGCATGTATCTTCTCAAACTAGAGTTTTTTCCTTTCCAGTTATATATCCAGGAGTGGGATTGCTGGATCATATGGTAGTTCTGTTTGTAGTTGTTTGAGGAACCCCCATACTGTTCTTCACATTGAGTATACCAATTTACTTTTCCACCAACAGTGTACGAGGGTTCCCTTTTCTATGCACCCTCTCCAGCATTTAGTCTTTGTAGGTTTTTTGATGATGGCCATTCTTTCCAGTGTAAGATGATACTTCATTAGAGTTTTTATTTGCATTTGTCTGATAATTAAGAACATTGAGCATCTTTTCATGTACCTTTTGGCCATCTGTGTCTTCTTTGGAGAAATGCCTATTCAGGTGTTCTGACCATTTTTTGATTGGATTGTCTTTTTTTTTTTTTTTTTTGCAGCTTCAGTTTTAATTAAACGTGGTTAGCAATAAGAGCTTCCATGGCAGAAAGCTCCAGGCAGTGCTTGGAGGGTGTGAATATAAAAATGAGGTGCTAAACCTAATATGTAATACATTGTAAAGTATACTGTTTCCTTTTCCTCCTCTGACCATTTCTACCTTCTTAATCCTTTTAACTTTCCCAAGCCGTGGAGATGTCAGATACATAGCAATGGATATTAAAATGGATTCTTAACTCTCATTACCACAAAGATATAGCAACTGAATTTGCATGTTCCGTGCCTTGAGCTTATACCAGGAGCTCAGGCATTGGCACCAAAGCCCATTGTTTGTATCCCATGGGTCCGTGAGGGTGGATGGCTCCTTTTTTGAGTGGATGTGTGTCCATGTAGCTCATAGGCTGGGCCAGTGCATAGGGCACACAGAGGGGCTGCCTATTTGTGCTCATGATGTGAATGACATGATCCAGAACCTGGGCTTTTGGATCCAGGGACCTGGGTTTGGACATCAGCTCTTCTCCTGCTGTGTAGCCTTGGCACTTGCTATCTCTGGGTGTCTCTCCTCTGTTGAAAACCAGGTAACACAAGATGATGCTCGTGACACAGGGCTTTTCCAGGGCACAGCCTTGGATGATGTCTCCCACTGGGGCTGAGCGTATGTCTTTGCTTCTACTTCTGCAGTTGGGAGGTTATTCCAGCCACACTGCCTATGAAGATTTTTCTTGATTCCCAGACTTGGTAAATTTCAGAATCCTCTAACAGTGTTCAAGGGACTCTAAAGTGACCTTGGTGAAATTCCCTTATGCTATCTGGAAGTTGTCAGTTGTGCATGTAGAAAATGAGATGGTTGGTCCAGAACAGGGATTCTCCAACCTTTGTGTCCATGGGATATCTGGCTGGCAGGTGGTGTGGGGTTCAGCCTCCCAAACAGAT
The DNA here is from genome assembly GCF_032452875.1 of Bos javanicus. Lineage (NCBI taxonomy): Eukaryota > Metazoa > Chordata > Mammalia > Artiodactyla > Bovidae > Bos > Bos javanicus. The sequence continues at coordinate 32,883,403 of NC_083897.1, read as the reverse complement.
CAGAGGCAGGCTGCTCAGCTGAAGCGAGGCCTGCTCCCCAGCCCCCTCCTTCCTAATCTCTTCCTGGCCCACTCCTCATAGAGGCCCCCAAAAGGTGCCAGAGAACACAGTTTGGAAACTAGATCTGAGATTTTGGTGTGCATTCAGATCCCTCAGTGATCTTGTGGAATGTGGCTTCTGATTCACATGTTGAGGTGGACCTGAGATTCTGTGCTTCTGAACAGATCCCAATTGATGCCTAAGTGTCTGGTCCATGGATAGCATTTTGAAAAGCAAGGGTCTGATCACAGACTGCCTTTGACCTTTCACATCCTTTGATTCGGAGTTCTTACTGTTACTCTGATTGTGTCATAAAATTGTTGAATGAATGTTTCTATTAAGGGCAACATCTTCAACTATACAAATCTGGAAACTGACCTGGGATATGAAGGAGACAGAAAGTATTTGTTTCTCAACTGTGAGTGTCTGAAACATCTGTAAAATATTTTCTGAAGAACACAATTTGGGTTAAGAAGCTGTTGCACTTTGTTAAGAAGAGTTGCACTTTGGTTTGGTTGTAGTCTGGATCATACAGAAAGTGTTAGTCGATGACTTGTGTCCAACTCTGTGCGACCCCACTGAGTGTAATCTGCCAGGCTTCTCTGTCCATGGAATTTCCCAGGCAAGAATACTGGAGTGGGTAGCCATTCCTTTCTCCAGGGGATCTTCCCGACCTAGGGATCACACCTGGGTCTTCTGCATTGCAGGCAGATTCTTTACCATCTGAGCCACAAGGTAAGCTAATGGACACTTTTCTAAGGGAATTTCTGACAGAAACAAGTGACCTGCTTTCAGACCCTGGCTGAGGCCTGTCTCCACACTGTATGTCTAAGTGAAGGTTCAGAATTGTGGACAGCTGTTGGTGTGTCTGGCATCCATGTGCTTTCTTGATAATCTTAATGATGTGGCATCTAGAAAGATACCTTCATGTAAGTGGCCTCCACCCTTTCTGTCCATTGCTGAGTTGAGTGCTCCAGGTTCAGAGTTGGTAGAGTGTTCTGTCTTCGGCACTCTGTTGGGACTCCTCTGGTGTGTGTCCAGAAGACCGGCTGCTTTGACAGAGCGTAGGGCTTTGCTTGTCAATCTTTGTCTGTTTCAATTCAGTAACATCATGGCTAAGGTGAGGAACCCACTTTAGCAAGGAGACAAAAGCCCAGTTGCTAGAGTAGCCAGTGTGTTGAAATGTCAGGTATCCTTTGTGGAATATGGCAGGAGAACAGTGTGTGCTCGGTGGCATTGCCAGAGCCCTTCATTAAGAAGGATGACCACTTTCCCATGGGGTGGAGGTGGCATGTGCACCATCTGAGGAAGCAATTGAGACTGAACACCAGGGAGGCTGGATCCAAACACAGAGGTGTTCCTTAGGTGGTCAGTCAGTGAAGAGAACAGTCTAGGGGATGTGTGTTCCCAGGACTTGTCAATGGGCTTCTTTAGCATCAGGCACCTGGGAAGCCCAGACGGAGTGTGCCCAACCGCCCCCTCCTCCAGACGCTGAGAGTATGGCGACTGGTCCATCAATAGCTCTGTCAGTGGCCACCGGTCACCTTCTTTCCTTCATTAATTCCCTCACTCTCTGGTGTGTGAGCACCTCCTTGGTGCCTGGCATTGGGTCTACAAGGGTGGAGAAGATGGGGAACTTGCTGACAAGCCCCAGACAGGTGGACAGAAAGGCGCAGCTCCTAGAATCTGGAATCTCTGAGGAGGGATGCCAGGGATGGTTGCCGGGGTCCATAGAGCTCAGTGTGTGTCTGGGGTACTGATCCAGAGTGCATTGCCTTCCCGTCACATCCCCAGAGCGTTTGGGTCACCGCAGGTACATGTGGAGGGCCCGTGCCTAAGCCTTCCTTGCACACCTTTGATGAAGCATGAGAGTCTTTTTTTCCAGCCACCTCTCTCCCACTCAGTTCCCCCTGGCATAAAATCAGCAGTTAGGAGTAGAGGAGTCTCAGATAGAATCCTTAAGAAGAAGTGTCTGGAGGAATACCCTGCTTGTCCAGTACTTCCTGAGCTCTCTTAAACCCAGGGCCTTTGCTGACATGACACGGGCAGACTACTAATTGTTCTTTGGCCCCTGTGACCCAGGCCACCCTGGTAGCATAAGCACAAATCCTAAAATACAGCTTTCCCCAAGGCAACCCCTGACTCCCACAACTTGGTGTTCGAGTGCCTGCAGCTCTCTGGCCTCATCTTGCCCGTCTGTCAAATGAGGTCAATGAAAACAGTTCTGGGCCCAGGCTCAGCTGTCATTCTCCACACTTCTCAGGGCTCCGACCCCCACCACGGGCCTTCCTCCCTTCCTCGCAGCAGCACTTCCCCCTGTCTCCCCGATGGTCATGGACTCGCCTCCACTCCCACAGCCTGCTCCCAGCGTGCCCAGCCCTTCACACTGCTGCTTTGGCAGATCCCTCTCTCCTTGCTTCCTGTGTCCTCCTGAAGCGTCTGAGGCTGACTTCAGGACTGTTCCTTCCTCCCCACAACTTCCAGAAGCCTCTCTGTAGTACTCTTTTTGTGAAAAGGATACTTTGGGTGATTTGTATGTGTGTGTGTGTGTGTGTATGTTTGTGTGCAACATTCCAAAGCCCTCTCTATAGTACTCTTTTTGTGCAAGGTTACCTTGGGCAGTTTCTGGTGTGTGTGTGTGTGTGTGTGTGTGTGTACAAGGTTAGTTTGGGTGGTTTCTGTGTGTGTGTGTGCACACATTCACATGGAACCTTTCAGAACTCTGTCTATAGTATTCTTTTGGTGCAAAGTTACCTTGAATAGTTTCTGTTTGTGTGTGCATGTGCGTGCGTGTGTGCATGCACTGTTACCCCAGCTAGACTGCAAGCCCTCTGAGGATAAAGACCCCACTCTACTTACCTTGGTACTGTCCCCAGAGCTGCCTGTGCCAGAGGAGACACTTACTAGGTGCTGGCTATTGGCTTTGAGTCACTTGGCACTCATCAACTCTGCTGTACCACTCTGGATTCAGCAGGTGATGAGATGGGCCCTGCCCAGGCATCAGTGTGTGCAAGGCAGGTAAGCAAGGCAAGTATGTTAGTAATCTCATTGGACGCAGGACCACTCCCTGTAGAAACATCTGAAGTGCTAGGATGCCTCTCCCTGCGAGAAGAGGAAGGCGGGCTCTGAGTGGTACACTGCAGAGTGGGTGGGGTGTGGATGGTAGCGAGACAGGAGTCCATCCCCAGGGACCAGTCCTGACTCTAGCACTTGTGACCTGCTCCCTGTCCCCATAGAGGGTGGGGCCTGGAACATGGGACATAGGAGGTCCTTTCAAACTCGCCACACATTGGATGCTATGACTGTACCATCCGGGAATTCAGTGTTGACAGACTCAGAGGGTTGTCTTTGTCTTTGTCTTTTTGGTTTCTGCGTTGCTTGACTTGATTCTGTGCTGGCTCAGCATGGTTCTTCTCTGATGCTGGCTCAAGAAGCCCGCCTCCCTGAACTGCTTCCTCTTCCTACCACTCAGTGTCTACCCAACATCATGCCTGGTTTCTCACCTCAGCCATGGAGGAAAGACAGCTCCATACATTGGGTCCTTGTGTGTTGTCCCAGCTCAGGCTGTCATTCTATTCCTTAGGTCACATGCTAGTCACTCATTCCCAGGTTTTTGTTTTTTTTTTTTTAATTTTTTGAGCCCTCAGTAAATGTAGATGACTTTTAAAATTTTACTTATTTCTTTTGGCCCTGATGTGAGGCATGTGGAATCTTAGTTCCCTGGCCAGGGATCGAACCCATTTCCCTGCAGTGGAAGCAAAGAGTCTAACCACTGGACCACCAAGGAAGTCCCACTCCCGGGTACTTTTGCATTCTGGTTATCTGGAATTCGTCCTGATGCCTTATCCTTGCTTCTGGTTAGACACCCTCCTCCCTTCTGCCTTGTTGTCTGAGTCACAAGCCTTTTCTCAGTGTTTGGTTTCCCTTCTGTAAGTCTCTGGACCAGACAGAGATGAACAGCAAAGCTAATGAAGTTTAAGATTAAGCTTCAGAGTCATTGGCATTTCCAGGTCTGGAAGAGGCCCTAGCATTATGGTATATGCCAGTCATCTGGTTTGTAAAATCAACGAAAGGTGGTTTAGCCACAGTTGGCTCAGGGCATCTCTGTGTCCATTCTGCTGCCACCATCCCTCTTGCTCTTGTATTGGGTGGCTATACAGTGACCATGGGCATATTGGGAATCTGGCTAAGGGGAGATTAAATCAGGAGAAAGTAGTTTGGATTTCGAGAAACATATTTTAGGAGCTCCCAACCAGTTCTGTACACATTCAAGTTATTCCTAGCCATCCTGTATTGAAATAGCTTCCAGGAATACTCGAATTTATAGTGCCTGTGTATCAGGACAAGAGGTGTGAGGTTGGAGGGAACATTGTGATATGTTCACCCAGTGAAGAGGGTGACCCTTTGTCACCCAGCAGGTAAAGGTTCAGCGGGATGATGATGCTCGGGGCCAGCCAGTGTGGAGGACATGGCACACTTGACTGCAGTTGGGGGAGTGGACACTGCGGATCCTTTGCAGAAGGGCATTTGCTGGCATGTGTCAGCACCTCGGGTGTGTGCCCTATACCCCGGGGGCCTCTTCCTCTGTGGTTCTTCAGTCAGTGAGTGTGTGGTCACGTCAAGTGGTTGTATTGGCACAATGAGTTTTCCCTTCCCTTCCATCAGGAAGGAAGAGTCAGTAACTTGTGGGACCCCCGACACTAGGAGGTGAAAACAGACACATGAAGATGTGCAGACATGGAGGAGTGTGCCTGAGATGCTGGGAGTGGAGAAGTCATCCCCCAACTCCCCGTTTGCCCCTGCTGAGAGATGTACAGACAGGGCTGACCTTCTGTCTTCATTTGCCAGCAGTCATGTCAGGATTGCATTGGGTGGCTCACACTACAACTGTGTTGGTTCAGGAGGCCGGCAGCCGAGGTTGAGGTGTCGGCTGATGTTGGTGCTCGTGAGGGCTGTGGTGAGAGTCTGTCCCATCTCTCCCCCTCACTTCCGGGGGCATTGCTGGCCATGGTGGGTGTGTCTGGGCTTGAAGAGCTGCACCTTCCTCTTCACCCCAGTTCTCCTGTGTACCTGTCTGTCTCTAAATGTGTCCTTTGTATGGGGACAGCCATTCTGTTAGAGGAGGGTCCATCCTAATGAGCTCACTGGACCTCCATCAGCTCTGTGAAGACCTTTCCTTTGTCTGTAAGGTCACACCGAGGTACTCGGGATTGAGACTCCAGCACCTGGATTTGAGGGAATGCAATGTATTCCTCACACCCCACAAAGGTTCTGAGGTAGGAACACACTGGGATGTTCCAAGGATGGAACGATGGCCTTCATAGCTACCGGGGGTGAATCCAGGGGTGAGGAGAGTAGGCTGCCAGGGCAGGAGCCAGATCACATGGGGCCTCGTGGGCCTGTGAGAACTGTGGCTCTGCTGTGCTCAGGGAAGGGAAGGCCCAGGAGGCCCTAGGATGGGTTCCTCTGGGACCTTGTCCCTGTCTTCACAGCCACATGGAAACGGAGGCTCCCTGAGAGGTGCTGAGATCCTGCTGAGGTTCAGGCCCATGGCTCTGCTCCTCTGCCTCTACCCCGATCCAGTGAACAGGGACCCCCCGCTCCAAGTACAACGAAACAAGTGAGAATGGATGTGTATGTGGTCAGGTCCCCTGCAGTCATGGGCTATCTCTATCTCTCAGCACCTCCTCAGCTGTGGAATGAGGTGACAGTAACCTAGTGGATTATTTGAGGTTTGAATTCTGTGATTCCTGCGAGGTGCTGTCCCAGGCCCTGGCAAGGACATGGAGCACAACTGTCCCAGAAGTTCCTACTTTCCTTTTTTTTCTCTAGGTTCCGGGCAGGGGCTGGGACATCTGCTGACAGTGGAGACCGTGGTGTGGGAAGGGTTGGGAGGAAGGTGGCTTCCAAAGGTGAGGGGAAGACACCTGGCAGGGCCGTCTGAGGTCCAGGGTGGCCCCAGGGCTGAGGCCAGATTGGTTAGCACAAATCGGCCCTCAGAAGCCCTGGGCTAAGATGGGGGATCTGCAGAGCATGGGCAGGCATGGGGGCCGGGGAGTTGAGGGCTGCAGTGGGGGCCAGGGGTGGGGGAAGCCAAACCCGGGACTGTGCCTATCTGTGCTGGGAGAGGACCAGAGCCCGGCCACTGGGCTGTGAAGCCAGGGGACCCACCCTCCCTCCTCAGTGCTCCAAGAGTGTTGAGACTCTCTGTCTTGGAACTCACCTTGTACCTCTCTTCTGCTGTCCTGCCCTCCTTCCTGACCTCCCCACAGACTGCATGTGATGACCAGGTCCTCCGGGTCACCACCCCCTGTCAGCAGACCACGTGGTGATGGATGGAAAGAGCCAGCCCTCTGTGACCCTCCCCTCTGTGTCAGCAGGCTTGGCTGTTGCTTGGGCACGTGAGGCTGAGGTCCCGCCTAGGGCTGTGAGCTTGGAGGCCTCTGTGTCACGCTCTTGGTCTTTGTGGTTCTGTGTTCTGCAGCCACGTGAGGCCGTGGGAGCCCTGGGAGCCCTGGGAGATGAAGTTCGGCTGTCTGTCCTTCCGACAGCCTTATGCGGAATTAGTCTTAAGTGGTGTCAAGACCCTGGAAACTCGGTGCCGGCCTATGCTATGCAGACCAAGCAATGTACCCTGGCCGTCCACATCAGGCACCTGCAATGAGAGGACATGTCCTGGCGGGAGCTGTTGGAGCAGAGGCTGGGGATGAGCCCCACCTGGATCCGAGCCTTGCTGCGGGATGGGGACCAGTTCAGCTGCAGAGTGACCATGGGCAAGTGAGGATCGTGGGGCAAGCGCCCTTCCCCGTGCTGCCTAGACAGCCCCCGGCACTTCCCTGGATCTCAGCTGGGTTGTGCTCATTTGTTTTCTGTTGAACCAGTTTGTGGGGGTGGGGTGGGCTAGGGTTTCTTCAGAGGGGCAGCAAGGGTGCGTGGCCTGGGAGATGGTGGCACAAGTTGCCTGACCACCACTCTGGGCCTCAGTCCCGGTTGTGCTCTGAGGCAAAGGTGGGTCCAGGTCTGCACGTGGCACTTGTCTGTGTGTGTGTGTGTGCGTGTGTCCATATGTGTGTGTGTGTGTGCCCGGCAGAGACCATGACAGGCAGCATGACACCCAGCCTGGGTTCCCCAGCCCCACTACCTGCAGCTGGGCCTGAGCAAGTCCCCTGACTCCCCAGGGGTGAGGCCCCACAGCAGCACCTCTCTGCTGGTGAGTCGAATGGGGACCTGATGCCCACAGGCTCCCCACTGGGGCCCTCCTACTCTGTCCCTGCAGCCTGCAGTGGGCAGCCTGAGAGCTGCCCGTGGCCTGGTGGGTTCATGGAGCACCAGGCCTCTCCCTTTCATTTCGCTCCGTCCCTCGATTGGCCTCGTCCCGAATTCCCTTTGCTGAGGTGAGCCCATCTGAAAGGCTCAGACAGAGGACCCAGTTCACCCCGGGTCCCCTCTGTGATATGGTCTTAGTCTCTAGCAGGAATGACTTTGAATCACCTTGCTCTCCTTCTGTGTCCTGTCTTTGCACACAGGTATTGTTGACGTTGGGGACACTTTGCTGTGCCCATAAAACCTAGGACCCATTGAGGTGGAGGAGCTGGAGAATCAAGCCCTGCTACCCAACTTGCAACAGAAGTACCTGACTGTGCTCGCCGACCCCCGCTGGCTGCTGCAGCCTGTCCCGGGGAGGGCCAGGAAAGACATCTTCCAGGTAGATACCCTCAAGCACCTGATCCCCTTTGTGGGGGAGGCCTGTCCAGGCTGGGCTGTCGAGGGGAGGGTGACAGAGAGACCAGCTCATGGTGACACCGTCCAGTCACAGCTGTGCCCTGTACGTGCCCGTCTGGTTTGGTCTGATTCGGCCCCGCCCTGGGGTGTGCTGCCCACTTGGTGGGGGTTCGGGGTCTGGTACTCCTCTCATGCGGTTTTGCTCTTGACTCAGGGAGAGTCTGTGGGACTTTGACCTTTATGAAAAGATGGCATCGCCACTCGTTTTGGCCCTGCTGGGTCTGGGTGCTTGAGAGAAATGTGTTGTTAGGAAACCGGTTAGTGTTTTTCCCTCTGTGCTCTGGTCCAAACTCCCTGTTTTGGAACAGTGTCCAGAGGGTGATGGGGGAGCTCGGGGGCTGGGCTGAGCATCGGCAGGCAGAGAGGCCCGCAGGCCCAGAAACAGGCAGCAGTCTGTCCTTGCAGGCGACCCTTGTCCTGCTGTAAAGTGTCCCTTGGCTCACAAAGCATGTGTGTTGGACATGGTGCCTGGCGGCCGCACGTCCAAAGACAGGCTCCTAAATACAGTTGTGAGGGCAGAGCGACAAGGGCTGGTGTTCACCTTGTGGAAACTTTGTACTTGTCTTTGGGTTTGGGGTCATGTGTTTTCAAGGCCCTTGGCAGTGGCATGACCATGTTTTCCAGTGAACCTCTTGGGAAGGCCCCTGGATCAGGAGCTAGAGACACTCAGCTGCTGATCAGAAACTTGTGGCATCATTGGGGGACTCATAAGGAGCCTTTTTTGCTTTAGGGTGAATGACTCATGGGAGGTGACACCCCAAAGGTCAGGAACCTGGCTGGGCTGTCTACTGAGTGGCAGCCCAGGTCAAGGTGTCAGCAGACATTGGCTCTCATGAGGGCTGTGGAGAGAGTCTGTCCCATCTTTCCCCCTCCTCACTTCTGGGGCTTTGCTGGCCATGGTGTGCATGTCTGGGCTTGGAGAGATCCTCTTTTCTCTTCATCGTGAGTTCTCCCATGTGCCTCTCTGTCTCTCAGTGTGTCCTATGTATGGGGACAGCCATCGTGTTAGAGGAGGGTCCATCCTAATCAGCTCACTTGATCTCCATCAGCTCTGTGAAGACCTTTTCTTTGTCTGTAAGGTCATACCAAGGTACTTGGGATTGAGACTCCAGGACTTGAGGGACATGATGTGACTCCTCACACCCTACAAAAGTTCTTAGGCAGGAACACACTGGAATGTTTCATGGATGGAAGGATGGCCTTCATGGCTACCAGGGGGAAATTAGGGGCGAGGAGAGCAGGCCACCAGGATAGGAGCCTGATCACGTGGTGCCTCGTGGGCCTGTGAGAACTGTGGCTCTGTTGTGCTCGGGGAAGGAAAGGCCCAGGAGGCCCTGGGCTGGGTTCCTCTGGGACCTTGTCCCCATCCTCATAGCCACGTGAAATGGAGCCTCCTTGTGAGGTGCTGAGACCCTGCTGAGGTTCAGGCCTATGGCTCTGGTCCTCCCCTCCCCCCTCCAGTAAACAGGGACCCTTCCTCCAGGTACAAGGAAAAAAGTGAGGACGGAGGTGTGTGTGCTCAGGTCCCCTGCAGTCATGGGCTATCATTCTATCCCTCGGTGCCTCCTCAGCAGTCGAATGAGGTGACAGTAACCTAATGGGTTATTTGGTCCAGGGTGGCCCCAGGGCCAAGGCCAGACAGGTTAAAATGGATCTGCCCTCAACAGCCCTGGGCTAAGATGGGGGATTTGCAGAGCATGGGCAGAGATGGGGCTGGGAGCTGAGGGGTCTTTGTCAGCTGTGGCTTGGGACACTCGTGTGGTGTACACACAAGCCCTCATGATGTCTAAGGCCTGCCTTTCTCAGCCTTGCTTTCTTGTCCCTGTGCTTGGCATCCCCACTCTGGTGTCCCCAGTTCAGAGACCTTCCAGCTGCTCTTCTTCCTCTCTGAGGCTGGGGAGACCTGGAGCCTCGGGGTTCTGCCCATGTTATCTGCCCTCCCATATCAGAGAAGGCTCTTGTAGCGTCCTTATCCCAGTGGGCACTGGGGCCATTCAGTCAAACACTCCATCTCTGAGGCCATTCAGTCAAACACTCCATCTCTCCTGCTCAGAGAGGAGCTGGTCAGCCTGGCAGGTTCAGCCTGCTGGTCAGCCTGGCAGTTGGGCAGGAGGCCCCATGGCAGCAGCAGGGACAGGGCACCACCCTCAGGCAGGAGGCCCTGGGACTGGACAGAGATGCAGGCCCCTGGCAGAGTCAGTTCCCAGCAAACCCCAGAGAAGCCCCACAGTGCTTCTGATTCCCCTTGTCCCCTTCCTTCCATGGGCCTGATTTTGTCACCTCAGAGGCATCGTGTAGCACTGAGAAGAGGAAGGCAGGAAGGTAGGGCCACAGCCTGGGGTGGACAGGCAGGGTGGGGGCTCAATTCTCCAGAGGAATTGAGATCAGGGCTCTGAGCCCACCCAAGCCCAGTCCTGGGAAGATGCCCAAGGGCTGTAGCCTCAGTTCTTCATCTGGGAGGCGAGTGGGTGTGAGGAGCCCCGTGTGTTGGGCTGCAGGATACATGTGAGGGATGACACAGAGCTCAAGGCCTGGCGGCTGTTAGCCCTGTGATGACGAGGCAGGAATTTCTCACACTGTTGCCCCCAGACACTCCTCCACTAGGTGGAGTTGACTGCTTTGTGGTCCAGGACAGGTCAGAGGATATGCACCTCAATAGGATGTTTCATAAATAAAACTAAGAAACTTTTCTAGTTAGACCATAGTGGAACATAGTGTTAGTCACTCAGTCATGTCTGGTTCTGCAACTCCATAGACTGTAGCCTGCCAGGCTCCTCTGTCCATGGAATTCTCCAGGCAAGAATACTTGAGTGGGTTGCCATTCTCTTCTCCAGGGGGATCTTCCTGACCCAGGAATTGAACCCAGCTCTCCCACAATACAAGCAGTTTCTTCATTGTTTGAGCTACCCAGTAACCCCATTTCCAGTTAGAGGACCTGTGAAATTTGGGTGTGGAGGAGTGTTCCAGCAGGACCCAAGCTGCTCTCGGAAATAGAAGCAGGAACCACTCTTTGCCTGTGTCCCAGCTGTTCTTCCATCCCAACCCTTATTTTCATCATTGCAGTGCCAATAAATGCCGAGTCTTTGATTACAATGCCCAGTGAAAATCAAGATAATTAAAAGCTAGTTAACACCTTGAGACCTGGGTCCCTGGGACCAGGAAAGAGAGGGTCAGCCCATGGATTTCTGGGCATCATTTCAAGGGAATGTGACAGGAGTTCTGCAGGATTTCTAGCAGATACTGGGTAGAAAACACCTACTCCATCCCTGTGGTCAGCAGAAATGCGAGAAGAGCCAGGACCCCTTCCATCCTGCCCCAGAAACAGATCTCTCTGGGGTTTATCTAAGATCCAAAGGGACACCTTATAGCAATGTCTCATTTCCCCTCACTCCCACGACGAACCTCATGTGACCGTGGCTCTCAGACCATTGCTCCAGGTGTGGGGCTGTCCTGCTTCTCCCAGTGTCCCCACTGCTAACACAGGGCTTTTCATGGAGCAAAGGCTCCATAAAGGTCTTCAGAATAAATGAGCCAGTGAGCAGGGGCTGCTTGACTCAGATTACTTGCCACTTCCTTTGATAATCCGGGCAAATCCAAATGAACAGAGATCCCTTAGTTGTACAAAATGACACACAACAAGTATAAGAAGCAAAAATTCAGTACTATCACTTTTTATTTTCTAATTCTTCCACCAACTATGTCACTGCTAAATAAATGCACATTTCCAAAATCATTCTAATTCTAATTCCATGTTATCTTGTGCAGGACCACAAAATAAAATGGAAGCGTTCCCAATCTCTTTTACAAAAGAGAAAAAACTCTTGTTCTTGAACTGGCTGGGTACAAACACACGGTGATCAATGTCACTGACACAGTTAGATACTGGGATGCATCGTCTTCTATAAAAATGAATAACATTTGAAAAATTCCTCAAGAAAAGAGAGATGAGTCTCCGTGTCATTGTAGAGAACAGGAACACAAAGATGCCACACACTGGGTTCCCCCAGTGGACCCGGGCTCTCACTGCTGAGAAGGCTGACCGCCCCCTCTTCAATCACAGAGGGAAGGATCACCTCCCTTCCTGCACCCCCCAGGACAAGCTGCTGGATGTGGGCCTGGAAGGAGCCTGGCTGCTGCTCTGGCTCAGAGTCGCCATTCCTCCTCCCTCGCAGCCTCTGCAGAGGGGGTGGAAGGAGCTGGGACCCCTTCAACCGACTCTGTCCAGATACTCCAGGACTTTAAACTTGCTGGTCTCTGCATAGGCCCAGGAAGCCCACAGGAACTTGTATCGAGCAGGGCCGTTGTCAGGCACCTACCGGTATTCCAGGTACCCCTCCCGCACCCACACTTGGGTCAGCAGCTCCCTGGGATCCCCATACATGTAGTGCTCCCTCCCAGGACACCCCCATCCTGCTGAATGCTTCCCAGACCTCCTCCTCAGGGGCACGGTTGTCTTCCACAGTGATCAGGCACAGGATCACCACCAGGAGGCCGGCCTTGGGCAACCCCTGCCCATCCCTCAGCATCTCATTGAGGGTGAGGCCCAAGGTGGGGACCAGGATATAGGTCTGCTCACTCTGATCCACCTCCTTCATCTCCAAACCAAAGACCAGCTGCAGGTACTCTGAGGCTTGACCGAGGACCACCAGGAAGTAGTCCTGGTGATCTTGGAGGACACTATTCAGCACTTCTGCCTTTGTGATCGGCTCCTTGGCAAGATACTTGCTGAGCAGGAATCACACCAGCTCTTTCTTCTTCACCCATAGTGCATCTTGGAGCAAGGACTTTGCATCTTCCTGGTCACGTGAGGTGTCTGGCACTTCATCTTGTCTGCTGAGGCCATGGTCTTCAGACTGGCTCCCAAGATTGGCAGCCATGGCAGTGGGAGAGGGGCAGACACCTAGAGGGCTCTGGGGGAAACTGGTTGTTGCAGTAGCAGCCACCTCCTCCAGGGTGCCCCAGACTGGGAGACAGGGAGAGGAGGAAGCTGCATCTCTTTCCTTCATCTGCTCCTCCTCCTCCTCACCCCAAGTGAACTTTGCCACCATCAGACCCTCATCCTCTCTTGGATCCTGAAAGACTCTCCCAGGCTGGCAAAGCTCATGCATCCCAGGCATGATGACCAGGGTCGAACTGCAGACAGGAGTGAGGCAGGGGGACAGATGGGGACCCCAGGTCTGCAGGAGAGGGGGGTTGTGAGTGGCCTCATATGAGAAACCCAGCCTGGGCGGTCTGACTCAGGCCACTTACAGGTCTCCTCTTGAGAGGTGCTCTCAGGCCTCATAGAGGAGCTCCTCCAGATTGGCCTGACGCCTGGCTACCCGAAGGAGGATGGGAGGTGGCCCCCCAGGTTGCAGTCAGCACAGAGTGAGGTTCTGGGTCTGACGTGCTGTGGGAATTAGGACCTTGTGGGCTCTCCTCTGTGCTGGGATGGGAAGCCCCTGGTGCACACTCAGGACACCGTCCTCACCTTGACTCCTGGCACTGCCTGGACCTCCTCTGGTCTCTGACCTGTGGACACGGGCCACAGACCTCCGCCTTCACCTCTTGGTTCCTGGAGCTCCTGTATCAAAAATGGAGGGGGCACCTAGGGGGTAGACTGTGGCACAGACTTGAGCCTTCTGTGCTGGTAAAAGGGGTGAACTCTGCGAGGTCCCCCAGTTATGGGGTGGCTGGTCCCCTCTGGACTCCCTTGTATTGCCCACTGTTCCCCTGGCATGGCCTGGTCCCTCCCCTTTGGGGGCCTGCAGGGAAACTCAGAACAAGACCTGAGTCTGAACAGAAAGCACTGAGGGCCCCCACGTGTGGTGTCACCTGTCCAGGGCCTTCGGCAGGTCCTAGGCTGGGAAATGCTCAGTGCTCACCTCCTCCTCACATTCCTCCTGGCCTCCTAACACTGACCCCAGAGGTGGGAGGGAGGTCTACTCAATACTGCTTCAGGGTCTCGAGAGTCCATCCTCTGCAGATCTGAAGCTTCCACCCTCTGCCCTAACACCTCACCTCCTGAAGTTCTGTGGAATAAATGAACCAGTGAGAAGGGGGCTTATTAATCTCATCAATTTTCTCCTAGTTTCTTAAATAACAACCTGGCAAAATCCAAGTAAACAGATGCAGATTAGCCGTAGAAAAGGACAGTCAAAACCTATAAGAAGTGAGAATTCACTACAACTGTTTTTTATTTTCCAATTTTTCCACTAACTATATACTGCTAAGTAAGTTCACATATCCAAAATATTTGTAATTCCAATTCTTTATGATCTTGCTCAGGGTCACAAAATAAAATAGGAGAGTTCCCAATCTCTTTTACAAAACAGCAAAACTCTGGTCCTTAAACTGGCTAAGTACAAATACATGTGGGATCAATGTAATTCACAAAGTTAGATACTGAAGTTTATTAAGGCTTAAGCTGAAAAAACACATTTGAAAAATTCCTAAAAAACAGAGATGATTTTCCATGTCATCACAGAGAAAAGGAACACAAAGCTACACACCGGGTTCCCCCAAGTGGCCCAGGCCATCACTACTGAGAAGGCTGACCGCTCCCTCTTCAATCACAGAGGGAAGGATCAGCTTGGCTACTTTTATGGGTCAGGGCTCCTATTCCTCCTCCCTCACAGCCTCTGCAGATGGGGGTGGGAAGGCCCTGGAAAACCTTTGGTTGTCTCTGAGCGGATACTCCATGACTTCCTACTTGCTGGTCTCTGCATAGGCCCAGGGACCCTACAGAAACTCGTGTCAAGCAGGGTCGTTGTCAGGCACCTGCCAGTACTCCAGGTACCCCTCCCACACCCACACTTGGGTCAGCAGCTCTCTGGTATCACAAAAGACACAGTGCTCCCTCCCAACAAACATCCCCATTTGCTAAGTGCTCCCCAGACCTCCTCCTCAGGGGCACGGTCTCCATTCCACATGATCAGGCTGAGGACCAGCACCAGGAGGCAAGCCTTGGGCATGCTCTGCCCACCGCTCGGCATTGCATCGCAGGTGAGGCCGAGGGTGGGGACCATGATGTAGATGTGCTCCGTGGGGTCCACCTCCTTCAGTTCCATGCCACAGACCGGCTGCAGGCTCTCCGAGGCTTGGCTGAAGACCACCGACAACTGTTCCTGGTTATCCCTGAGGACCTTCTTCAGCATTTCCATCTGGGAGGTCAGCTCCTTGGCTCGATACTTGAGGAGCAGGAACGTCACCATGTTCCTGTCACCATCTCATTAAGAGTTTCCTGGGGCAAGGCCTCCACAAGGGTGGAGCAGGAGATAGAGGGGATGAGGCCAAGGCAGATGCAGCCTTCCCCGCCTCAGTCCCCAAGAGCTGCACCTCTTCCGGGCCCTGGGCCTCACCTGGGTCCTGAAGGTTTTCCTCAGGCTTGCTTGGCTTGCTCAGCTCACTCATCTTGACCATGAGCATGATGCCTGGGATCAAACCACAGACAGAAGTGAGGCAGGGGGACAGATGGGGACCACCTGCCTGGAGGAGAGAGGGGGTGTGAGCAGCCTCGGCTGAGAAACGCACCCTGGGCGGTCTGACACAGGCCACTTACAGGTCTCCCCTTTAGGGGTGCTCTCAGATCTCACAGGGGCGTGCCTCCAGAGTGGCCAGCCCCCTGGCTACCTGAAGGAGGAAGTGAGGTGGCTCACCAGGGTGCAGTCAACACAGCTTGAGATTTCCAGTGTGACAAGTTGTGGGAATTAGGCCCTTGTGGGTTCCCCTCTGTTCTGGGATGGGGAGCCCCTGGTGCATACTCAGGCCACCCTCCTCACCTTGACTCCTGGCACTGCCTGGACCTCCTCTATTCTCTGACCTCTGGACATGGTCCTCAGACCTCTGCCTTTGCCTCCTGGTTCCTGGATCCCCTGTGAGAGAAATGGAGGGGCACCTCAGGGGTATCCTGTGGCACAGCCCTGAGCCTTCTGGGATGGTACGAGGAGTGGACTCTGTGAGGTCCCCCCAGTTGTGTGGTGGGAGGTCCCCTCAGGGTTCCCTTGTAGTGTTCACCTTTATCCTGGCACGACCTGGTCCCACCCCTCTGGGAGCCTGCATGGAAACTCAGAACAAGACCAGAGTCTGAACAGAAAGCACTAAGGGTCTCCACATGTGGCCACACTGCCCACGGCCTCCTGCGGGTCCTCAGTTCCTCCTCACGTCCTGCCTGGCCTCCCAGCACTGAGCACAGGGGCAGGGGTCTGCTCGGTCCTCCCTGAGGGTCCTCACCTAAACTCCTTCAAAGCCTAAGAATCTCCCCTCCAATCCGCCCCTTATGCCAAGTCTTCAATGTCTCTGAGACCCCGAGCTCATGCCCCCACGAGAGTCGCCCCCGACTGACAGCAGGTGCCGGGACCTGTGGGATTCCCTGTGTCCTCCCTCAAGGTCCTCATCTTGAGCCCTGGCAGGTCTGGGGATGCCCCTTGTGTTGACCGGAGGCAGGGTCCTCACACCAAGGCCATCACTTCACTGGGATCCCTCAGGGGGAGTCTGCAGACACGACATCAGGGCTCCATGCCCAGGGCTTCCCAAGCTGAGATGATGCCCCAGAATTCCTCAACCCTCCTCCTGCTCTTCACTTTGACTCTCAGCAGGTCTGAGCACCACCCTCTGTCCCTGACCTTGCTCCCCTTAGAACCAGGCCCTCCCCAGCCAGGACCCCGAGAGGCAAGCAGGAGTAGGGGGCTCACTCCCACAACCCTTCCAGGGTCTCCCAGGGCTGACAGCAATGATGACCTGGATTGTTGTGGGGTCCCAGAGCCCCCCTCAGGGTTCTAGCTGACTCCTAGCACAGCTGGGTTTCTTCACTCTGCTGACCTGAACCCGGGCACCTGACCCAGGCCCTCACTTCACTCCCATCAGGATCAGTGACATTACATCTGGATGCCAGGCCCTATGGTCCCCCAGGGCTATCAGGAGGGCCACACATGCATCCCCTGGGGACCCTCAGCCTCCTCTAGTCCTCATCTCAAGTCTCCACAAGACGTGGGCCCCTCCCTCTGCCCACCTGAGACTGCGCCCCAAAGACCAAGCCTCTGACTCCCTGAGTTCACTGAGGAAGTGAGGGGGTGTGGGGTCTCAGCCTGACAGCCCAAACTGGGACCCACAGGAGTCTCAGTCAGGGTGGAGTTGTATTATATAGGATCCTCTGTTCCAGGGTGACTGGACCCCTCGTCCTCTCTCAGGAGGGGGCCTCTTTAAGCCTTGAGAGAAGGCTGGTGTCCTAGCTCAGATGCTGGATGGGGGCTACTCAGCCCATGACCATGGGGGAGCTGAGGGAGCCACTCGCCTTCCCATGGGGGCCCCTCAGTGTCACCAGACTTCAGAAACTTTTGTATAAATGATGTTGTTTTAGTTGAAGAGGGTGAGCAGCGGCAGGTGAGTTAGCAAGAACTCAGCAGCCTGTAGATGGCCTTGGCTGCTCACAGTAACTTCACATGCCTCCTCTCTGGGGTATCCCCAGGGTCATTTCCTGGTGGCTCTCTTCCACTGGTCTGCATGGATGCCCCCTCCCATGGGCCCTTCATGGGCAGAGTTGGCAGAGGGGCTTTCGGGGTTCAAGAACTCGTGAGTTGTGGGTTCTAAGTCCCCACTGGTCAGGCAAATTTAGACTCTTCCCACAGAAAGGAGAGACATTCAGGGGTAGGGTGGGTGGCTGACCTGCCCTGCCCCTGGGGCCCCTGAAGGCCAAGGGCTCAGCCTCACTGCAGTTCAGCCCAGCCCCCATGATGGCCTGGCCACCCCCAGCATCCCCCCAAAACCCCCCATAGGACTGCTTAGAGGCCAGAGGTGCTGCCTGAGCAAGGCTTGGGCATCCCCAGGTTTGCTGAGGGTGGGGTCATGCAGAGCTCGTTACCTGGGGGGTTTGCATGGGGCCTTGGAAGGTCCCCTGGCCAGGACCTTAGACCCTGGAGATGGGGACCATCCCTCTCTTTCCAGAGGCTCAGCAGATGGCTGAACACCTTGCTGCCCAGTCACAGGCCTTGCTTGTGTGGTTGGGCGTGGACAAGACCCAGGCTGTGGTGTCTCATCAGCCTCCCCTGCCAATTTGTAGCTCAATCCAATCTAGTGCCTTTCCTCATGACAGTGCCCACGGAGTCCCAGGTGGTTCCTCCTGCAGAGAGCTGGCACTCCAGAGCACTGCCAGCTTTGCTCACCTTGTTTCCATCATCCAGAAATCAGCTTCTTTCAGCCTCCCTACCTCATCTGTTTGGCCATGGCACCTCCCTTTGTGAAGGGACAGAGCATGGGAGCCCAGGGGCCACTGAGGACCTAAAATGAGCACTGGGCTGAGGGAGGCTTGGGCAGAGCTGGTGGGAAATGTGTTGGCCATGGATCACTGGCTCCTCAGGATCTGCCCGGTTGAGCCTCCAGGGTCACCCTTATCTAGTTGGAGCACTTGTGAGGCAGGGCCTGTCTCTGAGACACCCTGTCTGGTTGAATTGTATTTCCACTCTCCTAGACACTGTTGCCTGTGTGGTCCTGGGGAGAGAACTAATTCTGTGCCTCTGGAGCCACCTGGCCTCTCCTCTGGTGACCCGGGCATGCGTGGGGCTCAAGACAGTTTCACTGTCCAGGGCCAGCCCATCAAGGCCATGCTCCCTCCCTACACTCCTGTGTGACCTTAGGCTGCCGCCTCTGCCTGGCCCAGGAGGACGCGTGCTTAGCCACTTTACTCCACAGACATCAGTCAAAATCTACTGAGGACTGAGCATTGTACCACATGGGTCTCTTTTGATGTCAGGCAGCCTTGACTTTGTAAATAAAAGGTGCCTTTTGTGACAAGCAGATGACTTGAGATTGCAATCTGAACAGTTTCACTTTCTCTATAGGTTTACAGGTAAGCATGTGCAACACATACTGAGGTTTCTGGGAATGTGGTTTTTAAATAGCAGCATCTGCGTGTGATTCCAGGTTAAGAGGCATATGGAAGTCAAGGCAAAATGACAAATGAAAACTTCTCAAAAGGTAAGGTGTTCCCCAGGCAGCGAACCTTCATAAGGGGCTGTGTTTTGTCTCAAAAGTGAACAGCCTGGTCGGGCATCACAGCAGCTCGGTGCTGGGGCTGACAGAGCCCTGGCCTTCACCACCCCAAGTCCTTTCTCAGGGGCCTCCTGTGCCTGCACCAGACTTCCAACAAGGGAGACCTGGCCTTCCAGTTCCAGTGGACTGGTGTGTGAGCTCTCCCCTCTCCTGACCTCGGAGCTCTTGTCTCTGCAGTGCAACCCTGGAGGGCTATTTGCTATGATCCTCAGGACAAACTCTTTTAAGAGAAAGCACGTTATAAACTGGACACCCCAGCGAGCAGAGGGTGCTGAGGTGTGACACCCTCAGAGTGCTCAGATGAAAAAGGAAAAGAAAGAGAAACAAGAAAATGTCACCAGATGCAGGCCCTGCCATGAAGCCAAACCTCAGGCCTGGTGTCCAGACACCAGCAAGCCCCCAGACTGAACACCCGCAGGCCTCGGGCAGGGACCACGGGCTCCAGCCCTGTACCTCTCAGGAAAGGAAGGGCTCTTTTGGGGCCCCGGACAAAGGGAGGCGTAATTTCTCCTCATTTGTCAAGTGAGGAGCATGCTGGACAGTGTCTCTGTGCCCATTGGGCCACTCTGCCAGGCTCTTGTCCAGCCTTTGAGAGGTCTTTTCAATGAGCGGGTACAGGGTGTCTGCGAGACTTACCCAGCTGTGTATGAGGTGCCCGCATTGTGCCGGGGGTGGGTGGCCATCTGTCTTGTCTTCACAAGCGAGCAGCTGCCTGAGGGGACTCAAATGCTCAGCCAGGCCCAGGATGGAGGTGCTGCAGATGTGTGCTGGATGGGAAATACCTCATGTTTTCAGCCTCTTTATTGCCCTGTAGTGTTCTGACCACAGGGCCACCTCTATCTGTCTGAATAGGATGCATGTTTGGGGTCCTTTGGGGGCACACCTGAAGGGGTTGGATGCGGGGAGCCGGTGAGGCATTCCACTCATGAAAAAGGTCATGAGGAAGGAGGCTCGGCATACGCAAAGGCGGGATCGAGCCTCAGGAGTCCCCCGGATATTCTCGAGCATTTTCCCCCAAAAAACCAGAGTCTGCCTACTTTATTGCTTTGTGCTCTCACCTCTGACTTTACTGGGGGCTGTCCCCTACCACCATCTCTCTCTCTCTCTGTCAAAGAGTTAACTTACAGCTCCAATTAATAAAGTTCCTGGGCAATTAGGAGTGTTTGAATCCAAACCCCTCAGATGGCTCTCTAACTCGCCTGACAAGTTTACCCGGACTCCTGCAGCTATGCATACGATTGTTTACAGTCTCCTAGCCTCCAGAAGCACGGGAAGCTTAAGATATTCAAATAGCTTAGAGCCTCTCAGAGAGTTAAAAACTGTCAGAATAAACTAGTAAAGGATTTCATTGATGAGTCAATGCTTGTTGCCAAGTTTTCACATCCCCTGAATTGTATCCTTGAATGTGTATTAATTAATAGTTGGTATATAGTAAAAAATAAGTAGTGGCCTTGGTGTTAGTAACTTTAGACCCTTAAGGTAATAAATTCTTTCCTTTGTTGTAAACCCATTACACATCCGCCCTATAGGAATGCAATTTTATCTTCGGAAGATGGTGCCAAACCTTAAAATAATTACTCTTAGAGAAAATAAGTCTTTGTTGATAAGTCCTTGTCAAGAGTCATAAAATGTTAGTAGGCCTTCTGGCCAAAAGATGATGTAAATCACCTAAACCATTTGTATACGATAAATTTGCAGGAAAGAAACCTTGGTTTTTGATAAGAATCAAAGACTGCTGACTTTGCATCCCCTATTATCCTCTATGTGTAACTTAGGGTATAAAAGCCCCAGTTAAAAATAAAGCTACGGGCCTTGCTCACCAACGCTTGGTCTCCCCATGTCATTCTTTCTTTTAACTTCCAGCTGAGTCTCCATCTGGAGTGCGGAACCCACCACGCTTACTAATTATGCCTGGGCTTCTAAGACCCACTCGAGAAGGTGTCTAGGGTGAGGCACCTTCCGCTATTCGAGAGGGTGCCTGTGGCCTACGTAAGTGGTGCAAACTTCTTGTCTTGAAGTTTTATTGGTCTCCCGCGTAAACCAAGCTACTCAGCTTCTTTTCTCCACTGAATTTTCCTACTGAGCTATCCTCATTCTATTGTTCTCTATATCTCTAATTAGCATATAAATAGTCGCCGACGCCGTCTCCCCTTCGAATACCCTGGATCAGCCGGGGCTGGTCCTCGGCAGTTGGGGATTATGGGAAAGAATGGCTGGAGATTATGGGAAAGAGGGGCTGCCTGAGAAGTAGTAGAAGGGGTTCTGGGCCTGAGCAGTCAAGGTCAGGTTGGGGTCTGACCCGGCAGCCATGACTGGCATCCACATGGTGCACAGAGGCACCAGTGTGGCCACTGGGAGCTGCCCAGAGGGTAGGCTGAAGATCTGGGTAGGCACAGTGGTGGGGCCCACCACCAGCATGGGAGGAACCATCTGATCAGGAGGCCAGGTGAAGCAGAGCCTTGGGCCCTCAATGGGCAGGGCCACCACCTCAGGACAGGGATTAGAGAGACTGGAGCCTCTGTGCCCTTGGGCTGCCAGGTGTCAGGACCCATCGAGTTGGGTGGGACCACTTTCTCTGGACCAGCAGCAAGGGAGCATAGGTCCTGGCCAGGGCGGTGATAGGGGCGAGTTCCAGGTGGCTGTGGTCCCCTGGGCACCCTCAGGGCAGGGTGACAGGCCAGCCTGTGGCTGTGTGGTTCTGGGTGCAGGAAGGACACCCAGGGCTGCTGGCCTGCCCTTCACCTGCCGAGATGCAGACTTAACGCCCACTCTCCTCTTAATCTTCCCCAGGAGGTGTGGGCTGTCTCTCTTAAACAGGGGACTGCAGCAGAACTGTAACTTGGCTTCACTGAGAGAGAGAGAGAGAGAATAGCAAAGTCTGAGTCTCAAAAGGCTTACTGAAACCAGCACCCTCCTGGCTAGGCCCCTGGGTGCCCTCACCCAGTCATCTTCAGGCCACTTTGGAGAATGCAGGACCCTGTCCCACAGGAGGCAGTGCCCCAGCTTGCCCATCCTCGGGACTCACTAACTCACCATGGTCTCTCGCCCTTGGAAAATGACAGAGTGGCCCAAGAGTATCCGCACAAGGCCCAGAGAGGGGACTTGGCATTTGCAGTGGGCAGACTGCAGAAGCTTCTCTGCTTTCTGTGCAGGTGTCGACCCCTGACCTGCACTTCCTTGGCTGACCAGGACACTTCCCAGGAAAGGACCTGTGCTTCCCTGCACTAAACTTCTGCTCCACAGCTATGGGAGTCATGTGCTTAGTCAGTCATGTCTGACTCTTTGCGACCCCATGGATAATAGTCTGCCAGGCTCCTCTGTCCATGGGGATTCTCCTGGCAAGAATACTGGAGTGGGTTGCCATGCCCCCCTCCAGGAGACCTTCCCAACACAGGAATCAACCCCAGGTCTCCCATATTGCACGTGGATTCTTTCTGGTCTGAGCCACGAGGGAGTCATGGGAGCACAGAAGGAGGACAGGCTGCTGTCCTCTGGGCTCCGCAACCTGCCATGTCCACACCAGGTAGGCCTTGCTCTGCATATCATGGTCCCAGGCATGCAGGAGGGGGCGGTCTCCCTGGGCCTTCATGCACAGTGTGGCTCCCTTTCCTATGACCGCCATCCACGGGACCTCTGTCCCACTCTGTGTCCAGGCCATGAGAGCTGCCATTCTGCTCTGGGGCCTGATGCTCTAGCATCAAAGAGGCGGCCATGCAGGACAGCCCACATTGGTGGCCCACCCCACTAATGCCCCTCACCCCAACTCTGGTCCTGGGGTTGAGGATCTTCCCGAGATTTCCAGAATCAGAAATGCCTCTGACCTTGAGGAGTCAGCCAGCTGGGGCCCAGGAGCCTGGCCCAGTGGGTGAGAGAGAGGGCTTGTGTGAGGAGATGCCAAGGTGGGCACTGCTGCCCTGCTGATCCCCAGCTGATGCCCAGCTGCCTGCCTCACCCACTCTGAGCCTCTGCTTCCCCACACAGGTAATCCTAGGGGCACCTGCCTCATGGGAAGACTCGGGGGAGGTACAGGAGGTGGCAAGGTTCCTGACGTGTAAGTCTGCCATGTGGTTATGGGGAAGCGTGCTGTGTCTCACAGCAAGTCTGCATCTAAGGTGCATAAGCACTGATCTCCCGGTGGACATTGGCTCCATGCTGGAAGCCTCCTGTCACAAGTGAGGGGTGGGCTTCTTTGTTGATTCTTGCAAACTGGGGGCTGAAACACCATCTGAATTAAATGTTTATAGACACAGCTCAGGTGAGCTAGATAGCATTGCCCGGTGTCCCCATAGCCAGAAGCCCTACTCAGTGCCCTCCCATGTGACCCAGGGATGCCTCAGACCCCTGAAAAGGTGAGTTCCATTTTAGACTCCCTGGGACTCAGCAAACACTCTTGGCTGCCTCCTCAGCTGTCAGGATTGTGGCAGGGCACTCCCTGCCAATGGCTGAATCCCCTGCCACCCCCCTCCTCGTCTTCCTCTCTGTGTGTTCTGGTTGCCCTTGCATACTCCTGTGAGATGCTCACCTACCCCTGCTCCCTTTGGCCGTCCATGGCAGCTTGAGGTTCCCTTTTGTTCTGGCCGAGATAACTCCCAGCATCCTGATCCAGAAAACTACCAGAGTTCATCAATGAATTCAGTGAAGCTGCAGTATAAAAAATTGATATATAAAAATCTATTTGCATTTATGTACACTAACAGCAACCAGAAGAAAGAGAACTTCAGGATATTATCCCATTTGCCATTAAATAATTCCATTTAATTGCATCAAAAAGAATAAACTACCTAGAAATAAACCTACCGAAGGAGGCAAAAGACCTGTACTTGGAAAGCTGCAAGATATTGACGAGAGTAATTGAAGACAGCACAACAAGATGGAAAACTATACCCTGTTCTTGGACTGCAGGAATCAATTTTGTAAGTGACTATACTACTCAAGGCCATCTACAGATTAAATGTAATCTCTATCAGATTACCAATGGCATTCTTTCACAGAACTAGAAATTTGTATGGACACAATAGACCCCAAATAGCCAAAACCATCTTGGGGAAAAAAAACAAAGCTGGAGAGACTTCCCTGGTGGTCAAGTGGCTAAGACTCCATGCTCTCAGTGTAGGGGCACCCGGTTTGGTCCCTGATCAGAGAACTAGATCCCACATGCAGCAACTAAGGGTTACCATGCTGCAACTGAGATTCACATGCCACAACTTAGAGTTCATATGCTACAGCTGAAGACCCTGCATGCTGTATCTAAAGAGATCCCATGTGTTGAAACTGAGGATTCTGAATGCCACACCTGAGGATCCCACATGCCTCAATGAATATCAAAGATCCCATGTGCTGGAACAAAGACCAGACACTGTCCATAAAGGAAAAAGAGAAAAAGAATGGAGCTGGAGGAATCAAGCTTCTTGACCTTAGACTATACTACAAAGCTATAGTAATCAAAACAGTATGGTACTGGCACAAAAACATACCTACAGATCAAGGAAATAGGATAGAAATCATAGAAACATGCTTATGAACCTATGGCCAATTAATCTACAACAAACAGGCAAGAATACAGTATGCAGTGGAGAAAAGAGAGTCTCTCCAGTAAGCAGTTTGGGAAAACTGGATAGCTGCATGTAAAAGAATGAAATTAGAACATTATCTAACAGTATATACAAAAACAAACTCAAAATGGATTTAAGACCTACACATAAGGTTGAATATGTAAAACTTCTGGATGAAAGCACGGGGAGAACACTCTTTAACATAAATCACAACAGCATTATTTTTGGATCTATCTCTTAAAATCGAGGAAATAAAAGCAAAAATAAACAAATGGTCTTCCCAGGTGGCACTACTGGTAAAGAATTTTCCTGCTAATGCAGAAGACATAAGAGATGAAGGTTCAACCCCTGGGTCAGGAAGATACCCTGGAAAATGGCACAGCAACCCCCTCCAGTATTCTTGCCCAGAGAATTCCATGAAACTTGGCGGGCTACATTTCATTGGGTTGCAAAAAGTCAGACATGACTGAAGCGACTTAGCATAGCACAGGGACCTAATTAAACCTAAAAGCTCTTGCACAGCAAAAGAAACCACTGAAAAATGGAAAGAAACTACTGAATAAGAGAAAATATTTCAAATGACTGATTTGGGGTTAATATCCAACATATATAAATAGCTCAAAAACACAATGTCAGAAAAGCAAATCACTTTAAAAATGGGGAGAAAAACTGAATAGAAACTTTTCCAAAGTAGATATACAGATGGCTAACAGGCACATGAAAAGATGCTCAACATCACTAACCCATCAAGGAAATGCAAATCAAAATCACAATGAGATGTCACCTCATACCTATGATAATGGCTATCATCAAAAAGAGCACAAATAACAAATGGTAGCAAGGATGTGGCAAAAAGGGAATCTTTGTGCACTGTTGGTGGGAATGTAAATTGGTGCAGTCACTGTGGAAAATAGTAGGGACGTTTCTCAGAAAACTGAAATTGAGCTATGTGACCCAGCAATTCCATTCCTGGGTATATATCTGATAAAAACAAAAACACTAGTTAGAAAAGGTACATGCACCCCAATGTTCATGGTAGAATTATTTACAATTGTCAAGATATGGAAGCAATCTAAGTGTCCATCAATGAATGAATGGATAAATAAGGTGTGGCACACACACATACAGACATATGTATACATAATGGAATACTACACAGCCATAAAAATGAATGACATTTTGCCATTTGCAGCAACATGGATGGACTTGGAGGGCAATAAGCTAAGTTGAATGAGTCATACAGAGAAAGACAAATACTGTATGATCTCACTTAGATGTTGAATTTAAAAAATAAAACAGACTAATAACCTCAGATATGCAGATGACAGCACCCTTATGGCAGAAAACAAACAAGAACTAAAGAGCCTCTTGATGGAGGTAAAAGAGGAGTATGAAAAAGCTGGCTTAAAATTCAAGATTCAAAAAATTAAGATCATGGCATCTGGTCTCATCACTTCATGGCAAATAGATGCGGAAACAATCGAAACAGTGACAGACTTTATTTTCTTGGGCTCCAAAATCACTGCAGATGGTGACTGCAGCCATGAAATTAAAAGACGCTTGCTCCTTGGAAGAAAAACTATGACCAACCTAGACAGCATATTAAAAAGCAGAGACATTGCTTTGCTGACAAAGGTCCGACTAGTCAAAGCTATGGTTTTTCAAGTAGTCATGTATGGATGTGAGAGTTGGACTGTAAAGAAGGCTGAGCACTGAAGAACTGATGCTTTAGAACTGTGGTGTTGGAGAAGATGTGGTGTTGGAGAAGAGTCCCTTGGACTGCAAGGAAATTCAACTAGTCCATCCTAAAGGAAATCAGTCCTGAATATTTATTGGAAGGACTGATGCTAAAGCTGAAACTCCAATACGTTGGCTGCTACTGCTGCTGCTGCTAAGTCGCTTCAGTCGTGTCCGACTCTGTGCAACCCCATAGACGGCAGCCCACCAGGCTCCCCCGTCCCTGGGATTCTCCAGGCAAGAACACTAGAATGGGTTGCCATTTCCTTCTCCAATGCATGAAAGTGAAAAGTGAAAGTGAAGTCGCTCAGTCGTGTCAGACTCTTAGTGACCCCGTGGACTGCAGCCTACCAGGCTCCTCCATCCATGGGATTTTCCAGGCAATAGTACTGGAGTGGGGTGCCACTGCCTTCTCTGAATACGTTGGCTACTGATGCAAAGAACTGACTCATTCGAAAAGACCCTGATGTTGGGAAAGATTGAAGGCAGGAGAAGGGGAGGACAAAAGGTGAGATGGTTGGATGGCATCACCAACTCAATAGGCATGAGTTTGAGCAAGTTCTGGGAGATGGTGAAGGACTGGAAAGCCTGCCATTCTGCAGTCCATGGGGTCACAAAGAGTCGGACAGGACTGAGCAACTGAACAACAACTGAATATTAACAGATAAGTAGCTGACTCAGACACAGAGAACAAACTAATGGTTACCAGTTGGGAAAGGGAAGGCGGAAGGGGCAAGATAGGAATAGGGGAACAAGAGGTACAAATGATTATGTATAAAATAAGCCCCAAGGATATATTGCAAAACATGGGGAATATATCCAATATTTTGTAATAGCTATAAATGGAATATAACCTTTAAAGTTGTAAATCACTATATTGTACGTCTGTAACATATAGTTCTGTATAGCCACTATACTTCAATTAAAAAAATGAGTTTTCTCAATTGGTTCTGTGGTTTCTAGAATTAGCTCTGTAATCTGATTAGGGTTAAAGGTGCTAATGACTCTGTAGTAAAGACAGCATTGATAGTCTATGGCAATACATATATGCAAAATATCTGCTTTGGATATGCCTGATGAACCACTTAAAAGAAGTTCTGGGTGCAAGGTGTTCTGTGACTGTGTATATGATACTTTTGAACATTTTTATAACACCAATAGGTATAATGAGCTTTCTGGTAGCTCCCAATGTAGTTGGAAAGAGTGGTTAAAGAAAAGGAGTAGCTCAGTTTACAGTTAAAGACGTAAAAGATTCTATGTGTATCCATAAGGAGACACTTATCTCCTGTAGATACAGGGTTAAGATTGCTAAGGATCATATGCAAATGCACATCCTGCAACTGGTTGAATTAGACTAGAAGTTAAATTCTGCCACTAAGGTGTTTCCTTTTAAGATGAGGGCACTGACTTGGAAAGAATGGGATTCTGTACACTGTGATAGAGCTGTGTGGGAAGACCCTGATGAAGCTGGGGACACTGAGCCCATCAAGTCTGGTGAGTTATCCTTGCCAGGAGAAGTATCCTCCCCACTTTCAGTTAGAAGCAGCCTCTTGACCCCCAGTGGGATCAGCCTCCCCACATAACGCTAGATCAGGCCAAAATGATTCACTAAGCATACATTCTGCATTTAGTATTGCAACTCAGGGAGTGATAAAGGGCTTTTATTAGTTTGGTAGGCTGAACTATGGACCAAAAGTTGGCCCACAGTGAGTGAGCTGGAAATGTCAGCCCTGCCTTGGTTTAATACAGAGGAAGGCATTCAGAGGTTTACAGAGATTTGACCATTAGTGTGGATTTGTCATTTAAGACCTACTCATTCATACTGGGAGAATCCTGAAGACATACATTTCCCAAGACTGTGAGGGGAGCCCTAGCACCCTTGAAGAACTCTGTGATTGCTCTTCTCTGCAGGCCAGAACTCACAGTAGGAACTGCAGTCACTGAACTGGGAAACCTAAATACAGTGGAGTATTTAGATCCCCAGATGGCAGGAGCCAAGTGGGAGCACACAACCACCAAGGGCCAGGTGGGCCTGGTTACAGTAATGGAGAGAAGAGTCAAAGCACAATCACAACAGGCTGACTTGGGCAGCTCTATGGGTTTATCTAGTTGCTCATGATCTTCCTAGAAGTAAAAGAGTTAGGAAGCCCAATAAGTTCTTACTTGGTCTGTATAAGCAGAGATGTCACAGGTCAAATGATCAAAAGTCTACTCTGAATCACAAAAACAGAGAGTCGCAGCTCTTTGATCAATTTCCAGACTTGAGCCATTAAAACTCTCAGAAGAAAATGCAGAGGTACATTTTTATGATGTTGGATTTCACCAATGGATTCGTAGATGTGACACCAAAGGCATGAAAAGCAAAATGAAAAAAGACAATGTAGGTGAACCTCAAAAACATCATCCTAGGTGAAGGAAGCCAGCCACCAAAGACCACATATTATGATTCCATTTATATGAAATATCCAGAATAGGGAAATCTACAGATAAGGAAAGAGAATTAATGGTTACCTAAGGCTGGAGGCTTCCCACATGGCACAGTGGAAGACACGGGTTCGATTCCTGGCTTGGGAAGATCCCCTGGAGAAGGATATGGCTACCCACTCCAGTATTCTTGCCTGGGAAATCCTGTGGACAGGAGGGCCTGGCAGGCTGCAGCCCACGGGGTTGCAAAGAGTCAGACATGACTGAGTGACTGAACACACACACACACAAGGCTGGGGTGGGCCAGGGGGAGGTGGTGGTGGATACAGTGTCTGTGAATGTTCATCCACTTGGGTTCTTACTGGTGTGCTAGATATTTTCTAAAACGGATTGTGGTTATGCTTGTCTGACTCTCCAAACACATTAACAATGACTGCATTTTACACTTTAAATGGACAAATTTTGTGCTATATGAATTTGTATCAATAGACATATTTCAAAGAATATTTTAGAAGAAGTAGAATATCTAAATAAAACTTAAAAGACAGGATTTCGGGGACGTCTCTGGTTGTTCAATGGTTAGGAATCTGCCTGCCACAGTGGGGAACACGGGTTTGATCTCTGGTCTTGGAAGATTTAACGTGCCATGGAGCAACTACTGAAGCCCATGAACCCTAGAGCCCGTGCTCTGAAACAAGAGAGTACTCTCCACTAGCTGCCACTAGAGAAAGCCTGTGTGCAGCAACAAAGACTGAGCATGGCCACAAATACAAGAAATAAATTTTTTTTAAAGTAAGAATTTTGAATTATTATATAAAAATTCTTTCCACAAAGAAAAGCCCAAGTTCAGATGGCTTTAATTTTGAATTCTACCAAACAGTAAAAGAATGAACACTGATCCTCACACTGTACCAAAATGTTAAAGAGAGGGGAAACACTTTACACAGCCAGTATTATATGCCAAACTGAATAAAGTCATCACAAGGAAAGACAACAATAGACCATGACAAATGTACAAAATGCTCAACAATATGCTATTAAACTGGATCCTGCACCACATAAGAGGGATGATACACCGTAGTCAAGTTGGGTTTATCCCAGATATGCAGCTGTTTTAACATGTGAAAGTCAATTAATGTCATGTATAATATTAATAGAAGAAAGGACAAAACCCACAGGATTACCTGAATATATATAGGAAAAGCAATCGGTGAAATTCAACAGCCTTTTTAAATAAAAACTATGGGCTTCCCTGGTGGCTCAGAGGTTAAAGCGTCTGCCTACAATGCTGGAGACCTGGGTTCAATCCCTGGGTTGGGAAGATCCCCTGGAGAAGGAAATGGCAACCTACTCCAGTATTCTTGCCTGGAGAATCCCATGGACAGAGGAGCCTGGTAGGCTACAGTCCACAGGGTCACAAAGAGTCAGACATGACTCAGTGACTTCACTCGCTCACTCATTCATTCAATGAGCTAATAATAGAAGCATAATTCCTCAACCTGATTAGGGTATATATAAAGAAAAACTTACAGCAAACACCAAACTGAACACTAAGATGCATTCAATGATATACTGAAAATGAGTGAAGAGTAAAATCTTTGGTATGTAAAATATATGTCAATACAATTGGTAGATCAGTTGCTCATGTTGGTCTCATGGGTGCTATTTCTGACTGGTAGAGAGAAAGAGCACCTACCAGGAACTTATGGCTTGCCTCTCTGGAGAGTAACTGAACTTGGTAGCTTCCATCACCATGGCCCTTTCTCTTCCCTTCACCCTTTCCCACCCACTGCCTGTTACCCACAGGTACCATCTTGGCTGGGCACTGTGTGACCCTGGGAAAGGAGAGCAGAGAAAAGCAGAGGGAGTCATATGTGGGGGAACGGGGCTGGGAGACATGTCAGTATGAGAGAAAGGATGCTTTTAGAAAATCCGCAACAGTTGCCAGCCATTTAAAATTCGGAGAGGCAACATCGAACTCTGGATTTACAGCTCAATTTAAAAAAGAGAGGAAGCACTGACAACACTTGGCCCCTGTGCTGGGCTGGTGTTTCTCCTGCATCTGGGCAGCTTCATTCATTTTTAATAGCCACCGAGACCCCACCAGCATCTGCATTTGTGTATTCCTTTTGTCTTGCCCTGTGCCACAAACTTCTGTTCTGGCCACAGAATGACCCTATTGGGACTTCTCACATAGGACTGCACTTCACACTTCTGGGTTAGCGGTGCATGTAGTGACCTTCTTCTCTCTCTCCTACTGTTAGCTCTTCCATGAAGCCTCCTCCCGTTCCGCCATTCATACCTGATTTCACTCTTCAGTCTCTCTTCTGAACCTTGCTCAGATCTGAGTAGGCAAACCCCACACCTGCCTCTGCCCTAGGCATCTGCATGCTGTTCTAGGGCCTCCACTAGACTCTCATCCTGGTTTCTGTCTTACTGATTGCTGCCTTGACTGCCTTACCCCCTAGATACCAATACACAGTAGGTGCCTAATATTTTACAGACTGGATGGTCTTGCTGGCCTGGCCTATGCTGAGGAAGGAAAGTTGCTATCAATGTAGGAAAAGATTCAGCACAGAAATCATGGTACATTAACTCAGAGCAGTGACAAGTTAAAGAATTTAGCAGCAAAGACCATGGGGAAACACTCCTTACTTGAATTGACCTAAGTCTGTTCAGAGATATTCCCATTCAGAGATATTTCACAACGTGGCTCAGCGGTAAGCAATCTGCCTGCAATGCAGGAGATGAGGGTTCAATCCGTGGGTCAGGAAGAACCTCTGGAGGAGAAAATTACAACCCTCTCTAGTATTCTTGCCTGGGAAATCCCATGGACAGAAGAGCCTGGCCGGCTGTGGTCCATGGGGTCACAAAGAGTAGGACACAACTGAGAGACTGAGCATGCAGGATCTCACTCAAACTGCAAGTGGCCTCATTCCTTCCAACAGCAATGCTCTCCTGACGGTGGCTGGTAAATGGCGTGTTGGCAGCTAGGGGAGTGAAAGGTGATCTGGCCTGTGCAGCCAGTGCTTGCAAATCTGACAATCACGTTTTCTGACAACCTCATGGGCGAAGCGCTACTTCTTCCTCCCACTAGAACAGGCTAGACTTCAGGGGTGACATACAAAGCACAGAAATCAGTATTTATTGCCTGTCTCCACCTGAGACATTAGGAGAAAACCAAGAACAGAGGTTTGGAGTTTGGGTGGGGGCTGGGAAGAGAAGTCCTAATTTATGTTTTCCTTTAAACCAGTAAGATCATTTTTTTTTCCTTCATGGTCCTTGCTCTTCAGTTATGAAAAAATTTCATCTCAAGAATGAACGAAATCACGCTCCTAAGGAACTGAGAACAACTCTTGCTAGGTGAGTAACTATCTGGAGCTTCCAGAAGTCTCCACTGAAGAAATCAGGCTCAATTACTTCTGAATATGCGTGCGTGCTAAGTCGTTCATGGACTGTAGCCCACCAGGCTCCTCTGTCCATGGAATTTCCCAGGCAGGAATTCTGGAGGAAATTCTGCGTTTCCTCCCGCAAGGAATTTTCCAGATCCAGGAATCAAACCCTCCTCTCCTGCAGCTCCTGCATTGCAGGCGAATTATTCACCACTGGGTGGCGGTAGAGGTTAAAGAAACGCTTGCCAACCCAGGACGGAACTGAAGCCACTTGGCAGGCACGCAGGAGCCACTGGGGAAGCCATTCCTGACCATGGAAGACACAATGACCCTGCAGTCACAGACTCTACAAGGCAGAGGACCACAGCCCAAGGCGCAGTGAACACGTGGTGACTTGCCCCCTCCCCCTCCTGAAAGTGAAAATGTGAGTCTCTCAGTCGTGTCAGACTCTGCAAACCCATGGAAGCTGCCAGTCTCCTCTGTCCATGAAATTCTGGGGTTGCCATTCCCTTGTCCAGGGGATCTTCCAGACCCAGCGATCGAACCTGGGTCTCTCGCATTGCAGGCAGATTCTGTACCATCTTAGCCACCAGGGACGCCCCTCCCCATTCTGGGGACCTCGTTAATATGCAGATCCTCGCTGTGTAGCTGGGTGGAGCCTGTGATCTTGGTTCTCTTCTCTGCACCCAGGTGCTGGTCCAGAACCACTGGTGGGCTGCAGAGGAGGGCAGGAGTTGGGGTCGGGGGGAGGGTGGGTTGCAGTGGAGACAAAGCCGCCAGAGTGGGCCTTGGCTCACCCCAGGCACAGGTGGGTGCACCCTGGTGGTCCTTGAGAAGGCTTGGGATTTGTTCAAGCAGCCCTGGCCTGTCACAGCTACTTTTGGCTCCTCCCTTCTTAGAGATCAGACATTCTCTGGTGTCTCAGAATCATGGTAAAGCATCTGCCTGCCATGCAGGAGACCAGGGTTCGATTCCAGGGTGAGGAAAATCCCCTGAAGAAGGGAATTGCAACCCATTCCAGTGTTCTTGCCTCAAGATTTCCATGGATGGAGGAGACTGGCAGAGTCAGACACGACTGAGCGACTTTCACTTTTCCTTAAAGATCCACCAAAGGATGGTGACGGCCCTGGAACCGGTCAGTGTGTGCAGGCAAATGTCAGTGTGTAGTGTTGGGCACGGGATGGGATGGGCTGGGACTAGATATGACCTCCCCAGTGTGTCCTTCCCCAAAGTGCCAGAGAGATGAGTGGGATCGTTCTCAGGGACGCCCTAGGGAACTCGGGGGAGACCCCACACCTCTCCCCAGTCTCTCTCCTCAGGAGACCCCGGGTCCCCCCTCGGGAGGTGCCCGCAGCGCCTGACCGTTTTCCCTCAGGGGACCGGTGTCTCCACCAGACCGAGCACTCCCTTGGCCCCAGGCGAGCAGGTGCCCCAGGGGTGCTGGCCCGCCGAACTTTCCTCCCTGTCAGGGCGTCTCTCCACGGGTGCAGGTGGCAGCCCGCACCACTCTCGTCGCTGTCCCTCCTTCAGGACCTGCGGCACCCCCTCAGTGGCACCATGCAGGCCCTGGTCTCCCCGGGGACCAAGGCCATCTTCGTGGCTCTGTTCCTCTTCGCTATCCTGCTCATCCTCTGCGTGATCTTGTGGTACATTTGCCGGGACCTATACGATAATTACATCCAAAGCAGGTAAAGCTCTACCTCAGCCCCCTGAGGCCCCAGCCCCATGACCCCGCTTTTGTCCCTGAAATCTGTGTCTCTTCCCAGGACCCTGAGCTCTTCCTATGGATTCTGTGTTGCTCCCCGGGACCCCAAGCCCTCTCCCAGTCCTGCATCCTTCCCCGTACTCTGCGTGCCCCCATCTCAGACCCTGCGCCTCTTCCTGGGACCACTTGCCTTTCCCTTGTTTCCAAATTCCTTCCCTGGACCCGGCGCCTCTCCCCAGATTCCTTGCCCACAACCCAATCCCATGCCCCACCTCTCACCCCGTGCACTCCTCCCCTGGACCCCGTTCCACTTCTCAGGACCCTAGCACCCTCTCTTAAGCCTGGCATCCTTTCACAGCACCCCGTTGCCCTCCTTGGACCCCCAGAGTCCTCTCAGAAATCTCCAGGATTCCGTGTTCTTTCCAAGACCCTGTGGCTCCATTCTGATCTGTGATCCTGAGCCCTCTGCCTGGACCCCCCTCTCTTCCTTAGAGCACTCTCCCCTCCCCCAAGCCCCGAGGCCCTCTCCCCATCTCTGAAATCTACTTATTGCCCCTACTCCCCACCACACCCCTGCATCCTCTTCTGACCCCACACTCTGCAGCTTTCTCCAGACACTGGAGAAACCCAGTGTCTTTCTTCAGAAACCCATAGCCCACCGGCCAGCACTCCTCGTCCCTCCCCAGGCCCAGAGCCCCCTTCTCTCATAACCTTCCCAGGATGCCTGGGCCTTCTCCTGAGCTTGGCCCTTCCTGGGGTCCTTTGCCCTTCTCTGGATTCTGCCCCCACCAACCGCTATCCCTACCCCCAGTGCCTGCTCCCCTTTCTAGCTCCTGGCAGGTGCATGGGCTCACTTCACTGCCCCTCCCACTCTGCTGCTGTGTTTTGTGTCTGAGCAGCAGGTGACTGAAGGCCAATGAGGGGACTTCTGGTGGCCAGCGGCCTCCTGTCCACTGCTCCCCCAACTCGGTAGGCTGCCCTCCTTGTTCCTTGCATGGATGTGCTTTCATCCTTCCCACAGGTAGAACTCCAGGGTTTCTTGAGCCTATACACCAGCAAGCAAATCGTGATTTTACATGTCACTCCTGTGTCCTAAGTTGCCTCAGATGAGGTTCAGTCCCACAAAGAAGTTGCTGGAACTGTGGCTGAGCATGGCTCGGGAGATTAAAGGGTGCACCAGGGATGAATTCTTTGGTGGAAATGGAGTAATAGAGGCTGGTCCATACTAGTTAGATCAACCGCTTCTAGTTTTGTGCTTCCGATGGGGTGGGTCCATCTGTGGGCAGATGGTTAGTCAGAACGTGACTGGGTGGACACTGGGGCATCATCCACTGAGGCTCCTCTGGGAGAAGTAGGTGGGAACGTGGGCAGGGAGTGTGAGGCTGCTGCCTTTGGTGCCCTTGGCATCACTAGGGCATGAAGACTGACCCAAACACCTGGTTGAGCAGAGACTTGAAGTGAGTTCACCCCAGATTCTCCCTGCAGAGGCCAAGGGTCTCCAGCAGGATGGAGTACGGCATCTGCAATGGACCCTCTGGACAGACATGTGTAGGGTGGTGCAGGTACATGGCGTGAGAGCTGGGTTCCCGTTGCAGACCAGCTGATTACCAGCTGTGCCACTGTGCACATTACATCTCCAAGCATCTATTATTTTATCTGTAAATGGGAATTAATGACGGTGTCAGGCTCATTGAGGAGATTATGTGAAATACTGTATTTAAGCTGATAAACAGTCTTACATGCATAAAATTTGCAGTTAGCAGTGGTAGTTACTTCTGGACAGCCGACCATCCTCTAAAGATAACCTATTGTTTTACTTATTTGTGAGGCATAAGTTACATGGAGTAAAATTCACTATTTTCTGTGTACACTGCTAAATTTTTACAAACACAGTAAGCTGTGTAACTGCCACTACAAGCAAGATATGAGTACCTTCTATTGATAACCTAATACTAAAAATATTTTCATTTCCACGTCTTTAAGTCCAAGAAAAATAGCATCTAAAGCTTGTTTTGAAGAAACAAGGGAAATGTTCATTTATATTTATATTCAATATAAACATTCATTACTTATTTAATATTTTAGTGGTTTGAGATTTGCATGGTACTGGTTGACTGCCCCACCAAAATGCGTCATTATTTTTTTTCACCAATATTCATGGTACTCTACGTTCAGTTCAGTTCAGTCGCTCAGTTGTGTCCAACTCTTTGCGACCCCATGAACTGCAGCATGCCAGGCCTCCCTGTCCATCACCAACTCCCGGAGTTCACTCAAACTCATGTCCATCGAGTCGGTGATGCCATCCAGCCATCTCATCCTCTGTCGTCCCCTTCTCCTCCTGCCCCCAACCCCTCCCAGCATCAGAGTCTTTTCCAATGAGTCAACTCTTTGCATGAGGTGGCCAAAGTACTGGAGTTTCAGCTTCAGCATCATTCCTTCCAAAGAACACCCAGGGCTGATCTCCTTTAGGATGGATTGGTTGGATCTCCTTGCAGTCCAAGGGACTCTCAAGAGTCTTCTCCAACACCACAGTTCAAAAGCATCAATTCTTCAGCACTCAGCTTTCTTCACAGTCCAACTCTCACATCCATACATGACCACTGGAAAAACCATAGCCTTGACTATGTAATGTAGTAATGTCTCTGCTTTTTAATATGCTGTCTAGGTTGGTCATAACTTTCCTTCTAAGGAGTAGGCGTCTTTTAATTTCATGGCTGTAATCACCATCTGCAGTGATTTTGGAGACTCAGAGGACTCACGATACAGTCGCACTCACAGCTAAGATATAAGTACAGCAATGCAGTAAGGACGCAAAGGTGAATCACAGGGAGAAAGACAGGCAGAGCCTGGAAGAATCCATGTGCAGACTTCCTTATGCTCTCTCCCTCCCATGTGGGGCTACAGAGAGGATACCCTTCCCTCAGCAAGGAAAATGCACTGACAGGTGTGCAATGTTTCTGCCCAGGGCAGCCCAGATTCGGAGCCCACAGCTTTTCTTCAGGGCTGGTCACATAGACAGCATCTGCCTACTGTGCACCAGAATCCCAGTCTCCCAGAAGGAAAATGGAGTTTGGCATAAAGCACACTGTATAAATGGTCTGTGCACAGTTTTCTGTTAACTGGGGACATTCTGAGAGCCACGATGCTAGACACCAGCAGAAGGCCACTCTTATAAGCAGCCCTTTCTATGAATAGCAGTCTCAGGCCTGCTACATTAATTCATCTGCACACCCCCCTCAGTGTTTGGGGTCTTGTTTCATGTCTGTGCCCACAATGTCAGGAATTCTAAAGAACATCTTTTCACACAAGCCCCATCCAAAGGGGAATATAAATATATCTTGTGTTTATAATTGCACCCACTGCACACTGAGTATATTCCTGACAGGACAGAACTTATGTTCATTGGCTTTACATATCTGATCATGACTGAAAGACTTTCCCATAAACTAGCTTCTAGCTCCATATAGTGTGACCTGTGATGCTCCCTCACTGTCAGCATTCTTCTGGTACCTAGTGCTGTGAAGCACAGTAACATCACAATGTTCCCTTCAGCCTCTCACCTCTTGTCCTGATACTGCGCAGAGGCATGGTAAGTTTGAGTATTCCTGGAAGCTATTTCAATACAGGAAAGCTAGGAATAACTTGAATGTGTACAGAATTGTTTGGGAGCCCCTAAAATATGTTTCTCGAAATCCAAACTACTTTCTCCTGATTTAGTCTCCCCTTAGCCAGATTCCCAATGTGCCCATGGTCACTGTATAGCCACCCAATACAAGAGCAAGAGGGATGGAGGCAGCAGAATGGACACAGAGATGCCCTGAGCCAACTGTGGCTAAACCAACTTTCGTTGATTTTACAAACCAGACTCTGGCATATATCATAATGCTAGGGCCCCTTCCAGGCCTGGAAATTCCAATGACTCTGAAGCTTAATCTTAAACTTCATTAGCTTTGCTGTTCATCTCTGTCTGGTCCAGAGACTTACAGAAGGGAAACCAAACACTGAGAAAAGGCTTGTGACTCAGATAACAAGGCAGAAGGGAGGAGGGTGTCTAACCAGAAGCAAGGATAAGGCATCAGGACGAATTCCAGATAACCAGAATGCAAAAGTACCTGGGAGTGGGACTTCCCTGGTGGTCTAGTGGTTAAGACTCCTTGCTTCCACTGCAGGGAAATGGGTTCGATCCCTGGCCAGGGAACTAAGATTCCACATGCCTCAGAGCAAGGCCAAAATAAATAAATAAAAATTAAAAAGAAATCTACATTTACTGAGGGCTCAAAAAATAAAAAATAAAAAGTACCTGGGAGTGAGTGACTAGCATGTGACCTAAGAAATGGAAAGACAGCCTGAGCTGGGACACCACACAAGGACCCAATGTATGGAGCTGTCTTTCCTCCATGGCTGAGGTGAGAAACGTGGCATGACGTTGGGTAGACACTGAGTGGTAGGAAGAGGAAGCAGTTCAGGGAGGCGGGCTTCTTGAGCCAACATCAGAGAAGAACCATGCTGAGCCAGCACAGAATCAAGTCAAGCAACACAGAAACCAAAAAGACAAAGACAACCCTCTGAGTCTGTCAACACTGAATTCCCGGATGGTACAGTCATAGCATCCAATGTGTGGCGAGTTTGAAAGGACCTCCTATGTCCCATGTTCCAGGCCCCACCCTCTATGGGGACAGGGAGCAGGTCACAAGTGCAGGGGTCAGGACTGCCCCTGGGGGTGGACTCCTGTCTCGCTACCATCCACACCCCACCCACTCTGCAGTGTACCACTCAGAGCCCGCCTCCCTCTTCTCACAGGGAGAGGCATCCTCACACTTCAGATGTTTCTACAGAGAGTGGTCCTGCATCCAATGAGATTACTGACATACTTGCCTTGCTTACCCGCCTCGCACACACTGATGCCTGGGCAGGGCCCATCTCATCACCTGCCGAATCCAGAATCATACAACAGAGTTGATGAGTGCCAAGTGACTCGAATATAAAGAAAGCTGAATGCAGAAGAATTGATGCTCTTGAACTGTGGTGTTGGAGAAGACTCTTGAGAGTCCCTTGGACTGCAAGGAGATCCAACCAGTCCATCCTAAAGGAGATCAGTCCTGGGTGTTCATTGAAAGGATTGATGTTGAAGCTGAAACACTAATACTTTGGCCACCTGATGTGAAAAGCTGACTCATTTGAAAAGCCCCTGATGCTGGGAAAGATTGAGGGCAGGAGGAGAAGGGGATGACAGAGAATGAGATGGTTGGATGGTATCACCGACTCCATGGACATGTGTTTCGGTGGACTCTGGGAGTTGGTGATGGACAGGGAGGCCTGGTGTACTGTGGTTCATGGGGTCGCAAAGAGTTGGACACGACTGAGCGACTGAACTGAACTGAACTGAACTGAAGTGACTGGAAGCCAACAGTCAGCACCTAGTCAGTGTCTCCTCTGGCAGAAGCATCTCTGGGGACAGTACCAAAGTAAACTGGGCGGGGTCTTTATCCTCAGAGGGATTGAAGTCTAGATGGGGTAACAGTGCATGCGTGCACATGTGCACACGCACACACACGGAAACAGAAACAGAAACCACCCCAGGTAACCTTGCACAAAAGGAGTACTATACAGAGGGTTCTGGAAGGTTTCACACACATGCACACACACACACAAACACATACACACAGAAACCGCCTAAGGTATCCTTTCACAAAACGAGTACTATGGAGAGGGTTCTGGAAGTTGTGGGGAGGAAGGAACAGTCCTGAAGTCAGCCTCGGAGGCTTCAGAAGGACATGGGAAGTGAGGAGGGAGGAATCGCTGTGAGCAGCAGTGTGGAGGGCTGGGCACACTGGGAGCAGGCTGCGGGAGTGGAGGCGAGTCCATGACCATCGGGGAGACAGGGGGAAGTGCTGCTGCGAGGAAGGGAGGAAGACCTGTGGTAGGGGTCAGAGCCCCAAGAAGCATGGAGAGTGACGGCTGATCCTGGGCCCAGAACTGTTTTCATTGACCTCATTTGACAGACGGGCAAGATGAGGCCAGAGAGCTGCAGGCACTCGAACACCAAGTTGTGGGAGTCAGGGGTTGCCTGGGGGAAAGCTGTGTTTTAGGATTCGTGGTTATGCTACCAGGGTGACCTGGGTGGGAGGGGCTGGAGAAGGATTAGTAAACTGCCTGTGTTGTGTCAGCACAGGCCCCAGGTTAAGAGAGCTCAGGAAGCACTGGACAGACAGGGTGTTCTTCCAGAAACTTCTTCTTAAGGATTCTATCTGAGACTCCTCTACTCCTAACTGCTGATTTTATGCCAGGGGGAACTGAGTGGGAGAGAGGTGGCTGGAAAAAAAGACTCTCATGCTTCATCAAAGGTGTGCAAGGAAGGCTGAGGCACAGGCCCTCCACATGTACCTGCAGTGACCCAAACGCTCTGGGGATGTGACGGGAAGGCAATGCACTCTGGATCAGTACCCCAGACACACACTGAGCTCTATGAACCCCGGCAACCATCCCTGGCATCCCTCCGCAGAGATTCCAGATTCTAGGAGCTGCGCCTTTCTGTCCACCTGTCTGGGGCTTGTCAGCAAGTTCCCCATCTTCTCCACCCTTGTAGACCCAATGCCAGGCACCAAGGAGGTGCTCACACACCAGAGAGTGAGGGGATTAATGAAGGAAAGAAGGTGACTGGTGGCCACTGACAGAGCTATTGATGGACCAGTCGCCATACTCTCAGCGTCTGGAGGAGGGGGCGGTTGGGCACACTCCGTCTGGGCTTCCCAGGTGCCTGATGCTAAAGAAGCCCATTGACAAGTCCTGGGAACACACATCCCCTAGACTGTTCTCTTCACTGACTGACCACCTAAGGAACACCTCTGTGTTTGGATCCAGCCTCCCTGGTGTTCAGTCTCAATTGCTTCCTCAGATGGTGCACATGCCACCTCCACCCCATGGGAAAGTGGTCATCCTTCTTAATGAAGGGCTCTGGCAATGCCACCGAGCACACACTGTTCTCCTGCCATATTCCACAAAGGATACCTGACATTTCAACACACTGGCTACTCTAGCAACTGGGCTTTTGTCTCCTTGCTAAAGTGAGTTCCTCACCTTAGTCATGATGTTACCGAATTGAAACAGACAAAGATTGACAAGCAAAGCCCTACGCTCTGTCAAAGCAGCCGGTCTTCTGGACACACACCAGAGCAGTCTCAACAGAGTGCTAAAGACAGAACACTCTACCAACTCTGAACCTGGAGCACTCAACTCAGCAATGGACAGAAAGGGTGGAGGCCACTTACATGAAGGTATCTTTCTAGATGCCACATCATTAAGATTATCAAGAAAGCACATGGATGCCAGACACACCAACAGCTGTCCACAATTCTGAACCTTCACTTAGACATACAGTGTGGAGACAGGCCTCAGCCAGGGTCTGAAAGCAGGTCACTTGTTTCTGTCAGAAATTCCCTTAGAAAAGTGTCCATTAGCTTACCTTGTGGCTCAGATGGTAAAGAATCTGCCTGCAATGCAGAAGACCCAGGTGTGATCCCTAGGTCGGGAAGATCCCCTGGAGAAAGGAATGGCTATCCACTCCAGTATTCTTGCCTGGGAAATTCCATGGACAGAGAAGCCTGGCAGATTACACTCAGTGGGGTCGCACAGAGTTGGACACAAGTCATCGACTAACACTTTCTGTATGATCCAGACTACAACCAAACCAAAGTGCAACTCTTCTTAACAAAGTTAAACAGCTTCTTAACCCAAATTGTGTTCTTCAGAAAATATTTTACAGATGTTTCAGACACTCACAGTTGAGAAACAAATACTTTCTGTCTCCTTCATATCCCAGGTCAGTTTCCAGATTTGTATAGTTGAAGATGTTGCCCTTAATAGAAACATTCATTCAACAATTTTATGACACAATCAAAGTAACAGTAAGAAGTCCGAACCAAAGGATGT
Organism: Bos javanicus; assembly: GCF_032452875.1. Taxonomy (NCBI): domain Eukaryota; kingdom Metazoa; phylum Chordata; class Mammalia; order Artiodactyla; family Bovidae; genus Bos; species Bos javanicus. Next base: position 32,841,818 of record NC_083897.1, on the reverse strand, counting down.
GAAAGGTCAAAGGCAGTCTATGATCATACCCTTGCTTTTCAAAATGCTATCCATGGACCAGACACTTAGGCATCAATTGGGATCTGTTCAGAAGCACAGAATCTCAGGTCCACCTCAACATATGAATCAGAAGCCACATTCCACAAGATCACTGAGGGATCTGAATGCACACCAAAATCTCAGATCTAGTTTCCAAACTGTGTTCTCTGGCACCTTTTGGGGGCCTCTATGAGGAGTGGGCCAGGAAGAGATTAGGAAGGAGGGGGCTGGGGAGCAGGCCTCGCTTCAGCTGAGCAGCCTGCCTCTGATCTGTTTGGGAGGCTGAACCCCACACCACCTGCCAGCCAGATATCCCATGGACACAAAGGTTGGAGAATCCCTGTTCTGGACCAACCATCTCATTTTCTACATGCACAACTGACAACTTCCAGATAGCATAAGGGAATTTCACCAAGGTCACATTAGAGTCCCTTGAACACTGTTAGAGGATTCTGAAATTTACCAAGTCTGGGAATCAAGAAAAATCTTCATAGGCAGTGTGGCTGGAATAACCTCCCAACTGCAGAAGTAGAAGCAAAGACAGACCCTGAGCCCCAGTGGGAGACATCATGACGTCCAAGGCTGTGCCCTGGAAAAGCCCTGTGTCACGAGCATCATCTTGTGCTACCTGGTTTTCAACAGAGGAGAGACACCCAGAGATAGCAAGTGCCAAGGCTATACAGCAGGAAAGAGCTGATGTCCAAACCCAGGTCCCTGGATCCAAAAGCCCAGGCTCTGGATTATGTCATTCACATCATGAGCACAAATAGGCAGCCCCTCTGTGTGCTCTATGCACTGGCCCAGCCTATGAGCTACATGGACACACATCCACTCAAAAAAGAAGCCATCCACCCTCACAGACCCATGGGATACAAACAATGGTCTTCTGTGCCAATGCCTGGGCTCCTGCTATAGGCTCAAGGCACGGAACATGCAAATTCAGTTGCTATATCTTTGTGGTAATGAGAGTTAAGAATCCATTTTAATATCCGTTGCTATGTATCTGACATCTCCATGCCTTGGGAAAGTTAAAAGGATTAAGAAGGCAGAAATGGTCAGAGGAGGAAAAGGAAATGAAATACTTTACAATGTATTACATATTACGTTTAGCACCTCATTTTTATATTCACACCCTCCAAGCACTGCCTGGAGCTTTCTGCCATGGAAGCTCTTATTACCAACCAGTTTTAACTAAAACTGAAGCTGCAAAAAAAAAAAAAAAAAAAGACAATCCAATCAAAAAATGGTCAGTAGACCTGAATAGACATTTCTCCAAAGACACAAATGGCCAAAAGGCACATGAAAAGATGCTCAATGTTCTTAATTATCAGGTAAATGCAAATAAAAACTCCAATGAAGTATCATCTTACACTGGAAAGAATGGCCATCATCAAAAAACCTACAAAGACTAAATGCTGGAGAGGGTGCATAGAAAAGGGAACCCTTGTACACTGTTGGTGGAAAAGTAAATTGGTATACTCAATGTGAAGAACAGTATGGAGGTTCCTCAAACAACTACAAACAGAACTACCATATGATCCAGCAATCCCACTCCTGGATATATAACTGGAAAGGAAAAAACTCTAGTTTGAGAAGATACATGCATCCCAATGTTCATTGCAGCACTATTTATAATAGCCAAGATATGGCAGCAATGTAAATGTCCATCAACAGATAAACAAGATAAAGAAGATGTGGTATACACACACACACACACACACACACACACACACACACACACACACAGGAATACTACTCAGCCATGAAAAATATTGAAGTAATACCTTTTTCAGAAACATGAGTGGACCTAGAGATTATCATACCAAGTGGAGTATGTCAGAAAGAGAAAGACAAATGTCCTATGATATTAATTATATGTGGAATCCAAAAAGATGATACAAATGAAATTATTTGCAAAGCAGAAACAGACTCAGAGAATAAACTTTTGGTTACCAAAACAGAAAAACGAGGGAAGGGATTAACTAGGAGTTTGGGATTAACAGATACACTCTACTATGTATAAAATAGTAGTACTGTGGTGCTGGAGAAGAGTCTTGAGAGTCCCTTGGACAGCAGGAGACCAAGTCAGTCAATTCTAAAGAAATCAACCCTGAATATCCATTGGAAGGACTGATGCTAAATTTGAAGCTCCAATATTTTGGCCACCTGATGTGAAGAGCCAACTTACTGGAAAAGACCTTGATGCTGGAAAAGACTGAAGACAGAAGGAGAAGAGGGTGCTAGAGGATGAGGTAATTGGATGGCATCACCGACTCAGTGAACATGAGTTTGAGCAAACTCTTGGGGAGAATGAAAGACATGGAAGCCTGGTGTGCTGCAGTCCATGGGGTCACAAAGTCATATACAACTGAGAAGCAGAACAACAATGTATAAAATACATGATTAAGGTCCTACTGTATAGAACAGGGAACTATATTCAATATCTGCAATAACTTATAATGGAAAAGAATCTGGAAGTGTTTTATATATATGTGTGTGTATATATATATATGTATATATATATATATATATATATATAAAGTGAATCACCTTGCTGTACACCAGAAATGGACACAACATTGTTAATCAACTATGTGAAAGTGAGGGAGAGTCACTCAGTGGTGTCCAACTCTTTGTGACGCCATGAACTCTACAGTATACAGTTCATGGAATTCTCCAGTCCAGAATATTGGAGTGGGTAGCTTTTCCCTTCTCCAGGGCGTCTTTCCAACCCAGGAATCAAACTGGGGTCTCCTGTGTTGAGGGTGGATTCTTTACTAACTGAGCTATGAGGAAAGCCCTATATATACTTCAGTTTAAAAAAAAAAAAAAAGTGAAGCTGGACGAGCTGGCCAGCAGATGGCACAACGAGCAAGCAGCACATTACTGTCAAACTCTAGTTTCATTTCAGACGCGAAGCTGGCCCCTTTCCTAAAGCCTCCTCCAGGTGCCATTTGGGAACACTAGGTGGGCAATACAGCAGGCCAAGGCCAGCCTCCCATATCATCTTGTCTTCACTGCCTGCAATACTCCTTCAAAGGCAGTAAGCGAGGGGCCCACACTGCCAAACTCCTCCTGGCGCTTGAAGCTGCCACAGTTCAGGCCACTGGGGAGCTGGTCTGGGCAAACCTGCACCACGTCTTCCTTCTCTGCACAATGCATCAGCAGCAGCCACTCTGCTCAGCCTGGGGGACACTGGGTGCCACAGGGGGCAAATCAACCTTCTGCCGGGAGCCAGGAGAACCTGGGCCCAATGCCCTCACCTCTGTGTGTGTTCGGTCGCTAAATCGTGTCCGACTTTTTGTGGCCCCATGGACGCCAGGCTTCCCTGTCCTTCACCATCTCCCAGAGTTTGGTAAAATTCACGTCCATTGAGTTGGTGATGCTATCTAACCATTTCATCCAGTATCCAGGCAATAACTCTCAAGACATCTCTCCAAACCTCTTTCTGGAGTCAGTAACAACCATTGGAAACCTGCACACAAGCCAGGAGAAGTCAGCCTGCAGAAGACAGTGCCCATGTCCAGTTCAGCGAAGACAGGCAGCAGCTGCCAGAGCCACTCATCCTGGAAAGAGCCATGCTGGTTATTGCCTGACTCACCTGTGTGCCCCTCTTGTCTACCTGCAGCCTGACCCTGTCTATGGTAGGCACACAAAGTTTTGTCCAATCATTGACTAACCAAATGACTGAATCAATGAATTCTTCTCAGGGAGAGAAGCAATGGCTTTCCTTTTAAACTGCAAGTGAGGGCACTGATCAGCTGTACGCAGGGTATAGGGCAGATGCCTTAGAGTCGCCTCTGAGTCGGACCCAGTCTAGTATCCTAGACCCTTTCCCATGACCTTGATCCAGCTACAGAGCTGAGCTCAGTTCCCTCCATGGGTCTGATCCTTCTGAGGGCCCTTCCCCCATTTCCCATCCAAGGAGACCCTCTCTCCTACAAGTCCCAGTCCAGACGGCCCTCCCAACTAAAAAGCCTTCCATGGTCTCTTGATGTGAGTCAGTATTTGGTTCCCCACTGTACACACTCCCAAACTTCTGCCTCGTTTCAGGCTCTGCAATTCACAGGTCTGCCTGGAAGATGCACTCCAGTCTCCGAACACCTCAGCCCTGAGTGATACAGGGGTGAGTGGAGACCTGATGCCCTGCACAATGGAGAAGCCTCTTGCAGGACAGGTGTCCGTGGACTTGAATGCACTTTGCCTTGTGAGGTCTGGCACCCAGACCTGCCCTCTCCCATCAGGCTGGGCTTACACCGGGGCTAGCAGATGACCAGGTGGCCAGCACACTGGAAGCAGTTGTCCTGCCCAACCCAGCAGTTGTCTGATGCGAAAGACACCAAGAGCCCCTCCCACCAGCCTGCATGCAGGGCAGAGCGTGGAGCCACCCAGGCAAAGCACTTGGCGTCCTGTGTGTACACACGGCCACCGCTCAGGCACCAATTCCTTTCGTCAGTTCTCCTGCTCGGTCAGTAGTGATCATGAGCCTCAGGCACTGTGAGGGCCCAGGCACTAGGGCCCACTGTGGACATCTCCAATGACTGTCTGTGCTCTGCACCTCCCGACGGGCTGGCAGGAACTGTCAGGTCAACACTGCAGGTGAGGGGATGCCCTGCCCACCCCTTCCTGCTCCCTGTCCCCTTGGTGGTGAGTCCCCAGCCAGACTCTGGCACCAACTACCTCCCCCACCACTCGTGGGAACAGCCTCACGAAGGACCCATCCCAAGAAGGCTGGCCCAGAAGTGGTCCAAGGAGAGGTGGAGAGATGGAGCCTTTGTACGGGGTTGACATCCCCTGTCCCACTGGTTATGAGGAGCCATCCTGTGCACTCAGCCCTGGGCTCAAGGCCACAGCCCAGCTGCTAGAACTTTTGCTGGTCTGGCAGGGGGAGAGGAATTTCCTGGCAGGTGAGAAGATCCAGGCATGTGGATCATGGGAGGAATAGAGGGAAGTGACTTCTTTCCTTTGTTGTCTGGTGGGGGATGATCAGCCTAGGGTGAAAAACAGTGAATACCAAGGCGGGGTTGGGCGGGATGCCAGGGTCTTCCTGGTAGCTGACAAAGCTTCAGGAAGTGGACAAACGTTGGCCCAGGATTCAACAGGAGTGGCTGAACCAAAAAGACACTGAACATTCCACCAAGGCAGGCCTGACCCACTGGTATCGGAGGTCTTCTTGGGAAAACCTGCATCCCTGACACAAGGGCCAGGGAGACCAGGAGGCAGGCCCCTGACGACCAAGATTCCGCAGAGGTCTCTGAACTTCTGAGCCTGCGGCAGCAGCCCATCCCCTGCCCCCTCACCCTATAAAGAGTTGGTGCCCCCCCCACCCACAAGGGAGCACATGGGACTGGATTCGTTCATCACAGGTACCTTCCATCCCAGGAAGCAGGGGAGCTGGCCGCCCCTGATCTGCTGCACAACCCAAATCACTACCAGCATGACCCTCCAGGAACCACGGGAAGAGGTGGTCACCTACTGCCTTGCCACCAAGGAGAGCAAAGTCATTGTGTAACACAGGCCGGGCTCGCTGGGGCTGGTGATGGAGGAGACGACACTCCCCTCCCTCCGTCTCCGCTGCCCAGGGACTGCAGCAGAGCTCGTGGTGTTGCACTGAGTGGCCAGAGCCAGGGGCCAAGACAAGGGCTGCTGCCACCCAGGAGGCTGGACCTACAGAGAAGGACAGGTGGTCAATATAACATGCCCTCCTGGGGGCTCGATGGATGGGCAACCAACCAAGGTACAGTCCAAAATGACACTGAAGCCAAGGGCAACTTCCCCAGTAAAAAGGTCAAGGTCCCTCATCCAGGTTTGGCACCAAAGCCAGTTCTAGATCTGGAACCAAGGAACGGGGATGGGCAGGTCCCCAGGGGAAGGACCACAGCAAACAGATACCAGAATGACCCAGGCCCCTCCCAAAGGGACCTTGGGCTCTGCGATGGTGAACCCATGCAGGGAGGTGGGACCACCAGAGGGATACAGGTTGCCAGACCTAGGGTCAACTTGACACCTACGTGAGAGACCCAGTTTACTCTGACTCTGTAGCCACTTCAGGAGGACCCCATGGGCTAGGGTTTCTGGGCACAGGGGGTCAAGGGGCAAGAGACATGGTGCCAGTCCCGAGGATTTGTCAGTCAGTCTTGAGCTGGGAGAGCCTAGAATGCACGAGAGTCCACTTGCTGAAGTCCTTCACCATGGGTATGGGATGGCAATGTGCACTCCAGACTGTCCTCCCTGCTCCTCAGTCTCACAAACTAAATAGCTGGACCCATTCAGTGGGCCTCAGCAGGGTGTCTGGACGCCCCCTCCAGTGGTGGGCTGCTGTGATACGCTCCAACCTGGGCCTCACCGTGCAGGCTCAGTTGCTTGTCCGCGGTTCCCCTCCTCGTGGGGCCCAACCACGAGTCCATGGAGGGCAGCCCACTGACTGTGGTGGCCCCTGGATCCTTCCAGAGTGGCAGTGTGAGAGGAGGAGTCATTTTCTCTTGTTCCTTGTGGAGTCTCCTGGGCTGTAAATCTCCATCACTCCTGGGGGATGGGTTTCTATGCTTCGGGCTGAGGCATCGTGGGGTCCCTGTCCCAGCCATGTGAGGACAGGCCAGCTGCTGTGATGAGCAGAACCCACCCTGAGGGAACATGCACGTGTGTTTCTCATCAGTTGGGCCCTCCTGGGTCCCCGTGGTCTCAGGCGCCTGCCGAGGAGAAGACCATGGTGGCTTGTTGTCCAACACTGCTGTCTTGTCACAGGTGATTTTCTCCCTGTTCCTCTGGTCCTCGTGCAGGTGAAGATGCCCAGACAAGCAGGTGGAAGAGGGTTTTCTCCTCTGGCCACCAAGCAGGCACCCTCTGCTTCAGGCCGTAGGAGTGCTTGCAGCCATTTCTTGCTCAGGGATTCCACCCACAGGTGAGCTTCGGTGGTACCCAGGAGGAAGAGGGTTGGGTTGGCTGAAACACTGAATGGTGGAAACTGGGCAAGCCTGGGATCCAGTCACATACCCCAGTAGAAGACAGCAATGGCCATGCCCCAGGGATCATCCAGGCTCTATGGTAATTAACACAGACCCAGTGAAGAGAGTGACCCTTTCTCACCCAGCAGGTGGGCAAAGGTTCAGTGGGATAATGATGTTCGGGGCAAGCCAGTGCGGAGGACGTGGCACACTTGACTGTGGTTGGGGGAGTGGACGCTGGGGAGCCTTTGCAGAAGGCCATTAGCTGGCATGTGTCAGCACCTCAGGTATATGCCCTGTGCCCCGGGCCTCTTCCTCTGTGGTTCTTCAGTCAGTGAGTGTGTGGTCACGTCAAGTGGTTGTATTGGCACAATGAGTTTTCCCTTCCCTTCCATCAGGAAGGAAGAGTCAGTAACTTGTGGGACCCCCGACACTGGGAGGTGAAAACAGACACATGAAGATGTGCAGACATGGAGGAGTGTGCCTGAGATGCTGGGAGTGGAGAAGTCATCCCCCAACTCCCCGTTTGCCCCCTGCGGAGAGATGTACAGACAGGGCTGACCTTCTGTCTTCATTTGCCAGCAGTCACGTCAGGATTGCATTGGGTGGCTCACACTACAACTGTGTTGGTTCAGGAGGCCGGCAGCCGAGGTCGAGGTGTCGGCTGATGTTGGTGCTCATGCGGGCTGTGGAGAGAGTCTGTCCCATCTCTCCCCCATCACTTCCGGGGCATTGTTGGCTATGGTGATCGTGTCTGGGCTTGGAGATCTCGGCCTTCCTCTTCACCCCAATTCTCCTGTGTGCCTGTCTGTCTCTAAATGTGTCCTTTGTATGGGGACAGCTGTCCTGTTAGAGGAGGGTCCATCCTAATGAGCTCACTTGACCTCCATAAGCTCTGTGAAGACCTTTCCTTTGTCTGTAAGGTCACGCTGAGGTACTCGGGATTGAGACCCCAGCACCTGGATTTGAGGGAACGCGATGTGACTCCTCACACCCTACAAAGGTTCTGAGGTAGGAACACACTGGAATGTTCCAAGGATGGAAGGATGGCCTTAATGGCTACTAGGGGTGAATCCAAGGGCGAGGAGAGCAGGCCTCTAGGGCAGGAGCCAGATCACTTGGGGCCTCGTGGGCCTGTGAAAACTGTGGCTCTGCTGTGTGTGGGGAAGGAAAGGCCCAGGAGGCCCTAGGATGGGTTCCTCTGGGACCTTGTCCCCATCCTCACATAGATGTGGAAACAGAGGCTCCCTTGCAGGTGCTAAGACCGTGCTGAGGTTCAGGCCTGCTGCTCTGATCTTCTGCCTTCACCCTCCTCCAGTGAACAGGGATCACCCCCCCTCCAGGTACAAGGAAAGAAGTGAGAATGGAGGTGTGTGTGGTCAGCTCCTCTGCTTCATGGGTTAGCTCTCTATCTCTTAGCACTTCCTCAGTTGCAGAACAGAGTGACAGTAACCTAGCAGGTTATTTGAGGTTTGAATTCTGTGATTCCTGTGTGGTGCTGTCCCAGGCCCTGGCGACACAGAGAGTGCCCGTCCCAGTAGTTTCTGCTCTCCTCTGTTCTTTCTCTAGCTCTGGGCAGGGGCCAGGGCATCTGCTGACAGTGGAGGCCATGGTGCACGAAGGGCTGAGAGGAAGGTGGCTCCCAAAGGCAAGGGGAAGACTCCTGGCAGGGCCATCTGAGGTCCAGGGTGGCCCCAGGGCCGAGGCCAGACAGGTTAGCATGGGTCTGCCCTCAGCAGCCCTTGACTCAGATGTGGGATCTACAGAACATGGGCAGAGATGGGACCCAGGACCTGAGGAGTCTTTGTTAGCCGTGGCTTGGGACAGCGAGGGTCCCTGGGGTGGGAGATGGCAGCCGAGGTGCCTGACCACACTCTGGGCCTCAGTCCCGGTTATGCTCTGAGGCAAAGGTGGGTCCAGGTCTGCATGTGGCACTTGTCTGTGGATGTGTGTGTGTGTGTGTGTGTGTGTGTGTGCCCAGCAGAGACCATGAAGGCCGCACAGCACCCAGCCTGGGTTGCACACCCCTGCTGCCTGCAGCCGGGCCTGAGCAAGTCCCCTGACTCCCCAGGGGTGAGGCTCCACAGCAGCACGTCTCTGCTGGTGAGTCACTTGGGGACCTGATGCCCACAGGCTCCCCACTGGGGCCCTCCTACTCTGTCCCTGCAGCCTGCAGTGGGCAGAGTGAGAGCTGCCCGTGGCCTGGTGGGTTCGTGGAGCACCAGGCCTCTCCCTTTCATTTCGCTCCCTCCCTCGATTGGCCTCATCCCAAATTCCCTTTGCTGAGGTGAGCCCATCTGAAAGGCTCAGACAGAGGACCCAGTTCGCCTCGGGTCCCCTCTGTGATACGGTCTTAGTCTCTAGCAGGAATGACTTTGAATCACCTTGCTCTCCTTCTGTGTCCTGTCTTTGCACACAGGTATTGTTGACGTTGGGGACACTTTGCTGTGCCCATAAAACCTAGGACCCATTGAGGTGGAGGAGCTGGAGAATCAAGCCCTGCTACCCAACCTGCAACAGAAGTACCTGACTGTGCTCGCCGACCCCCGCTGGCTGCTGCAGCCTGTCCCGGGGAGGGCCGGGAAAGACATCTTCCAGGTAGATACCCTCAAGCACCTGATCCCCTTTGGGCGGGAAGCCTGCCAGACTGAGCACTCCAGAGTAAGGTGACGGAGAGATCAGCTCATGGTGACACCGCCCAGTCACCGCCACGCCCTAGGCATGTCCATCTGGTTGGGTCTGAATCGGTCCTGCCCTGGGGTGGGCTGGCCATTTGGTGCGAGGCCAGGGGCGGGGACTCCCCTCATGCAGTGCTGCTCTGGACTCAGCGAGAGTCTCTAGGACTTTGACCTTTATGAAAAGATGGCATCGCCACTCGTTTTGGCCCTGCTGGGTCTGGGTGCTTGAGAGAAATGTGTTGTTAGGAAACCGGTTAGTGTTTTTCCCTCTGTGTTCTGGTCCAAAGTCCTTGTTTTGGAACAGTGTCCAGAGGGTGATGGGGGAGCCCGGGGGCTGGGCTGAGCATCGGCAGGCAGAGAGGCCCGCAGGCCCAGAAACAGGCAGCAGTCTGTCCTTGCAGGCGACCCTTGTCCTGCTGTAAAGTGTCCCTTGGCTCACAAAGCATGTGTGTTGGACATGGTGCCTGGTGGCCGCATGTCCAAAGACAGGCTCCTAAATACAGTTGTGAGGGCAGAGCGACAAGGGCTGGTGTTCACCTTGTGGAAACTTTGTACTTGTCTTTGGGTTTGGGGTCATGTGTTTTCAAGGCCTTTGGCAGTGGCGTGACTGTGTTTTCCGGTGAACCTCTTGGGGAGGCCCCTGGATCAGGAGCTGGAGACACTCAGCTGCTGATCAGAAATTTGTGGCATCATTTGGGGACCCATAAGGAGCCCTTTTTGCTTTAGGGTGAATGACTCATGGGAGGTGACACCCTCAAGATCAGGAGCCCAGCTGAGCTGTCTGTTGAGTGGCAGGCAAGGCCCAGGGACCAGCCCATCCTGGGCTCGCCTTAATGCTTGGCTTATGAACCAGATCCTTGGCCAGGCGTGTGAAATGCTGCTTCAGGTGAAAAAGGACCACAGGGACCAGACCGAAGCCTGCCTGGGCTGTGGGCTTCCAGCTTCATCTGGCTCACCCAGTGCCGTGTGTGAATAGCACGGACAGATAGAAAGAACACAGACTTGCAGTTCTTGTTCGATGCTTTATTTAGTCCGGTGGAGTTTTGCTTTACTTTATTAGAGCCAGAAATCAATTTTTGATTACAAGATAGTGCTCTTGAGTCTCCCTAGGAATCTGGGGGCTCAGGGATTGGGCTTGTCCTTGACCTGCTCACAGAGGACACACATAATCTGAGGACTCTCTCTGCTCCTCCTCCACCTCAGGGGCCTTGTTTGGGGCCATGACGGAAAGGGCTGCTGTCAGGATGGAGTAACAGGTGTTGTACAAAGCCATCACTGATTCATAACCTGGGTACTCTGGGGGGCTCTCAGGCAGTTCCCCTGGGCTGTCCCTTCCAGCTGTAGCTGGGTGTACAGACATGGCATTGCTGGATGTACCCTCTCCACTGGGGCCGCCCTGCTCACTGGGGAGATGGTTTCCCCCGGCCCACCGGGCTACGCTGCCGGTAGACCAAAGGTGAGAGAGCACAAATGAGCGCCGGCTGGGGTTCTGTGAGCAGCTGGGCTTCTCTTCTGGACTTTCTTGCCCGCCTCTTGGGCGCACTGGTTGTGGTGGAGTTGAGGAGAGTGTCTGGTTGCCACCACTCGCTTCTTTCTCTTTGGGGTCACTATTGAACCAGTGGTGGGCTGAGCAGTTGTTCTGGAGTCATCTTTCCTCTGGATGTTCTGCAGGAGGACAGGCTTGTCTCTCTGAAAATTGGAGTGCGATAGATCTGAAAGGAAATGAATCATTTTCACCATGGTGGGGGAGAGGAGCCCTTCCTCCCCACTCTCCTCCCCACCACTGTCCTGGCCTTGCCTAAGTATAGAGATAAGGTCTCTTCATTCCTGGCATGTTATGAGGCCCTAGCATGTAGCTCCTCACTTGAGGTGTTACTGGACCTCCATGACATTAAGTGGCCCCTGAAGGTCCTGTCTAAGGGGGTTCATGGAACACGACAGGCCCTGCTTTCTCCCCTTTCATTAGCCACCCTCTCACAAGAAAAGTGTTCTCCTGGAAAATGAAACCCATCCAGCACTTGGCTTGCCTAGCCTAATCTCCCTGGAATGGCTTTCTACGTTACCATCATCCTCTTCTTCCCTGCAGAGCAACCCGGAGGGCAGATTTTACTGAACCCATAGAGGTTCAGTTCATGGATGAAACTCTTCACACTGTTTGTCTCGAAGATTCTGTCTGTGCCTCTGTGCTGGAGGACCTCCATCTGGAAGAGATCTGCCTTGATGACCACCATGTCTCCCTCGTTGTTCCACTGCACAGAGGTGAAGGCCGCATCCTCCATGATCCTCTAGAGCTTCCTGGGAAAGCCCTAGGACAGCGTTGTTCTCTTCCTCATTGGCCATTTCTGGGTTCTGGCCCTGTGGGGGCAGATTGTCATGGAGGCCTGGATCGGGACTCTCGGGTTGGTCACCCTGCTTCTCCAGAGCCTCCTTTGAATCCACGTTTGGATCTGGGGAGGAATCACAGGGATCCCCTGCTGCAGGCTCCTCATCAGTTGATGGGGCCAGCAGGGCTGCACGTGCCTCACGGGAACTCTCACTAACCATGGAGCCAGTCTAGCTCAGGAGCATTCTCCACCCAAGCAGTGAATGCTCAGGGCAGAAGGGCCTCAGACCACGGTCGGGGTGCCCCATAAATAATCTCTGGAGATTCTAGAATCTGTGTCTTGGGCCAGGCAGCCAATTAAGTGGTCAGCTCCCTTAATTGTTTCATGATGTCACAGAGGTGATGTGGAGAGGCAGCCCTGGCCCAGTGTGGGGGAGTGGGGGATGGGGACAGAGATGTGATCCCCAGCTTGTCTCTTGTCTGAAAGTACAGAAAAGTACATTTCAGGTTGCCTGCAAAGGCTCCCATCTGTGGCCAGGCCCCTTGTTTCAGGGAGCCAGGCCCTGGATGGGTTGACAAACGTGCCCCTGGCTCCACTCCCTCCCTACCAATGGGCAGGCTTCTGCTGAAGGGCCAGATCCTGGCGAGTCCTGGCTTGGCTGCCACGGAGAGAGACCCCAGGGGTCCGATGGGCCCCTGGCAAGTGCCCCTCCCAGAAAATGGGGTCTGTAACGGGCTGTTTTGGCCTAGCCTGAGTTGGTGGTCCCACGTCTCCACCCTCGGCCCCAGCCTTGCCCCTCTTCTGGCTTGGTCTCTTCTGGCTGGTGCTGCCGGTTGCTAGGTCCCTCTGAGATGGCCCAAAAGTCAGAGTCCTGTTGTCCTGCTCCGCTGCCCCCCAGGTTGAGCTCTCCCCAGAGTATGGCTGTGCTCGAGCACAGTGGGAGCAACCTCACATTCCACTTGACTGTTCCCCAAACACCTGAGACACAGACTACTCATGACACAGTATGGGAGGGCGCAGCCAGGTGCTCTGCTGAGCTTGCAGCCTCACCGAGCTCTGCCCACACCAGACGTCATCCTGCTGGAGATCACAGGCTGCTGTCTTCAGTTTCCATTTCTTCCCATAAAGACCACTCCCGTGGCCCTAGAGTGCTCACTTGGGAACACCTGTGTGTGTGTGCTTTTCTCGTCCCCCTCCCAGAGCCTTGGATTCAGCCTCCCTGAGGCTACCTCAAAATTCCTGTTCCCTTTTGTCAATGGGTTGGATGGGCTTCTGCTACCCCTGTTCCTGGCCTGCCATGTCCAACTTGGGTCTCTGTGGGTACCTGCCCTTTGAAGGACTTGATTGGGGGCTCAAGGTACAGGTTGTTCTGTTGAAAACAAGCATTTCACTGGTCTTCTGTGAGGCCAGCTCTGGTCTTCTTTGCCCCTGCCCCTGTCCCCACCACCACTGTGGACAAGTTCTCCCTTACTCAGATGGCAGGTACATAGAATGATTTAGTTGGCTCACAGGTTACATGCTTTTCAGGGGGCCTCCTTTACACACACTCACTCCCAGGGACATGTCTAACTTGTTGAGCTAGATGTGACCAAAGGAAGTCCCCGTTTCCCTGTATTTGAAAATGGATGAGAGTTGGGGTGTGGGACTGGACGAAGCCCCAGTGAAAGTCACCTGTCTTCACCACACATGGGCAATAGGGCAGTGGGTTTGGAGATGCATGTTCTCTGACCTTGGGGGCCACTGTTCTTCAACATCACCATATAGGGGACAGACTGGCACCTTGGAAAGGCCCATGTGTGAGGACCCTAGAACACTGTACCCCTAGGGAGAGTGTCCCCCTAATTTTGCCACTCAGCAGGGTCTTTGCCCTGTGTGAGGGGCACAGCCTAGTGTCTGAAAGGGGAGAGCTAAGAGGGTGTGGAAGAGGCTCTCCCAGGGGCCTTTCAGTCTGAGGTCTGGCGGCTAGAATGGAGCTCGCAGGCCTTGACCTGTGCTTGCTCCCTTGCCTTTGTGCTCCTAAACAGGTTGACAGAGCATTCCTTCAGGTCAGTTCATCTGACTGGGACATGAACCTGGAGGCTATGATCGTTGGTGGGGGCCCCTGGTGGCTCCTCCGAAGGGGACCAAAGACTGTGGTACCTGTGGTAGCCTGGCTAGGTGGCCTTTCCTGCTCCCATCCTCTCCCCATTCGGGGTCCCTCCTTGCCCCCTGGGTCCTGAGGGAGCTGCCTTTTCTGGCCCCCCTCCTCCGGGCACCACCCGGGCCCTGGCACTGGGTTTGCGTGGCACCAAGGAGTCTTTGTCAGCTCTGGCTCAGGACACTTGCACTGTGCACACACAAGCTCTCATGATGTTCAATACCTGCCTTTCTCAACCTCGCTCTCCTGCCCCTGCACTTGGCGTCCCCGCCCCAGTGTTCCCAGCCCAGAGGCCCTCCAGCTGCCCCCTACACTCAATGCAGCTGGGGAGACCTGGAGCCTCGGGGTTCTGCCCGTGTTACCTTCCCTCCCATATTGAAGGAGGCTCCTGTAGGGGCCTTATCCCAGTGGGCACTGGGACCATACAGTCAGGCCCTCCTCCCTCCTGCTCAGTGAGGAGCTGGTCAGCCTGGCAGGTTCAGTTGGGCAGGAGGCCCCATGGCAGCAGCAGGGACAGGGCACCACCCTCACGTGGGAGGCGCTGGGACTGGACAGAGACACAGGCCCCCAGCAGAGCCAGTTCTCAGCAAAACACAGAGCAGCCCCACAGTGCTTCTGATTCTCCTTGTCCACTTCCTTCCCTGGGCCAGCTTTTGTCACCTCAGAGGCACCGTATAGCACTGAGAAGAGGAAGGCAGGAGAAGTCAGAAGGTCGGGCCGTGAACTGGAGTGGGTGTGAAGGGCGGGGGCTCCAGAGGAATTGAGACCAGGGCTCAGAGCCCACCCCAGCCCTCACTAGCATGTGGTTCTGCAAAGATGCCCAAGGCCCATGGCCTCAGTTCTTCATCTGGGAGGCAAGTGAGTGTGAAGAGCCCCGTGTGTTGGGCTGCATGATGGGACAGAGCTCGCAGGGCCTGGCAGCTATTTGCACTGTGACGGCAGGGCAGGAATCTCTCACATTGTTGCCCCCAGACACTATTCCACTTTCCACTGAGGGATGGGGTTGGCTGCTTTGTGATCCAGACATGTCAGAGAATACAACCCTCAATAGGATGTGGAAAAGCTAATCAACCAAACAGGATATTTCATAAATAAAACTAAGAAACTTTTTTCCTTAGACCATGGTGGACCATAGTGTTTGTTGCTCAGTTGTGTCCAACTCTTTGCAACTCCATGGACTGTGGCCTGCCAGTCTCCTCTGTCCTTGGAATTTTCCAGGCAGGAATACTGGAGTGGGTTGCCATGCCCTTCTCCAGGTGAACTTCCTGACCCAGGAATCGAACCCAGGACTCCCACAATGTAAGCAGAGTCTTCATTATTTGAGCTACCCAATAAGCCCCATTTCCAGTTAGAGGGCCTGTTAAATTTGGGAGTGGAGGACTGTTCCAGCAGGACCCAAGCTGCTGTAGGAAATAGAATTAAGAACCACTCTTTGCCTCTGCCTCAGCTGGTCTTCCATCCAAACCATTATTTTCCTTC
The DNA here is from genome assembly GCF_032452875.1 of Bos javanicus. Taxonomy (NCBI): domain Eukaryota; kingdom Metazoa; phylum Chordata; class Mammalia; order Artiodactyla; family Bovidae; genus Bos; species Bos javanicus. The sequence goes on along the minus strand of NC_083897.1, from coordinate 32,826,217 downwards.
ATGGCAACCCCAGCGAAGGTCGAGTCCTTGATTATGATGGCCAGTTACAATCAAGATAATTTAAAGCTAATTAACACCTTGGGTTCCAGATCCCATGGACCAGGAAAAAGAGGGTACTTCCATGGATTTCTTGGGCACCACTTCAAGGGAGTGCGAAGGAATTCTGCAGGATTCCTAGCAGATATGGGGTATGAAAACACCTCCTTTGCCCCTGTGATCAACAGCAATGCAACAAGAGCCAGGACTCCTTCTTTCCTGTCCAAGAAAGAGATCTCTCTGGGCTTTGCTGCTGCTGCTGCTAAGTCACTTCAGTCGTGTCCGACTCTGTGCAACCCCATAGACGGCAGCCTGGTTGGATACCTCACAGCAATGATCCATTTCAGAATTTCCCATCACCCCCCAGACACACTGTCTGCAAGTCTGAGGGCTGCCACCACCCAGCCTCATCACAATCACCTCCCACAGAAGGAACCCAGCTTCTCAAAGCCCCAAACTGCCCTGGCTCAGGCACTGGCACTCCAGTGCTCCTCCTGAAGCCCCACCACCCTGCCCTGTGTTGCCTTGTTCAGTGTGACTAGGGGACATGTCTCTCCACTTTCCTTGTGTGACTGTGGCTCCTAGACCATCGCTCAAGGTGTGGGGTGTCCTGCTTCTCCTAGTGTCCCCACTGCTAACACAGGGTCTTCCACAGAGCAGAGGCTCCGTGAAGGTCTTCAGAATACATGAGCCAGTGAGCAGGGGGCTTAATTAATTATCTGCTACTTCCTTAAATAACCCAAGCAAACCCAAAAAAACAGAGACAATTTAGTTTTTGAAAATGACTCACAAGAAGGACAGAAGCACGGATTCACTATGATTACTTTTATCATCTAATTCTTACCCATCAATATTACTGCTAAGTAAGCTCATGTTTCCAAAACAGTTCTAATTCCAATTCCATTGCATCCTGTTCAGGACCACAAAACACAATGGAAGAGTTTCCAATCTCTTTTACAAAACAGCAAAACTCTTGTTCTTGAACTGGGTAAGTACAAGCACACTGTGATCAACATCACTCACAAAGCTAAGACACTGAAGTTTATTTAGCCTTCTGTGACAACAATGAAAGCTTTAAAATTTTCTAAGGAAAACAGAGATGAATCTCCATGTCATCATAGAGAAGAGGAACCCAAAATTGCTATACACTGGTTTCCCCAATTGGCCTGGGTCCTCACTTCTGAGAAGGCTGACTGCTCCCTCTTCAATCACAGAGGAAAAGATCAGACTAGCTCCTGCTCTGGTTCAGGCTGCCAAGTCCTCCTCCCTCACAGCCTCTACAGACAATGGTGGGAAGGCCCTCAAAACCCTTTGTTTGACTCTGAGCAGAAATGCCACTTGCTGGTCTCTGCATAGTCCTGGGGACCCCACAGGAACTTGTAGTGGGCAGGGTGGCTGTCAGGCACCTTCCGGTACTCCAGGTACCCCTCCTGCACCCACACTAGGGTCAGCAGCTCCCTGGGCTCCCCAAAGATGCAGTGCTCACGCCCAACACACAGCCCTATCTTGCTGAGTGCTCCCCAGAACACTTCCTCAGGGGCCCAGTCTCCATTCCACATGATCAGGATGAGGAGGCCAGCCTTAGGCAGGCCCTGCCCACCGCTCTGCATTGCATCGCAGGTGAGGCCCAGGGTGGGGACCATGATGTAGATGTGCTCCCTAGGGTCTACCTCCCTCACCTCCACACCACAGACCAGCTGCAGGCTCTCGGAGGCTTGGCTGAAGACCTCCAAGAAGTGCTCCTGGTTACCCCTGAGGACCTTCTTCAGCATTTCCGCCTGGGAGGTCAGCTCCTTGGCTTGATACTTGAGGAACAGGAACTTCACCAGTTTCCTGCCACCATCTCATTAAGAGCTTCCTGGGGCAAGGCTTCCACAAGGGCAGAGGAGACTGAGGGGACAAGGCTGAGGGGGATGCAGCCTCTCCTGCCTCAGCCCCCAAAAGCTGCACCCCTACTGGGCCCTGGGCCTCACCTGGGTCCTGAAGGTCTTCCTCGGGCTTGCTCATCTCACTCATCTCGACCATGAGCACGATGCCTGGGATCAAACCACAGAAGTGAGGCAGGGGAACAGATGGGGACAACTGGCCTGGCTGAGGGAGAGAGGGACTGTGAATGGCCTTGACTGAGAACTGCACCCTGTGTGGTCTGACACAGGCCCCTTACAGGTCTCCTCTTGAGGGGTGCTCTCATACCTTATAGGAGTGTGCCTACAGGGCAGTCAGTCCCCTGGCTACCTGAAGGAGGGAGTGAGGTGGCTCTCCAGGGTGCAGTAAGCACAGCCTGAGATTTCCGGGGCTGACTTAATTGGGGGGATTAGGTCCTCGTGGGGTCCCCTCTGTTCTGGGATGGGAAGTCCCTGGTGCACACTTAGGGCGCACTCCTCACCTTGACTCCTGGTACTGCCTGGACCTCCTCTGCTCTCTGACCTTAGGCCATGGACCTCAGACCTCTGCTTTCGCCTCCTGGTTCCTGGAGCTCCTGTGAGAGAAATGGAGGGGGTACCTTGGGGGTATCTCATGCATTTCTCAGCCGAGGCTGCTCACACCCCCTCTCACCCTGAGGTGGGTGGTCTCCATCTGTACCCCTGCCTCACTTCCGTGTCTTGTTCAACCCCAGGAATCATGCTCGTGGTCAAGATGAGTGAGCTGAGCAAGCCCAAGAAAGACCTTCAGGACCCAGGCAAGGCTCAGGGCTGGGTGGAGGCATAGCTCTTGGGGGCTGAGCGGGGGGAGGCCCCATCTGACTTGGCCTCCTACACCCCAGCATCCTCCTCCTCCCCTGGGGAGGCCTTGCCCCAGGAAGCTCTGAATGAGATGATGGCTAATCTGATGAAGTTCCTGCTCCTCAAGTATTGAGCCAAGAAGCTGACCTCCCAGGCAGAAATGTTAAATAAAGTCATCAGGGATAACCAGGAGCACTTCCCAGTGGTCTTCAGCCAAGTCTCAGAGTGCCTGCTGCTGGTCTTTGGTGTGGAGGTGAGAGAAGTGGACGCCAGGGAGTACATCTACTTCATGGTCTCCACCCTGGGCCTCACCTGTGATGAGATGCTGAGCAGTGGGCAGGGCCTGCCCAAGGCCAGCCTCCTGGTGCTGGTCCTCAGCCTGAATGTGCGGAATGGAGACTGGGCCCCTGAGGAAGCATTCTGGGGAGCACTCAGCAGGATAGGGCTGTGTGTTGGGAGTGAGCACTGCATCTTTGGGGAGTCCAGGGAGCTGCTGACCCAAGTGTGGGTGCAGGAGGGGATCCTGGAGTACCGGAAGGTGCCTGACAGCCACTCTGCCCACAATGAGTTCCTATGGGGTTCCCGGGCCTATGCGGAGACCAGCAAGTGGCAAGTCATGGTGTTTCTTCTCAGGGTCAACCAAAGGGCTTTTAGGTCCTTCCCACTCCCTTCTGCAGAGGCTGCGAGGGAGGAGGACTCGGCAGCCTGAGCCAGAGCAGCAGCCAGTCTGATCCTTCTCTCTGTTATTGAAGAGGGATCAGTCAGCTTCTCAGAAATGAGGACCTGGGCCAGTTGGGGGAACTGGTGTGTAGCAATTTTGGGTTCCTGTTGTCTACAGTGACATGGAGATTCATCTCTGTTTTCTTTAGAAATTTTTCAGACTTTGATTTCATAGAAGGGTAAATACAGTTCAGTGTCTTAGCTTTGTGAATGATGTTGATCCCAGTGTGTGTATGGTTACCCAGTTCACGAACAAGAGTTTTGCTGTTTTTTAAAATTGGGATTTAAGATTGGGAACACTTTCATTGTGTTTTGCAGTCCTGAACAATGGAATAGGAATTAGAATTGTTTTGAAAATGCGAACTTATTTAGAAATAATATTGAATGGAGAATTATATAATAAAAGTAATAGTAGTGAATTCATGCTTCTGTCCTTCTTGTCTGTCATTCACAGTAACTAAATTATCTCTGTTTATTGAATTTTACTGGGCTATTAAAGAAAGTATCAGACAATCTGAGTCCCCTGCTCACTAGCTCATTTATTCCGAAGACCTTTATGGAGCCTCTGCTCCATGAAAGGCTGTGTTAGCAGTGGGGACACGAGGAGAAACAGGACACCCCCACACTTAGAGCGATGATCTAGAAGCCACAGTCACATGAGGTTTGTGTTGGGGGTGAGGGGAATCTCTGAAATGGATCATTGTTGTGAGGTGTCCTTTTGCTTCTTGGATAAACCCCAGGGAGATCTCTTTCTAGGGCAGGAAGTAAGGGGTCCTGGCTATTGTTGCATAGCTATTGACCACAGGGATGAAATAGGTGTTTTCTACCCACCATCTGCTAGGTTTCCTAGAGAAATATAAATCTTGCTCTTTTATGTATGGCCCAGTATTCCCTGTGCTGGCCCTCCTCTCTCTGCCCTGGGAAGCTGATTACCAAGTACATTGAAATGACAGTTTATTTGGGCATCTGGACTTTATTATTTTCACTTGTGAGCATGGTCTAGATTTCATTTGGATGAAATGAGTGAAGAGAAGCTGCAAAAGTGGACAGGACCTGCTGCGTGACTAGAATCCTGGGATCTTTGAGTGAGCTGTGCCCAGCTGGGAAAGATACTGCTCCCCATCCTCAAACCCTCACAAACACCCAAATTGAATAATATATCCCCGGGGAGGAAAACACACAGAACAGCAATTTTGAGTGGTTTTCTATTCCATTTCCTATTGAGCTGCCACTTCTCTGAGGTGTCTTAAAAAGAAAACAATTTTCAGAGGAGAGAGGGACAGAGTCTGAGATCCAAATAACACTAGAAATAAGTAGTAGCCAGGAAAGATGCAACATCCGCCAGCGTTCCCAGGTTCAGGCAGGTTCAGAAATGTGGAGGCAGCAGAGACACAGGTTAAGGCTGTGCCTGGCATCAAAAGGCAGGAGCGACTTCCGGGCCTAAGGAGGTGGTAAGGTCACTGCAGTGGGGGGTGCGAATGGGTGCAGGGGGCTGAGGGGCAGCTCTCCGTGCTGAGTGCCAGAGAACAACAGGCACAGGAGATGTGATTCTGGCCACGTATATGGCAGCTGCCAGATAGTCAGTGGACACTTGGAAAAGGTGGAGAATTTCAAGACCCATGTGACCTGCTCAGACTGTCCTCCCCAAAACAAAGGAGATTTTTAACTGCTGCTCTTTGTTAAGCATCTGCTAGGCAGTGTGCAATTGGAGAGATGTCAGGTGCTCGGCCACCTCTTGTCTTCCTCTCTCCCTGCACACATGGGGACACGACCCTGCCAGGCCTCTTCACTTAGGAAGGGTCATGTGATGACCTGTGACCAGTGAATTTTGAGCAGAAGCAATTTTGTCACGACCATTTGTTTTTAAGGGACACAGGCGCCTGGGGTTGATCCTCAAGTCAGGACAACACACAGACACAGACCGCTCCGAGTGTGGTTCCTCTCCCAGAGACTAAAGTCCTGCACCTCTGACCCTTGACAGAGGCTGCCCCACAGGGAGCTGGCTTCAGGAATTCCTCTCACCCCTCACACAGACACACACCCCTGCTGCCCACCCTGAACCACGCTGTCAGCCCCCTCGGGGCTGTGCTCAGTCTCCATCAGGAGGACAGCAGCTAGCTCCCAAAGTTCCCTGTTGGGGTTGGGGGCATCCTCCTTGTGGGGCCCAGCCCCGAGGCCATCCACCCCTGCTGCCCATAGCACCCCCTCTTCCCTGGAACCTGGGCTTGGGATTTGTCCTGCCTGCCCCCCTGAGAGCAGCTTAGGCCCTGGTCCTGATGACCTCATGTGTGTATCTTTATCTGGAAGTCCCAGGGCGGCATCCCCTTCCACAGTGCTTCAGGTGGAGCCGTCAGGACTTGATGCAGCCTGTGGGTGAGTGTCCTGGTGGTGGGTCAGTAGTATTCATTGCCATGGAAGTGTGGGGCACATCTCTAAGATCCTGAGGTATATCAGACCATTCCCTGTGGAATCCCACGTGTTGGAGTAAACTCAGGGTCTTGTGAATGTGACTTTGAGGTCCTGGCTTTTGAGCCTGAGTGTAAGATGCAGAGGGGTGCCTGGTCAGCCACCTGTGCAGCCAGCTAGGACTTTGGTGTCCCCATTCCGGCTGTTTGAGCAGAGGATAGGCTCTAGCAGTTGGCAGGGTTGGTCCCCAGGACACTCTCCCAGGCACCAGAGGCCCAGACTCCAATGAGGATTCAGAAAGGAGCCAGGCAGGAGACTGTGGGGTCCCGGGGGTACAGACTACAAAGAGGGTTGGCCGCCCCAGAGAGGTGGAAGCAGTAAGCCCCTGTAGATCCCATCAGACCCGCCCGGGGCTGGCCGGGAGATGGAGAGGGGCACAGATGCCACTGCAGGTGAGCTGCCGCCCCGACCTCCATGAGGACATCTGTGCTCTGGGGCCAAGGCCGGGACCACAGCTCCATGGGGCAGTCCAGGATGGATACATGACAGCTCTCAAAGCATGTACTTGTCATGCCCCTCACTGGATATGACTGCTAGGTGTGGTTGGGTTCTTGCTCTGGGTACATAAGAACCTCAGGCCTTTGGCTGCTAGGAGGTGCAAACTGCCCCCTGTCCCCACTGACTTATCTGGGGGTCATTTCCAGGATCCAGCATCTTCTGCAGCAGCCTCTGTGTGGACACAGACCACCCTGTTCCCAAGCTGATCTTGCCCAGGGCATCACAGATTGGGCAGGTGCTATCCCTGGGTTAAGGATTCTCAGTGAAAGTTTTACTCCTCTGAGAAGTCCCTGTGTTTCCTCATGGCTTCCCCGGAGGCTCAGTGTTAAATAATCTGCCTGCAATGTGGGAGATGCAAGTTCTATCCCTGAGTGGGGAGATACCCTGGAGGAAGAAATGGCAGCTCACTCCAGTATTCTTGCCTGGGAATTCCCATGGACAGAGGAGCCCCAGGGGGTTACATTCCTGGGGTCGAAAAGAGTTGGACATGACTGAGCGACTGAACACTCACACGTATGCACACCTAAAGTTTTGCTCTGGACCCTTGATATCCTTTCCAACAATTTGAATCCTGCCTGGATCTTGACAGACTTCTGTGGCAAATAACACTGGCAGATGTCTTAAAGTGGTTTTTGAGCAAATACAGGGTTCCAGGTCTATACCTGGCCTCAGTTGTGGGCTCTTGCTGTAGATCACAGCCCTAGGGGGCTCTCCCAGAAAAAAACAGGTATTCTTTGTGTCTATTCATGAAATGAACTGACTGATGGGTGACAGTACTAGCCCAGGGGAAGTCCAGCAAGCATGACAATAGTAGCCACGACATATCAAGAGCAACCCAGGGCATTCCGGGGGAGGGGCATTTCCCGGGGGCACCATCCTCTCCAGTAGACACTGCATAAGCACAAACCACCCAGGCACCCAGGTCATTCTCACCAAGGTGGGGCCAAGCACAAGGAGCTCCCTGCCCATCAGAGAGAAGCTCTCGCATTCTCTAAGTGCCCTGAGCCTGCCCCTTTAGGTGCTGGTGGGAGTTGTCTCAGCCACCGTTCTTCTCCGGAGAAGCCCCCATTCCCCACCCACAGTTGATGTCTGCTCTGACCTCTAGCCTCCTTGGCAAAGGACTGACCTCCTGTCTGGCTCTCACCTACCCTCCTCTGTGGCAAATATCACTGGCTACTGCTTTAGGGACCTTTGTGAGCAAGGAAGGAA